>NC_136702.1:9750155-10202655 GCF_947650265.1 Symphodus melops
CCACTTCTGTGCAAATTTATGTTGAAAAAAAAAAAAACATACATTATCTCTCGATGGAAATGAAATGAAACGGTGATGTCTAGATATTCCTATGATTTATACCACCGAGAATCAAGCCAGTGACCATAATACACTGATATTATTTACGCTGCCCCATGCAATCTCAGACTTCCTCCTGGAGTTTAATAGCTATCAAAAACATTCTCCATTAGGTTATTCTTCAAAAACAAACTTGACAGCATACACAGCAGACGAACAATGATCCCTCTAACTTCATAGAGAACTTCACAAGCATTTTTGATAGCCATTAAAGACAAAAGACTCATTCCACAAGACACATGTTCCACTGAATACATCGCAAATAACTTCAATCCATTGCTACTCAATAATTCACCGACAAACCCCAAGATAGAGACTTCTACTCTATATACCTAATACTCAACAATGTCTGACAATCTGCCCAAAGTCTTCAATGACATCTATTAAAAGCCAAAGTTGTACTGCTGTGTGAGTTGTTAACAGTCAGGGGAGGAGCTGAGTTTTCAATTTGAGTTAAAATCAGAGCTCAGGTTTGCATTTAGCTATAAAAAAAAACACTTAATAATTGAGTAAAACAGACTTTAAATCCCAACGTCACTTTCACTGGGAATTTAATCATGAGTCTCCTTGAAGTCTTGAAACTGAATTTGCTTCATCTCTGACGAGACAGTCCTTAAAGACCATTGTACAAGTGGAGCACAGAGCCCCTTTAGAGTAGACACTTAAAGTCCCTGGGTTGCGCCTTCATCACCCCAAACATTAACACTGAAACTCGTGTATTAGCCGTTAAAATCCACTCCCGAGCAGAAGTTAGGCTGACCTGATCATTGATCTCTAGAGGCTCTACTTCTGAGAGAAAGTGTTGTAAAATAAAACGTTTACAACAATTACAGAGGCCAAAATCTGTTCCTGATTCCTCCTAGATTCAGTAAATGAAGCTACATGAAATGAGACCAATAAAATACCTTATGATGCGTCGCGTTGTGTTAATGCATTTATTGCTTTAAGAAACTAAATTTACCTTCAAGTGTCTACGAGGCAACTCAGAGTCCCACAGCCAATGGTGAGGTCAGATTTTTTTTACTTCTGAGCAAACCAATAAATGAGCACAATATACAATACACAATATAAAAACAGCTGTTTAAAAGTATTTTGGTAAATCCATATGAATGTGAAATCTGACTTAGTAAGATTCTATATCATGATGACAGTTAAATAGCTTGAAACATAATGGGTCACAAAGATCACAACCAATACTCTTCTTTTTCTGAGGGTGACAGAAGCGGTGTGAGGGACAGGTGGAGAGGGTAAATGCAATGGCCATCTGAGCAAGGCAGGGTACATTGGATCATACCAAACAGGACTTTTAAGTGGCAAAGGGACCGCAATCTCTCTCATGGTCCTTCCACCTATTTTTCACCTGTTCATTTCATCAGAGTGTTACTATTACCCCCTGCTGAGGCAACCACAAGGCATAAAACTAGTGGACTCACATTGACTTCAAATCCCAGAGACCGACTGCCTTCAGAGTAAAAGAAGGGAAATAGAAAACATTTAGGATAATCTGAGGTTTGTGCAAATTCATTGTCAAAAAGTGCACGCTTACCACATTGCACACATGTAGCAGATGGAGAGAGGGGAGGGAGGGTGGGGGTCAACAGGATTTTAAGTTGCTGTGAGTCCACAGACCATAATGCAGCTGCTGCAAGGTGCCTACTCTTATTTACTTTGCTTAAAAGGTGGTGTGGCGCTTTTGGCACTTGCAGCAACGGCACTAACTATTGAAAAGCCAGCCGGGGGCGCTGTCGAGCTGTGGCTGGGTTGAACGTCTTTCGGGATGCCACTGTGGGAGGCCAATTGATGGCCGAAGGCCGCGCTGAACTGAGGGAGCTGTTGCTTGGGCTGTGTGGAGGTCAGGAGATCGTGTGACGAGGACGAGGGGGCAGAGGGAGTTGTCAGGCCCGTCAGGCCGCTCTGAGACATCGCCGAGAGGGCAGCCATGGGCTGCAGCGTCACAGAGTGCGTGGTGGCTGGGGGAGTGGACAGGGAGGTGGATATGAGATGACTTTCTGATCCTATGAGATTGCCAAACTGCGCTGGGTCGGTGAGGGGGAGAGGGAGATTGTTCCACGATGAGCGCGGGGGTCCTGGTGCCCCACTGAGAGGGACTTCCAGCAGTAGAGGAGGATCTGTTTGGAAGGAGCTGGCATGGGGAGAGGACATGTGGTCACTGTACGGGGATGGCACATGTTCACTGCTGAAGTGGCTGCCTTGCGGAGAGGATGTGGGCGCGTCTGACTTTGTCAGCACATGTGGCGCGTTTGTCCGGGAAAACGTTCGCTCTGTGATGGAGGTCTGGGTGAGCAGGGAGGTGGCAGAGGGGGCTACGGTAGAGGAGGATGAGGTCAGGTTGGAACACGACGTTGGGGGCTGGTTTGCAGGCTGAGATGGCAGTGAGGGAGGAAACTGGCCCCCGGTGGATTGCAGTAGGTTGTCCTCCAGCTCGAGGCTCGTGAAGTTCTCTGTGGGGATGCGGCTGTTCAGCAGATCCCCCATCCCACCTGGCTGGACCGGACCCGAGAACACAGTCATCGCTCTGTGGTCCACTCCTTCAGAGGGGGCCAGGTCTCCTATGGAGGTTAGGCACACCAGGGAGTCTGGGTAGGAGCCCATAGCCTGCAGAGCACGCACCAGCTCCTCTGCCTCCTCTGTGGTGGGCAATAAATCCCCGTTCTTACCTACAGAGACAACAATGGTTTTTTTAGTTTAAAATCAGAGGGAATGCTTTTTTTTTTTGACACATTAAAGAAAAGTGTTACATGACAGACGACTTTATGACAACCTTCAAACAAGTCAAAGTCCTGCAGGTCATCAGGTAGTCTGGGCAAAACGTCAGAGAAATCCTCCTGGTTTAGCTCAAGGTCATTAGGAATGTCTGCCATGTCATTGGTGATATCGTCAGGTAGCTCATCTGTGCTCAGCTCTGGAGTTGAAGGGCTCCTGCAACAAACACAACCCCCACCCACCAAAAAAAGATTAATGACCCATGAGATGTAAGACCCTCTGAATACGGCTCGCTATTTTAAAGTCATCATTGACTACGGTGTAAGCAGACCTGATGCTGGCCTGTGATGGCATGGCGAGGCTTGTAGAAGGCATTCCCAGGTTCCCCTGCGGCAACGCCGGAGGGATGGGTTTCTGTGGCCTCCGAGGTCCTCTCCTCCTCTTCTTTTTGTGTTTTTTGGTGAGCGCCGGTGGTTTGGTCTTTTTACGTGGCTTTCGCTGTTGCTGCTGCTGGTGCTGCACTCTTCTGTTACCGTCCCCTCGCAGGAAGTTATCCTGTGTGAAGCGGAGCAAGAGTTACCACAGACGAACCAGGTAAGTCGTTTCCTTGTTTTAAGTCTGGTTGAAAAGCCAAGTTAGCTTCCGTTTATGCTAAAGACAAGACTGGTACCATCTTCTCATGTCACTTTTTTTAAAGTACTCCCAAATTGCTTCTACCTTGAAGTTTAGCTCACCATTTTTTTGGCATGCTCTTCACAGAGTGGTGTCTGATGCGTGATATCGAACACGGGGATGGAGCACTGCTGACCATCTGCAAATTTGGCTGTGCAACTCGCAAAGAGCTGCTGGGAACGATTCAACAGAATATCTACAGAGAACAATCAAGGAAATAACCAAATGCCCAAGACAACACAGGGCACTGGGCTCACAGCACTCAATCACAAAGGTGAGAAGTTATACAAGACGGTGTGTTTTCAAAACAAGAACGCCGGAAAGAATGTGATAATAGCCAACTTGAAGTCAAAAATGAGTCACTGTAGCAACAGAGCTGAACAGGCATTTTTTTTGGTGGACAGGATACGCTGAAAGCAGTGTTGAGTGAAGGGCAAAGCTCTGTTGTTGCAGGCCTGTCCCTTTGTGCTGCCGGTGCAGGTCCCTGGATCGGTCTTCTGCTGCCTTGCTGGAGAATCACTGAGGAAGCAAACACACAAGAGGACTGAGGAAAAAAAAAAACACTTCATGTTCATTGTGTTATGCACACATTCAATTATGAGATGAAGACTGCAAGATGACAAAGCCAAAAAGCAGCACAGACTTGATGCAGCCAATCAACTTAGGAGAGCACGACAATGTACGGTAACTTCTATTTGTTGTCGGCTGATGGAGACTTTTTCTGGTTTATCTATGCTTGCACATACCAACACAGGCAGAAATTATGCACAGTTTTTTTGTTTGTTTTTGAAGCACTTTGACATGCGTTTCCATGTAAACTGTTGCACAAATTAAAATGAATTAGTATTGGTTTTTTTAAACTGACTGCAAATATATTGGTGAGAATACCTGGAGGAGCTCCGAGAGGTATCACGTAACTCCTGGATCAGCTGCCCAGCACAGTCAGGGTTGTTACTGGCAGCATGCAGCAAGGCTTTCCGGAAGGCATAGCGGTATCTCTTCTGGCGGATACTCGCCCTCTCCTCCCGGCACATGTGCTTGTATTTCTCCCGGAGGTACGAGCAAAAGCGAAGTAGCCGTGTTCTCCGAGATGAACCTCTGTCGTCTTCAAGCCTATTTCAAAAGAGTCGATAGCAGTTCAGACATAGTAAATGGACTGTGCTTATAAAACCTTTTTTAGTCTTCTGACTATCATATTCATCCATTCAAACCTCATTCTCCCACTGATGCTAGATTAAGTGGATCCAGGAACATTCACACACTGCTGACTCGATTTGGTGTTCAGTGTCTTACCCTAACCCTTCTCTTAACAAGCGTGCAAACTGGGTATTAAGTTGTGGGGTACCAACCCATTCTGGGGTCTCCAAGAGTTCAGGAAAGGAACAAAAGTCACAGCCTCCTCTTCATCATCGTCTTCATCAGCACTGTCTTCAGACCAGTCCAATCCTGGAAGACAACTTGTTAGAGCAGCTCGTCTATCTCAGCAACCTCAAATCTGAAATGCTACACTGTATCTGAAAGAAGTTAGATGAGTCTGGCAACTAAATGTGAATGTATATGTTTAGTGTTTGAAAGTAAGTGCTAAATGCTGGTAAAATGAGCACACCTAGGTGAGGAAAGAGGTCACCATGCTCCCGGTGTCTCTTGGCACAGAGCTGTACCAGGTGTTGCAACCTGGCCAGGCAGCTGGCAGAAGGTGAGAAGGCAGCAGGATGCATGACGACCACATGCCGCTGATTGCTGCTGCCACTGTCCTTGCAACTGACAGGCAAGTGAGTGGCAGTGAAAGGCATTTTCCTGCTGAGTGATGGCCCAGAGGGTTGTACTGGACTGGGTG
Organism: Symphodus melops; assembly: GCF_947650265.1. Lineage (NCBI taxonomy): Eukaryota > Metazoa > Chordata > Actinopteri > Labriformes > Labridae > Symphodus > Symphodus melops. Next base: position 9,755,488 of record NC_136702.1, read on the forward strand.
CTGCATTAGCTGGCATCCCCGGAGGCAGAAAGTTGACCGTCTGAGGTGGTGATGGATTGCATAATAAACCCTGCTGCTTTCCTGGGAAGATGAAGGAAGTCACGCCGGAGTGCTGGGGCGGCTGGAGAAGACCTGACTGCTGCCGTGGGAGATGAGTGTTCATCGGCGAGGAGGAGTGAACACGGGAGATGGGGGAGGGACTAAAGTGCTCAGAGGGTGCCTGGAAGAGGTCCGTGTCATGACAGAGCTTCTGGTTGAGCACCATGCGACTCTGCAGTTTCTTCTTGATGGCGTTAACCTTCCGAGGAGTTCCCATCTCCTCATCGTCTGTGTCATCCTCATAAAAGGCAAAAGGGTCCAAGAGCTCCCCATCAGGGAGGGGTAACAGGCGTGTACAGGGGGGAGATGGTGGAAGTTCATCTAAGCCATTGGGGGTTTTCAGAGCTAAAGAGGGCACAGTTATGTTGAGAGCCACAGACTCCAGGTGAGCCCGTGAGCGCATATCCTCCAAAGCATCATGTTTCTTTTTTCTTTCCTTCTTGGGGATAAAGCCCAGAACCTGCAGGTGGCTGTTACAGTATCTGAAAAAACAAGATGTCATCAGAACACGATGCTCGCAAAGTCACGTTATGTTCTCCACATAAAGTGTGCACACATATATTTATTTATATATACACACACCTGCGGTCCTCAGACTTGGGGATGGGGTTGGTACACCTCTGGCTGTTGTACTTGGCCACATATTCACATTGCTTGAAGGGGGCTGTCTTATCTTCCAGAACGTGCCGTATACAAAAAGCATAGCCATTTAGTCTGCGCTGCTTGCAGAGCTTCGGGCTGTATGAGCACAACGGCTTATTGTCCACCTCTGAGAAGTGTATGTGTTTGCCTTCATACATCACGTTACTCTTGTTCGTGACAACATCAGCTGATGGGATAAAGTCAGAAGGAAACCAAGAATTACATCATAAACACTTTATACTACAGAGGTAACCATGCATGCACATACAGGGTCAAGATCCAAGAAACAATCAACGACATAGCAGCTTACGGTTTGCCCTTTAGGGATGAAATAAGAATCAGTATGAAAAAAACAACAATATAATTAAATAAATATTGTTCTGCAATTCAAAAACATTAGAATAATATTATAATACATGTAAAAAAAACGTATAGTCCAAACTAAGTTATCCTACTTAGTTGCTTTTACACTCTCGTTTTCAGGTTCAAATTATCGTAATGATAAAATGCTGGTAAACAGTTAATATTTCATGTTTATTTAAATAGCGCTTAAACCTAAAAGTGGTAAAACTCAATGACCGAAGTCTGCTTTACAAAGTTAAAATAAACTATCGCAAACCAGCGTGTGAGTTCTCAGTTTATCACAAACAAAATACATTTGTAAATGTGAAGCGTCGTGATCAACAACCAGAAGCCACAGGTGTATATATCCACAGGTATATCACAATATTCTCTAACTATAATTACAGCATTAGCCTCTCAGCTTCATAAGTTAGCGTAGCTGCTCGATTAAATGTGATGTTTACAAGTTGGTTTTCAGTGTGCTAGGGTCCTAGTTGCTGGGGTACATGTTTGGTATGAACATAAGGATCTGCTCGGCACATTTTATTTCATGTTTGTAGGTAGTAAACTATTTCAGGTAAAGACGGAAAACCGGACAGGTAGCTACCGGTTTCTAACGTTAGCTAGCTTAACTACCATTTTTAGTCGGGCGACTTAGCTTTGAGCCAAAAGAAAAATATACTCTGAGAAAATATACACATATATGTGTTCAACATTAAACCCCGTTTTGATCTATGGCACGTAACTTTATTACCATACTGAGGGGTATGCATATATTCAACGAATAAAAAAAGACGAATTCAAATTTGATGGTAAGCTAGCAAGCTATCAAAGCTAAAAACACAAATTAGTAGGCGGTAGCTAACCAGGAAACGGAAACATGAGCAATTGGTAACACTATAAAAGGTTTATTTTCAGTTCAGTTTAACGTTTGAAATTGCAAGCATAATCGGAAGGAAAATAACAGAAATGTCATCAACTGTGGCCGTAACATATCTGTGGATACGAACACGATACATTTAAAGGCAAATACTTTGAAACAAAGGGTCTAAATACGAGGCTTAAGGCCTGTCCGCGAAGGCCTCTGTTATAATCGATATGAATGTATGGCCTCTACGTTTAGATTATGTGACGTTAGGAATCTACATGACACGAAAAAGGAGAAAACTGGCAAACATCCCACCTCTTCCCAACCCTATTTAGTCATTTGGTCACAACCAAAGCTATAAAATAAATGACTCATCAATTGCAGGCCTTTAGCACCGATAGCACAGCGGTCTAGAGTTGAACGCCTAGCCCCACTTCAGTCTGGGTAAAGCTGTTAGCTCAGAAATCGAGACCGAGGCTGCAGACGGGTTCGCTTACCTTAAACTGGTATGGGCTGTTTTAAGGTATTCGCTCCAGATAGACGGCCGAAAAGACTCCTAGGATCGGCTAGGCTATTTGTGTGTCGATAATCGAGATAGGCTAGTTAACAGTGATCTTCATCGAGCTCAGAATAACTAGAAATAAGGATGCATGTAAATGTAGGCAATCCAGAGCAAATTACAAGCCGAAGGTAGGCTGCTGAGGATTTTTGTAGGATCCACAGCAGACTCCTCACAGCACCACTACAGGCACTGCGGGGACATGACAACAATCCGCTCAACAACAACAACCTCTCCTACCATATTGGAAATGTAAGTTTGTTAAAAAAAATGCCTACTCGGTAAGTGTCATGTCATGTTATTCTTCAGGAAAGACATTAGACTGTGTTTTGGACAGTTTCATTTACAGTGTTTCAATGATGCAGACTAAGAGGTCGAGCAAAGTGTTTCAGTGTTTATTCCACCTAGACCACGGCTATCGTCTTCAATATGAATGAGTTAACAGCTCGGCTGATCACTGATGATGAATCACGTGCCAAGAAGATACAGAAGCTCGGGGCGGTACAAGGTTACTCCATAGACTGTAAATATTACTGTCACACTAAAACGTCATTGTAAAATAAAATAAAAAATAGAGTACCATTTTTTTAAAAGGGCGTTTGAAAAGATAAAACAGCTTGCTACAGAAAACTAGTTTATTACTTTTCACACAACTTACCACATTAAATATACTATTAGGAAAATATATGCATCTGTTTTTTTAAATTCTGGTAACTTAACAGGAAGACATAGACTGGATTTACGATAGACATATAAGGATTTAAAACCTTTGGTAAAAGCTATTATGTAACTCCTAAAAGGGGAAAATGTCATCTGAAATCTAGTAAACCCTCCCTCACATATTCACCTGGCAAGTAACATATACTCACATTTCTGCAGGTTAATAAAGCATACTATTTGTGCCATAATTAGGCATCTATTATAGTCATATATCTGCATTCGTAAAACAAAAGTGCAAATAAATAAGTTCAAGAAATGTGCAAATAGTAGAGTTGTGCGTATCATTTTGTTTAGCCAGTGATGTTTCACTGAGCTTTAACATATGGCAGGCTCATCCACAGCTTGTGCTCCCTCTGTGACAGCTTTCACACACTTAGCCATTGTCTGGGACGCTCTACTTATTGGATCTGTGGGGGAAAAGAGAGAGATGTAAAATATGTTCACCTAAACAATTCTAAATGATAAAACTAGAAAACCAATGTGTAATTCTGCTAAAAATTTAGGGAGGGGACAACAGAAATCAAATACTGTACATCCTGATTTACAACAAGATCAATATTGAAAGTACATCTGCCATTACCAGCACGTCGTGTGGAAATAAATACTTGTTTGATAATGTATGGTTTGGCATCAAAATAATGTTCTATTTTGTCACTTGTGTAATACCAGAATCAACAGAAACATTGTTGTTCATCTCAACATACCAGGTAGACACTCGGAAATAAGGGCAGTAAAATTACATCCTTTATCAAAATTCAAGTGCAATCACGATCATTACTGATTGTATACATTAAAAAAAAAAAACAGCTTACCCATTAACAATATACATGAGAACTACAAATTTGTCAAAGATTCCTTTTTATGTCGAAGCATTTCCACCGTACATATGCTTAAATCATTTTAGTAGTTTTCAGTTAATTCTTTAAAATCTTGCTTTGCAGAAGCAACGTTTGTTTTCTCTTGTAAGTCGCAGTAACTCCACTAAATAAGAGTCCACTTTTCTAGTGACTGACGTGTAAACGGCATGTTTTCAAATGGAGCAGGAATTTGCATTTAGTCATTTTGTTAATCATTTATTTAACCAGGAAAGAAACTCTGAGAGTAAAAACTCTTTTTTAAGACTCCCCTGGCCAAGACAGGCAGCAGCACTATTAATAGAGTTTCAGACAGACACTGAGCAACCAAACATACAAGTACAAAAACACATAATTAGGCATCAAAAGATACATTTAGAAAAGGAAAATAAAGCCCATAGGAGGTTTAATAAGAGCAACAAGGGCACACAGCCCTTATTGATCAACTAATCAATCTTTATATTTAGCCCCAATTCACAACAAATGGTATCTGAAGAAACTAAAAAGAGCAGCTCTGGACCGTTCTCTCTGACATTTACAGAGATCAGCTTCAGCAATAAAATCCAGCACGACTTTTAATGATGAAGTAAACAATGATCTAATAACAATTATCTAAAAATAATCTAAAAACCTGATATAACACTGCGTTATTCCCTGGAAGTTTTAAAAATTAAAGAAATGTTTAGAATATGAATGTAACACCAGTGACCCACCTGTCATGTAGAAGTCCTTCACAGTCAGCTGTGGAGGGACTAAAGGTTCAGACAGGACAGCCTGGTTCACAGCCTTAAAGACATAAACCAGATATCAGCACCAAGAAAACAGAAGGAAGAAAAAATTATTTATGAGTTAATATTAGATCAAATTTTTGAAAGTACCTTCTCTGAAAGCATCTGGACACATGCTGGAGGAAGACAACAGCTTACCTTTGACAGTTCATTCGCCTGTTTAAAGTAGTTGGCCTCCTCAACGTCATCATATCGAACCAGATTTGGGGAAACTTCTGCCAGTCGATCACGCACTTCTTCAAGGCTGTCATATGGCAGTTTCACTCCAGCAAGCTAAAAAAAAAAAAAAAAAAAGGCATAACATTTATTTTTCTTGTACACCATGTTGTATTACGATCTGTTACTGTAGTTTACCTCAGATATGCTTCTGATAATCTTCCAGTCCTCCCTTGCCATTCCGGGTGGAGTCACAGCAACTTTAGTCTGCTGGGCACGGCCTTCAGTGTTCACATAGGTGCTACATTTTTCAGTATATGCAGCTCCAGGAAGTATGATGTCAGCCATTGTTGCGCCCACGTCGCCGTGGTGACCTGTGGAGTTTGAGCACAAGTACTGAAAAACTGCTAATGGATTTAAAAAAAAAGAAAAAAGATATTGCCTTATTTTTTTTTATTTTTGTGATTGTGATGGGAGCACAACACTTTGTTGGTGTTTATAATCATTTAGTGATGTTACTGTGAAGAATAAGGAACCTGCATCATTTATTTACCTAAACTCATTTACTAGGGTGTTTCCTTTTACACAGATATGATGGGATTAAACTGCCACTCTTAGCTGACACGTGTAACTTAATGTAAATGAAAGAGCTTCTGCTGCTGTGCAGGGAAAACAGCTGACCTTGATAAATTATGATGCTGTCCTTTGGGAGATCTTGGCGAGTAATGCAGCCGGCATCAGCTCCTAGCAGGAAAAGAACTTTGGGCGGGTTCTTTCTGATAGCCTCCACTCCTGGCTTGTACCCAAGATCTAGTGCAGCCACTTGACTGGCAACCCTGAGGACACAGTTATCAGAGTCAATCACAGTAAATATCCCACTTGAACACTGTTCTGTCAACATAAACTTACTGGCTACATATTCAAGACAATGACCTGTGAAGCACATTGAGAACCTTCCAGGTTTCCTCCACACCGCTGCTGACGCGAGTGTTTTGAGCAATGGTTGATACAGCAGCCATGATAGCGGCCCCATCCTCTCTCTGCAGGCAACTGCTTCCAACCACAATGACAGGATGCTTGGCCTTAGCTAGGACCTTTTGGAGCAAACGTTTCAGTGTAAGGAAGAGACACTCAAAGTGACTAATTACTCTGAGTACAATACTGATAGATCTCAGAATGTTACTTGGGAAAACGGATGAGCTTCTGACGCAATTTCTTGAAGAACGGTGCCAGACTCCCCCAGATGGTCGTATGTGTAACTTAGGTCCACTTTCTTTCCTAACAGAGCCACTTGTAGCTCGTTGTGAAGCCAGCTGCATCAAGAGGCACCAAGATCATATTAAAGCACACAGATTTCTGCTCTGCAAATTCGTCTATAGATGATGTATTTACAGCCCTACCTTTTTCTGATTCGGGCGTTGAATAGAGGAGCCTCATAGCGTGGGTTTGTCCCAACCAGAAGCAGCAGGTCAGCTTCTTCAATGCCAGTAATCCCGGTGTTAAGTAGATAGTGTGAACGCAGGTCAGATCTAAAGAAGCCAGGGTCAAAACACAGACCTAAATTCAGCTTTCGTTCAACTGATTATTCCCACCTTCAAAATATTTTCTTGGTCTTTCTCTGGTCGTACCCAGCTCCAGCCATTGGAAACGCCTCCTCTGTGCACAGGTTGTCACTGTTCAAATGATTCAGCAAGTCTTTCAGGGAAATAAGAGCCTCTGCATCTGCCAAACCTCCCACAACAGCAGCAACTTCATTTCCTTTAACTCCTTGCAACTGTCAAATGAAACACATGCAAGGTTGAAATCCGAGTGTCAAATGATCATACAATGTTAGAGGTCGTTTTTGTCATAAATAACATACTGTTCCAGCTACTCGAGTCAGCACATCTTCCCAGGTTGTAGGGACCAGCTGCTCAGACTCATTTTTCACCATTGGCTGAGTAAGCCTCTGTCTCTTGAGACCATCATAAGCAAATCTGTCAGGATAGAAGCAAGGAGGGGTTCAGCAAAGATGCAAACGTCATACCAACGGCTTACGCCTGTGAAGACATTTTGTTGATATTTCGGGAACCTGGTTTTGTCTGAAATCCACTCCTCATTAATATCTTCATTAAGACGAGGCAAGATTCTCATCACCTCACCCCCGCGAGTGCTCACAACAATGTTGCTACCCACAGCATCCAGAACGTCAATGGATTCAGTCTTCCTGCAGAAAAAAAAAACAAAAAAAAACGAAAGAGAGTTCATGAGTTTAAAAACCTGCCTGTCACATTGAGAGAAGTTAATCATTGGTCAACCAAAAATCCAAGAACCTGGTCTCCCAAGGGCGAGCAGTGAAAGCATATGGTTTAGAAGTCAGGGCTCCCACTGGGCATATATCAATAACGTTCCCAGATAACTCAGACATGAACATCTTCTCCACGTAGGTCCCAATCTGCAGGTCATTACCTCTGCCAGTGGTACCCAGATCTTCCACCCCCGCGATCTCACTGGCAAAGCTGTAGAAGAAAAAAGGAGGAAGAAAAGAAAAAAACATGTCATACTTTTTATTCTAAATTTGCACAGAAATTCAACTTAATCTAAATATAATTGATGTGTGGCCTACCGCACACAGCGAGTGCACTGGATGCAGCGAGTCATAATGGTTTTGATGAGAGGGCCGATGTTCTTGTCTTCTACAGCTCTTTTGCCCTCAGTGAAGCGGCTCCTGTCGCTGCCAAACTGCATGGACTGGTCCTTAAAACACAATAATACTGTGATTTGTTAGGCAAGTTGATGCATGTTCCAGAACAAAGTTCTGAAGAAAAATATCATCCATTTTACCTGCAGGTCGCATTCTCCCCCTTGGTCACAAATTGGACAATCTAATGGATGGTTAGCCAGAAGGAACTCCATCACACCCTCTCTGTGAAAAATCAATCGATCAAAATTTCCCACAGAGAATTAGTTATCATTACAAACCAGTCTTAATATCACAAAATATATTTTAAAGATTCGCTGAGAACCATGATTTTTACTTACTTAATGATATCTTACTTGGTTGTGTTTTTTCCTACCTGGCCTTTCTTGTTTTGTCAGAATTGGTTAAAATGTTCCAACCCTTCATTACTGGCATGGCACAAGCAGCCACTGGCTATAAGATGAATGAAAATCATTATTTACACAGTCACAGATTTTTCTCTTTCATAATAGAAGAAAAGAAATAGTTAAAGACATGCGTTGCACCAAAGTAGAAACAGAAACACACAAATCCAGCCTATAAAACGTACCTTTGGAACTTTCTCAATTTCCACAAGGCACATGCGACAGTTTCCAGCAACTGACAGGCGCTCATGGTAGCAAAAGCGAGGAATCTGCATCCCTACCTTCTCACATGCCTGTGACGATATAGAGCCAGTATTAAATATAATATTATGACTTAAAATGACCGTTTATTAGCAATCTCATGCAATTGTCTGCATGAATTAACCACTTTACTTGCAACACTGTGGTTCCTGGTTCCACCATGACAGATGTCCCATCCACAAACACCTCCAGGAGGTTACTGATGGGTGCTGTTGCAGTAGCTGCATTGCGAGCTGAAAGAAAGAGACAGACAGAAAATATTACTTGATCTCTTTTCATCCAAGAACAGTTAAACAGTTCACACATATATTTATCACACCATGCAGCAATTAAGTCGCCTTTTCTTTTCTTTTTCAAAGTAATGATGACTAATTATTTTCATTGACAACTCTTGCAACAGCATGGCACCAAATTTGGCAGCAGGCAAAGCTGTAATCCTGCCTTTAATCCGTCAGTGGGAGAAACTGACAAGGCTCCTGGTGCTAACACAAAACACAATTAACAAATGGGTGTTCTTCATGTGAAAATACAGGGCACACATTGAATCAGCTGGTGATGATATAGAGGGGTATTGTTACCAGTGTTAGCTGTAGCCGCACCTCCTTTTGCAATAGCTGCTGGAAAGAGACTCCGGCTCACAGCAGGCAAACGCAACATGCTGGAAGAGAAGAAGCAGGGAGGCGATATCATACGTGGAAGGTCTAATGTTACGTAGAGCTTCTTTCTCCACATGTTACTGAAGTGTCAACGAGGCTTCAAAGTTGGCGTTTGAAACAGGGATGGCGAAACAGTTGAGACGAATGTAAAAAAAAAAAACACGTCTTCCGTATTCAAGTATTCATTGAGCTATATAAAAAGCCTCCTAAATGAACATGACATGCAATGACACCCCGCATGATGTAACGTTGACGAATGTAAAAACAGCTGGATGAAGTAGATATATTAGCAGACCGTGAGCTCGCGACACTGACGTATTAAAATCTCATGTTTAAACTCTCTTCTTCAATTTAAATTAAACCTCATATTAACCCCACAAAGTTACCTTACCGAGCTACAAACCAGTGTTCGTAATGTGAAATCGTCAGAATTAAAACCGGACTATCTTTACGTTTATTCCGCCCCAGACGTGCACATCTCACATGCATTCATCAATGTGCAAGGAAATCAACATATTTTGTAGGTTTAATACTTTGTAAACACTGTTGAGATTCACTTACCTCGTCAGTGTTTGTCCTCGTGAGACTGCCAGATATACGCAGTATGCGCACTGCCTTGTTATTGTGCTGCGTCACGGATTAAGTAATCCTGTAGGCTATAAAATAATCCAAATAGGTAGGCTTCCCCTCTTTAACTTCTTATCTACTCGGACAGTTATTTAACACCAGCCATTTCAGTGGTAATTTAAACCTCTTCTTAACAGCTATTCATCTTATTTACACTCTGTCTCAAACTGTGGGGACAACTTCTGGCAGTGTGACAGTAAAAGCAGGACTTTCCCCTGACTCTCAGTTTAATCAATTTAATATGTAGGTTATTATTAGTTTATCAGCCTTAATTAACCACTTAAAAAAACACAGGACTCAAAAAAGAGAGAATCACAATTTAGATGTCAACAGAGTGCCATTTTGTAATTTGTTTTTCTTTCAATTAGGTTCTTTTTATTTTCTTTGTCCACAGCGAAGCATCCTCCCGGACACAGGATGGTACTCTAACTGTTATCTAACAGGAAAAGGGCTGAATTCATAAGCACACCCTGAGGAAATGGAAGTAAATGCCCATCTGGGGTTGTGTCAGGTGCCTCTATACTTACAAGGCCTCCGGAAATCCACCTGGAAATCTACTCTGTCTACAAAAAACATCAAAGCTTATTATTTTAAGAGGTTACAATGACATAGCTATCTTACAACAAGTTAATTAAATGATGATGCAGAAACAAAGTACAACAGATGTTCAAAAGAAGGTATTTATTTGGAATATATTAGAATAAAAAAATTATACAACTCTTAACTAGTTTTAAAATCTTACAATACATAAAAAAGGTGATTAGCAGCAAGTCTATAAAAATAAACATAATGTTAGACTTAAAAGAGATATTCATATCAACATATTACATCTCCAAGAACCAAAGAGGCTGTTTCTTAAGAATACAACAATAATTTTGCAAATCTATTTGTCTCAAAACTGCAACCATTTATTGCTTTTATTATTGTTTGAGATAACAATACTTGTTTTGGTCAGGAAATTATAGAACGTGTGAAAAGTTCATCTTCATCTCTAGAGCCCAAGATGACCTTGTCAAATTCCATTTTATGTCAGGTAAATATGTCCCACCAAAAGAAAGATGGATTTAAAATGTTAATTTAAGTGTTAATCACAGCTGAAAAGCTGAAAGTGAGAATGAAAATAAATATTTTTTCTCTTGAAAGTATTTGTTAAGTTTATCTTGCCCATTTATCTGAGAGTCACTGGATTATGAAATGGGAAAAATAGACAATACAAAAACAGTATGTACATTGTACACAATTCAACATAGATTTTCCAAATAGAGTATTAAGTCTGTCAGAAGGACACAGAATTGTGAAAACCTTAACAGTTAAGATGGAAAGTACAGCTATAATAATATTCCACATTTCTGCTTAAGTAACAGGCGGTCTCAGCTTGATGTTTTTCAGTCTGATAATGGCTGTAATCATAGAGTTGATGACGCCACAGACTCCTCTGGCACCCCGTCCTGGTGAACTTCTGGCACAGATTCCATCTCAGTGGCGGACAGTGATTGGCTGAGCTCTCTGAGTGAACTCTTAGTAATGTCCAGGCATGCACGCTTAAGGATATGACGCACCTTTTTTCCAATGAGCACGTACAACAGGGGGTTAATGCAGCTGTTAAAAAAGCCTAAACTGGTGGCGAGAGGAAAGCCAGTTTTTAGTATGTTGTGTAAGTATGATGACGAATGCATGGACAACTCCATCAAGCTAAAAGCATGAAAAGGTGCCCAGCATAAAAAGAAGGCCAAAATTACAGCCGACACTGTTTTGGAGAAACTTGAAAAGGGAACTGAGCCTCGAGACTGATTTACTTTAATTTTTAGAAGTATGCCTGTCACACTTATTGCAGTAAAAGGCAAAAGGAAGCCAACAGTGGTACGAATGACCACAATTATAATGTGCCACATGGCCGCTATGTGTCCATCCTTTTCATGGAAGTTATTGAAGCACACCACCTTGTCATGTAAGCGCATTGTGTCACGAAAAATCAGCGCAGGACAGCTCAAGGCTAGAGCTAGCATCCATATGCAGCCACATACAACCCAGGCACTCCCCATGGTGCGGTGACTCCGAGACCAGTTGAGGTGCACGAGGGAAACGTATCTGTCTATACTGAGCACAGTGAGAAAGAGCACACTAGCATACATGTTCATCACGGACACAAATGAGTTAATCTTACACATGGCTAGGCCAAAGTCCCAGTGGAAATCTCGCAGAATGTAATCAATGTAGAATGGTAGAAAAAGCACAAAAACAAAGTCTGCCATGGCCAGATTGAGCAGCCAAACACTGTTGACAGTCTTTTTGCTTTTGAACGCTGTCACCCAAATGACCGTCCCATTCCCAATCAAACCAAGCACAAAGGAAATAATGTAGACGACCACTGAGATTATGTGCATAGTGTCCTTCTGCCTGTGATCCACTTTAAGATCCTCCAAGTCCCCGTATTCCAGGTCGTATTCATAGGTGTAGTTTCCATAGTCATCGCCAAGGTCTCCCATTGTTTCAAGGAGCTCTGTGTTGAAATGATCTGTGAGAAGCGCATGTAAACTTTAAAAAGAATCGGCATAAATTATAATAATGTCTTCTCACCTCAGTTTGGTTTTTTTTATTTTTTATTTTTTATGCTGGGCTGTTGTCCGGAAATATCCAGTTGCCTGTCTTGCCCCTCTTTCCAATCATTCAGTTCCTGTGTTGAAGTTATGATTGGGTGTGTCTGGAACACAGTGTCAACATCCATTCAAATCAACAGGGTGGACTGTGAGATGCCTAACAGATGAGGCAGGAAGATCCCCCCCAAAGATGATTCATAGTGGGGGTTTTTTTTTGTTTAAATAAATATGGAAGAACAGTATTGTTATTACACAGTTAAAATACAAAAGCAAATGAGTTGAAGTGTGGGTGTCACCGTCTGCCTTTTTCAAGTGGATAAAGTTAATGTTTAAATGCACTTAACATCTATGTTTATGATTGTTATGGCCAAAATAAGGCTTGTGGCTTTACAAATTGGAAGTCCCTTATTCATATGATGTTAAGATTAATTAAGTTAATCCTCTACATCCTCTTAACTCAAATCACAGCATACAATTTACTAAAAGTGGTCTTAAACTTTCAGCAATCAAATCACATAGATGACAGCATGGTTCATTAAAAAGTACAATCTATTTTTGTATGCCTAAAAGGTGTGTTGAAGTCTGTGCAGTCTGATCATACAAACTGTAAAAGACAACACAGAGTCTACAGAGAAAAAGATAGACACTGTAGGCTACATTTACGGGACACGGTAGGCTGTCATTAGATTGGACAAAAGGCATCCTGGACCACAATTATTTCCAGCCTCCATCGACAAAATGCGGAATGAAGAATCAGTACAATCAACAAGGCAATGGTCTTTCCACATCTATTAACATGCACCTAACATGCATACCAAAAGCCTGCCAATTAGGAGATAACTGTTCACAGACTGTAAGTGCCATAAGGGCTCACACTGTCGTCGTAGGCGACGTAATGTATGAACTATTCAGGACGTTGTTAAGCTTTGTAGAACAGAATGCATCGCTTACCCGAAAGTGCAGAGCTCCCTTTTCCACGCTTCTGAATGGAAACACCGACAGCTCCCGGCTCAAAGTTGCTGCTAACTTAGCAATGTACCTCCGCTTTGTTCCTGACTCCTAACTCCTTCTACTGAAGTGTCGCTGCAGCATGTGTGTGTGTGTAGTCTTTCCGTGAGTCCATCCAAGTTAAACTCTGTAACTGTTTGTGAAGAAGGGGACGGTGGAGTTGTGAGATGTGCGGTGGGCGCGCCGGGCTTGACGCGTCAAACACCCGGACTCAAGACAAGTTATTGGTCAGCCGCACGGAATGAAGAATGCTTTCATTCACAGAGGCTGTGGCTGCTTTTCATAACAGCAGGGGAAACCCTCTGCGCCTGCTCCCCTCTCAGTGGATAAACGGAAAAGTTTGAATCTAGACTCTTTTTTTTTTTTTTGGCTGACTACCAGTTTGTACCTCTAATACTTGTGAAATAGCTTCAGTCAGCTGTCAAGTAATTAATCTGGTACCATATTGTAAATTTGCAAGATTACAAATGAAAGTTCAGCTTTAAATACATTTCTCAAGTAGAAGTTGTGTAAGAAATACAGCATTTTAAAGTATGTCCTACATAGAAACATTAATGTGGTAAACGTTTTAACACTACAGTGAAAAATCCTCCATTAAAAGTGAATGTGCTAAATTGAAAAGAAAGTAGCTTTATATGCAACACCACCATGCAAAAAAAAGAGAAAAACATCTGGCAAAAATTCAACAATTTGAACAATTTTCTTAGTTGTTTCAATCTCCAGCAACCCAAGATGACCATCTCGTTCCTCTGTGGACTGTTCAGCCCTGAGGGGGGTGCTGTCTCATCGTTGGATAGCCTGTGTGTGTGTGTGTGTGTGTGTGTGTCTGTGTGTGTCTGTGTGTGTCTGTGTCTGTGTGTTTATGTGTGTGTATCTCTGTGTGTTTGTGTGTCTGTGTCTGTCTCTCTCTCTGTGTGTGTCTGTGTCTGTCTCTCTCTCTGTGTGTTTGTGTGTCTGTGTCTGTCTCTTCAATCAGTGCAGCCCTACAATCAAACCTACAAGTAATGCCATGCACAGATGATGGCCTTCATAGTGCTCTTTGAAGATATTATCTTGTCTTAGATAAAGACGAACTGGATGGTGCACACAAGAGTCTCTGTTGTTTAGGGAAACTTAACAGAGTTATCATAAGAACGCAAAGCAGTCATGCTTTTCCCCACTAATGTATCTTTACTAGCGTGGTTCATATCTAGGAATCACTTGTTTCTTTTTACAGTAGCTTGCTTATCTGGTACTAAACACTGTACATACTGTCCAACATAGTTTGATTTCCAAGTTACTTTGAGAGACCTTTTTTTAAGAGCAGCCAATGTCAACTGCATGTAAAAGAAGAGAAGGTTAGGTGAAATGTAGCTTTAAGTTTGATATTTCCATTCAAAATTCATTATATTGTTATGCTCCTTAGATATGCTCTGCTTGTGACAATTATAATGTTTTGGAATGCACCTTTACTGTTTTCTATACAAAATGTTTAGTTTTCAATGCTGATGAGCCAATTTGAGTACATATAAGGCAAAGTATTTTAACTTTAAATTTTACCTACCTCCAACTGCACCTTTGTCCTTTGTCACAATGTATAAAGTTATAAACAAATTAACAAAGGAGTTGGAGTAGGCTATTAAATGTATATTTACTGAGGTAAACAAGTACAGAATGAAGTATTTTACTCTATCATTTCCATCACATTGAAATGTGTATTTCTGCTTTTTATGAGACAAAATTGTTCCTTGTTCTCAGCCAGCCTTCACTATTTGTTGGTACTTTGAATGTCAACATTAAAATATAAGCAACCTCAACTTCTGTAACAGGATATAAAAAGCTGCAAGCTAAATAAATACATACTGAGAACTTAAAATCATTTCTAATATGTGTTTTTATTTTGGTTCATAAAGCCTACATTACAGGTACCTCCAAATGTATCTTTTGGTTATGTTATCAATGCAAAACGTCTAGGTAATTACTGTATGATTTTTGTACTTTTTTTTCACATGGAATTGCTTACTAACAGTTACTTTTCCCGCTAAGAAGCAGTAATGAATCAGTAATAATTAAAAAGAAAACGTGTTTAAGATAAAGCTGAATTCATATTTTGATAAAAGCACATCAGTTTTCCTTAATAGTTACACAAGCTAAAATTATATCATTTGGTTAAATTATTTCAATGTTTAATAACCTTTTTGTTTGGTGTTATTTTGCTCTCATCAATGTCACGGGTACACTTCCTGGTTGCCTTTGAGTTAACGTCCTGCACCGGCTTCCTGCGCTACAGGACGGAGGGAGGGAAGGACATGTTTGTGTGTATGCTCCTCACACAGGGAGGAGTCTGCCGCTTGACTTCCAGTTGCTGCTGCCTGGCCACCGCCTTCTTTTTTTTACTCCCCCCCTCCCTCCCTTCCTCTTCTCTCCTCTCCTCCTCTCCCTCCCATCCTCCTCCTCAGCAGCTACTGCAGCAGCAGCATAGCATCCCGGATCCATGTAGAAAGCCACTCAGCACGGCACCGCCTCCGCCACGATGGGACCCAAGCTATTTACTGCATTGTTGTGTTAATATTGAGATATTTCAATTATCAAATATGAATCATGCATTTGATATTTCTGGCCACTTTGCTCGTCAGCATCCTCTCGCCTTGGCTTCATCCATCACTAGCGTCATCCGGTATGTATTGCAATAGCCTGCTGGTTTCTTTGATCGCTTTTTATGTTTTAAAATACCTTTTACTTTCTTTCTTGCGCTAAAAAAAGATTGCACGATGTACTGCAGGTGCTCAGCATTGCGTCCCCCTCCCAAAAAAAAATAGATTGGGAGTTATTTGATTTTTTTATGCTGCGTCTGATGGTGCATGAGGCAGACTACACCATCTCAGCACCTTTTGTTCAGCATAAAAAAAATACAACTCTTATCATGTAATATTTGCATATTTGAATTAACATTCAGTTGCAGTCTGTCACTTAAGTGCATGTTTTTATGTTCTGTTGTCGTCTGCATTGCATAATGCGCTCAGTCTCCTGCAGAGTGTTTCACTTTGGCACAAAGCATATCAAAAGTACCTCTCAATGAAATAAAACAGTTCTGTAATCCATGTCATCTTAAATGTGGTTTTCTACAGCATGTCACCAATCATAGCGTAATGTAACTAGAAGACTAGCAATGACACCTTAGACACTTGTCTCAGTATTATCAATGTGTCCAGGAATAAAGGATGACAGCCAGCTCTGTGTGTTGTGTGTGAGGACGGCTCCGGTTTTTCATGTCTGTGTGCCTCGAATTCTTTGCTAGTTTCTCAAGGAGTCGAAGACAAGGTTGAGAGGGACGCAGTGTCGACTCTGCTGAAGCAACAGGCAACTGCAGCACCTGCTCCAGACAACAGGACAAACCGTGCAGTAGAGCATGTGATCACCTACCCATCGCGGTTAATCTACTACCTGGACGAGGAGTCCGAGAGTACCTACCATGACCTGGACACCAGGACAAAGACACAAGGCACAGAGAGCCAGGTAGGTCCGCACTGAGAATGGAATAGGGTGTGGAAAGAAGTTAATTCTTTGAATGAGAGTTGGACTTTTAGCTAAGTAGGTTTACATGGAACAAGGAATTTGTATTTCATGAAACACAGTAAAGAATAAAGAGTTATATATTATACATATATTTTAATTATATAGTTGGTGCCTAAACAGCTAAGAAAAGTTGGAAGTATATGTTCAGAGATGACAATCCAAGGATGAGTTTTATATTAATGCATCATAAGGGGATTTGGAATGGCTAAGTGTATAAAAACTAAAAACATATTTACGTGTAAAGGAAAGATTGTCTGTCACTATGAGGCTGACACTGCTGTGATGAGTAGCTGAAGTGTTTGGTTAGTGCTGTGTAGTCATGGCCTCTAAGTGAAGTCCATATAATATCTTGACATTAAACCAAAACTTTATTTTCAATGTCATTTCACTGCAAGATGTCGGACAAAGTTAAGATACCGATCACAATCAGACAGAACACATTAGCTGATACGTTTCACATTAGCTGATGTGTGCAAGAAACTGGACTGATGCCAGAGCGACCATGCTGAAGAAGCCCTTCTTCCAGCTTGCCCACTGCAAATGACCATCTGCCATCAATCTACCACATCTGCTATCTGTGCCTTGTACGGAAGATGATTTCTGAAAGTGGACTCCAGAGGATTTTGTTGCCTGGAGAAGGCCATTAGCTATCTTGCACTTGCCATAATCTGCAGTGGCTACTGTTTTGTTTCTCTTACAGGCAGTGCATCTTGCCCAGGCTAGCTTCCAGTTAAAGGCGTTTGGCACACAATTTGTTCTGGATCTAGCATTGAACAAGTAAGTTCTGCTTTTGTTACTACACTTCTTATTTCAGCTATAAGGACTGAAGTTATGGCTTGGAGTTATGCTGTCAAAACCCTACTCAGCGTGCTACAGTAGTCTGTACAATTTAAATGGCAAGTGATGGGTTTATATAGTTCATGGAGACACAATAGTAGGAAGGAAGGGGAGTATGCAATGTTGAAAACAAAATTCCACTCTCATCATAAATCATTTCTTGTTGTTGTTGAAATGTAATTGTGAGTGATTTATCTGTCTGTTTTCAAGGTCATGGTTACAGTGTTGTTGCAGATGGTTGTAAAACATCCGAATCATCCTGGGGTTATATAGAGAAACTGTGTAAAAGTGACCAAACGTTCCTGCAGACAGATCCACACTGACACTCTCTCGGGGGATGTTATAGAAAATGCTGCAGCAAACTCTACAAAGACATTAAAGGGAAACCACTCAAAGAAACCCGTTATTTAGGGTTTGGTTTTGTAATGCGTGGCTGGTAGTAAATGAACACTGTAAAGTACATTCTGGAAAACACCTTTAACAAGATTAGAATTAGGAATAAATGCTGAGTTGGAGGGAGATCCATGTAACACCTCCCACACATCATCACCCAGGAAAACTCAATAAACAACCAGATTTATGTGTGTCCAGTGAACAATATCTCCTAAACTTTATCAGTGTGAAAAGAAGCATTATTAGAGGGTTTATTTGTGACTTTGTGAGCGAGCACTTCGTGTTACAAGTAAAACAAGAAGAGATAGCAATCGTGAATCACCCGTGCTCAATCTACATGACTGCTGTTTGTAAACGATACACATTAATATATTTGATTAATGCTGCCTCAGCCAAAGATAACGTCATCGGCAGAACCGTAACTGAATATGTCAGCGCCTTGATAACAGAAGTGCTAAGAGCAGTTTTTACTTCAGCTGCCAGACAACAAATAAAAGTGTCTGGCAGACTGTTTAACAAAATGATTTGCAAAACCAAAGTCTCCTTTTCAGTGAGGATTTAATTGGTCAGAGTCAAACCAAAGTCCTCGAGCGAGACGGTTCGACTTTGGTCTGTCTGATCACTGTCCTGTATGGAGACATAAGGCTCCGGACACTCAATGCTATTGATTTCTCTTCACAAAGTAGCTGCTCTACGTATGTGAAGGCTTAATGTGCATGTGAACAAGGACTTTCAAATGCTAATTGAATTTCATGTCCCTTCATGTGATTTAGAGCTGGAATCTGTTATGAAATATTGTCATTTTATATTGTCTACACAGCTAAGTGCTGGTGGATTTACACTCTATATGGTATTCAGTCTTTTATAGTTGGCTGCTTTTTTTCCCTCTCTAACAATGCAAATAAAAGCAAACCTCCAGAAAGGAAGTGTCATAAATCACAATTATTGTCTACTTCTACAAACTCCACCGTCTAATGCCAAGTGCTTTAAAGGCAAATGTGATAATTTGAGAAAACAACCAATTATGTTTCCTTGCAGAATTGTAAGCGTTATTTTAATACCTATTCAGAGTGAGCATCCATCCACAGTAAATAGTACCTTTTTGTGCATTATACAAGATCAGATAATATAGAAGCAAAATGATATCAGCCTGTTTATGCTATGCTACTAGTATATGATTGAGGGGAAATACGCTCATGAGTCACACTTCTTATGTTTCCGCATGCATTAGATAGCACAAACATGGACGCAGAGGCAATCAAACACGCATCTCTCAATTCCATCTCACCCTATCTCACAGAACACGGACACACTCGCAGTCATCGTGTTTAACAGATGTCCGCCCGTACAGTGTCACACATTCAGGAGTGGTGGCCACACAATACAACAGTTCCTCTATAGAGCGGCAGAACGGCCTGAAAGTGTGACCTTGATTCCCAGCTGGCTGCTTGTACCGTCGGTTATCTGTGAGATACATGAGCTAACTTTTCTGTGTCCGCTTTTTTGTGTGAGAACAAGGGTTTGAATTCTGCGACAGAAGAGTACTGATCTAAATATAGATGGGTGTGCTGCCTGCTAAAAGGTGCTGCTCTGTCGGCTTACCTTACTGTACCTCTGACTGTAAACCAAATACATTAGATTTGATATTGAGAATACTTTTTGTGATGCAGAACAGAGTATGTAATACTACTTAAGCTCAGATCAGAGTATTCCGATGAACGCAATGTGTCGCCGGAGGATTCAGAGCTGGGTTTGATCAGGCTCCATACAGAACCTTTTTTTTTTTTTTTTGCCTCTTCTTCTACTGCTTCTGCTGCTGCATTGTAGAACTCCGTCTCCTCGAGGGTTGGGCCAACATATCCATATGGAGTATGTGATAGAATCATCCAAACCCCAGTTCTAAATAGCAATATTTGAATAAAAATAGCAATGTGTCACTCTTAACAGATTTCCAATTGCAAATTGAACCCACATCATCACTACTTCATGGCTCCTTATGGTGTTGGTAATAACATGAATGAGGATGAAGGAAAAGAAGAAGGTAGCAGGATAAGCGGTGATAAGGAGTTAATAGATGAAGCCTGATTATGGAGCTGACACCAAAATCAATGTATTAGAGTCTCTGTATTGTTATTGTGGGCCACATGAGCAGCTGTGGCTCATGTGGCTGAATTCCTTGTGCTGCGGCGTATACATCACGAGTATGAATAGGATTAGTTGCTTATGATGGTCACTTTACATGGAAACCTCAGCAATCAGTGTGTGAATGGGTAGGTGTGACATGCGGTGTAAAAGGTCTTTGAGTAGTCAGAAGACGATATAAGCTCAACTCCATTTACCATTCACCGTATATCACATCCCGTCATCTGTTCTTTACACACTGCAACACCTCCAAGACAACTTAACACACCTGGATACGCTGACATTCCACCACCTTAAACCACCATGTCCTGCAGCACTGTCAACCGCTCTTACACACACACACCCACACACACACACACACACACACACACACATCCATACAAACAGCAGTACACTCCAGCATGGCCCACTCCACTCGCCCTTTCTCATCCATGAATCTAAAAATAGCCCCTCACTCAGGAACCTCTCACAGACGCCGCTCGTGGCTCGATTCTCCCTTTCTAAATGGTGCACTTCCTGCTCAGGTGCTGCTGAGCATCACTCAAACATGTCCCACTCCTGATGTCAAACAACCAATCCATCTCTTCCATCCCTCTTTCTTTCTTTTCTTTTTTTTTTTTTTGTGTTGAGATAACGCTGCACGGCCATGGAGAAGAGGATGTTTTTGATTTGCAAGGTTACTCAGGAAAAAAAGCACAGTTGTGGCAGAAATGATAGCCTCTCGACATCAGCTGTCAGCTAACAGATTGGGTGTGCGTGTGTGTGTGTGTGTGTTTAACAGTAAAGGGACGCTGACTCAGTTAGCGGGAACTGCCATGAGGAACGTCGTGTTCAAGGTTAAGCCGAGGCCTCGCAATCATTTCTCACGTTTATCACTTCATTGGCAGCTTTCTGATGCGGTGATTTTGTTTCTGTTCCTGTAATTTGTGCTGATTCTCAAACGCTGATCTATTTTTTGAGGGAGACTGGAGGAAGACACGCTCATGTAGTTCCTGGCTACGCTTAGCGGGAACTGACGCGAGGAATGTCGCCTTCAAGGTTAAGCCGAGGCCTCACAATCATACATCACGTTTACCAGCTTTCTGATGCAGTGGTTTCTTCCTGTTCCTGTCATATGTGCTGATTCTCCAACACTGATCTATTTTTTCCGGCAAGATTGGAGGAAGACACGCTCATGTAGTTCCCGACTCTTGTTTCCATTCTGAGCTTCTTGCATTGTTCATTTAAAAAAAGGATCCCTTATTTTACCAATGCACTTTAGTGTGTGCAGCCTCTTCCTGTGTTAGCTAATCATGTTGAGGAGTAAATGCATCATTATTCGTCCTGCGGGCAGACAACATTTAACATCTGCGCTGCTCTTTTGAGATGGGAGTCCTGGGAGTGTTTGTGCTGGCAAATCCGGCCTAGTGGTGATAAGTGTTCTTGTTTACATAAAGCATGCGCTCACTGCTAGCTTCAAAATACAATATTGGAGTCAGTTGAAGCAAAGTCAGACAGACTCCTGTGTGTTTTTTTTATTGTCGCCACATCACATTCTTCCACTCTGACCGGCTGAAATCTCTGTTTTCACAGTGACTTGCTGTCTTCAGATTATGTCGAAATCCACTTTGAGGGGGGCAAGCCTGTTACGTCAAAGGTAACGTCTTCTGCAGTTAGCAGCAGTTTTCTTCAGCTGCTACGATGTGTCCTACTGTTCTTATTTTGTCCAGTCACGCACACTGGTAGTGACGTGAAAGGCCCAGATGTGCTTATCCTGTTATCTTCGGGAGTCCTCCTCCTGCAAATCAGCTTGTATCTTATCTATTATTGCCACTGCACCTGGTTATTGAATTTAGCACTGCTGCTGTCACATAAAGTTCTCATCCAGATATGTGATGGTTTCTGCAGAGGAAGAAAAAGAACAAAATGTACTTAAAGAGATGTGACGACAGAGAGACATAGATGATAGATGGAGAGGTGAAAACATAGATACTGTAGATACCTTCTTCACCGGTGGAAACGTGTGATCTATGGAACAGACGGAGAGAGGCGAAGGAAAGGGGGAGAAGAAAACAGTTTGGGAATGAGGGATGGTTTCTGCTGCTGCTGCTGCTGCTGCTGCTGCTGCTGCTGATTCAGGCAGAGGGCTTGGGCTGGGCACACTGTAGCTGAATCAGCAGGGTTTCGCTCCCCTGCAGCCTCCTGCTGGAGCTGTGGTCACGTGACGAGGGAGAGAAAGCCCTCTGCAGCAGCAGTGCAGCGTGGGATGGGTGAAGTGAAGTGGAGAAATAGAGAGAGAGAGAGAGTGTGTGGGGGGGGGGGGGGGGGGGTTGGATGTCCTCTGCTCACCCTGGATCTGACAGCTGAGTCACAGATAGTTCCAGTACCCGCCATGCAATGTATTCATTTCACATCTTAACAAGTACAGACTGCCCTGCAGAAATGCATTGCAAATAACACCAAACCGGCATCTGTGAGACAAGCTGTTCACCTCCCCTGAGATGTTTGAAAACTCTCGATAATTAAGTACAAAATATGACACATTGGCTATGCCAACGCAAATCTTAACGTTCCTTCAATGCACAACACAGTTTCACGTTTTGTGTTGCCACTGATCAGCCTTTCGCGATCTGACGGGTCGGTCTGTGACGCTGCATTAGAACTGTTTTCGTCTTCTTTCAGGGTGGTGAGCACTGTTACTACCACGGCCAGGTGAGGGGGAACGAAGACTCCCATGTGGCCTTATCTACCTGCAATGGGCTGCAGTAAGTGTGCAGCGGAGTAATCCTGGTCGTGTTCAAAATATCTCTGGATACACTCGTCTCTGCTCCTATTGACTTCATATTGACTGCTCTCTCTCTCTCTCTCTCTCTCTCTCGTCTTCACTCTCTCTGCCTGGCAGCGGAATGTTTGATGATGGAGTCTACATGTACCTTATTGAGCCTTTACAACAGACTCATTCAATCGTAAGTACATACACAAAATATGTATGAGACAAAGGTTCGGTCTTGCAGCCTATGAAGCACAACCTCCAGCACACAGACACAATATCCTCTGCTCTTCCAGCATTAGCTTGTTCAGTTGTACAATAACATACTAATCTACTATTGAAGTATTGGTAGCAGGGCTGGGTAATATGGTTCTAATGACTAATGACACTATATTTGATGAATACAAACAGATGTGAAACTTTAAAGCACAATCACGTCAGACTTATGCAGAGAAGTGCGCTGTAATGCATTTCTACTTTCAGAAAACACTTACCGTATTTGGACCATAGTAAGTTGTACACGATGATATAACCATGTGTTTACAACATTACTCTCCAAGAAGCTCCTCTGAATGTGGCTCTAAGCGTCTGACCAATGGGAACAAAGAAGCCCGTCTGGACATCTTAGCTGAGTGTAGAAGAGCATGGTGTCTTCAACTATTAATCTGTTCTGTGAAGTGTTTATTAAAGTGAGAAAGTGGATATCATGAGTCAAAAAAAAACAAAAAACCTCTTCTTTCGCTTCTACATCAGCGATGTTTGTTTTTAAATTGTCACCATTCTTAAGTTTTTAAGCAAATTATGAAGCTACAGCTGGTTAGCTACTAGCTAAGGACTGGAAGCAAGATCCACATATTGAAACAGACTTTGCAGATCAGCACAGTTAAAACACTTTACACCATTTAACGCTGAAATCACGTTCGTTTAACTTGATCCTCATTAATGAAAGTGTTAAATCTACAAACTTGCCACTTTACAGGGCTGTGTGGGAGATTTGTTGTGTTGTGTTGGGTCATTTGGGACTATTTCGTCTTGGCTGGAGGCAGAGGCTTCCTGGAGTTTTGTTTTCTTTTTGAGATTGCCTGGCAGCCACACGCAACTCAAGGAAGTCCCTGTGCCATGCCAGAATTAAAAAAAAAACAATGGTCGATATCCCCTCCGAGATAAAATATTCAATAAAAATGTTTTTATGCTTTCTGTTGATTGAATAATTTGAGAGCACATGTTAATTAGTGCGTCTCAGAACTCTAATTGAAAGTCGATGTTATCTTCTGTCTGAGACGGGCTCCTTTTTAAAATCTTTGTGTTAAGTGAGGTTCACTTGCCGCTGTCAGGGGTTTATTATTTAACAGACATGAAAGTTGTGTTAATCATCTTATCTAAAACACTCTACCAGAAATGTGTCTTGTGTAATGTGTATTTCTTTAATGCTGACTATTCCTGTAAAAAGGAATGCTCAAGTTTGGCACACAGTTAAATTTCATTTCTTATTTATTTGCTGTAATTTTATTATACAAAGTTAAAGTTTAATCAAGGTACTTTCCTGAGTAAACACTCCTCCTGCACTGGCTCCTGCTTGTACCTGCTCCTCTTCCGTCTCTTCACATGTGTTGCCTCATCCTGCAGGATACAGCTGCAAGGCCTCACAGACTAAGAAGAGCAGCCTCCCTAAACTGGAACGATGATTCAGAGGAACAGGGTAAGGGTTTGGTTCACTGTCATTCATCACGTTACGTAACCTCCTCCACCAGTCATCCATCTCTGAACATCAAAACACCTCTCTCTACACCCTGAACTTAAGCCCACCACAAAGCATGCGAGTGCTGTTTACAAGTAGTTATTCCTGTTGTTGTAGCGATGGCGCTCTAATCTGTTTCCAGTCAACGTAAGAACACATCTGAAAAAAAAAAAAAAAAACTAGAACACGTTAATCTCAAACAGACTTTATTTTAAATCAAGAAGTCAATTTTTTGTTTTCCTAATTTAACCATTTCTGCCAAGTTGACTCTACTGTACCTCAGCATGCCTAGTTTAGCGCAGTGCTTCATTGGAAATTCAGGGAAACAATTTTGATGTTCTGGGGGAGACAAAAATAACAAAACCAAACCCTGTGGAAACACGCCGACATCAATGTTTTATGTGTATTAAGATGTCACTCGTTCATTCTGTGTGTTGGCAGTTGAAGAGGAGCAGCTCTTCTCCGAGCTTGATGACTTGTCCTGGCTGAAACGCAGGAAAAAGCGAGCAGTAAGCGTCTGACCTCACCTCTGACTAAAAACTCCTTGCTCACCCGCCCTTGCTTTGTCGTAAAATATGTTAAATCCAATGAGTTTTCTGTTGTGCATTAAGTCAAAGTCTATCTTGTGGTGATGGGGAGACTTACTGATGATTTTGTTTTGCAGATGCCTCGCAATACATTTGAGGAGATGAAGTATTTGGAGGTTATGATTGTCAGTGACCACAGTATGGTAAGTGTCCTCGTTAAGAAGAACAAAAACAAACAAAAAAAGAAACTGCTGCTCTCTGTAAAACTGTTTTTCTTACATGTATTAGAAAAAGTCTTCATATCACTTTTACCCACAAGAGGGAGCTGTATCATTGAAAGTAGTGCACTGCTGCATTTCCACTGCAGCTTACACATGTATGTTTGCCTTTTTTCTTTTTTATTTGTGCTTGCAGTTTAAACGACACAAGAACAAGCAGCACACGAGGAATTTTGCCAAATCAGTGGTGAATCTTGTGGATGCCGTGAGTGGACTCTTTTGTTTCCTTTTACACACGTGTACTGTATGCCTTACACAGATCTTTTTCTATATTAACTTACACACCATCGTTTTTTCAGCCTCCATATCTCTGAGCCTCTTTGACCTATTGCATAGATTGACTAGACAAGTTGTATATGCATCAGACAGTCCTATTAGGAGGCGTCCAATTAAATTGTTTACTCCCTCACTTTACATTTAGCTCATCCTGCACGTCAAGCTGTCACTTCTACGCTAAAATTCCAACTGAAAAACATGAACTGTAAGTCTTATTCCTGCTAAACATCCGCAGGGTTGTGTTTTCTTTTTAACTATGAGAATATAAGTGATCTACACAAATCTCTTACACAGTTTCAGAGAGCACATAGCATGTCTGCAATTTAAGTAGCCCAGTAAACATTTCCCTCCTACAAGGTCGTCCATGCATCGGGTAAAATCATACTTTACAACACAGCTCTGTGATACTGTCCTATCAGAATAGAACCACACTTAAGGCTTGTCTTCATAATTTTATCTTGTATCATGTTCAAATCCTCCTCTTCCTCCTTTATCCCAGTGTGCTTTTCCCACTCATTTATTGCCCTCACTTATGCATTCCTGTTGTTGCTCTCCTCTCTGTGTTGTTGCTTGTTTGTCTTTCTCTTTTCTGCCTCTCTTTCTTTCTTTCTTTCTTTCTTTCTTTCTTTCTTTCTTTCTTTCTTTCTTTCTTTCTTTCTTTCTTTCTTTCTTTCTTTCTTTCTTTCTTTCTTTCTTTCTTTCTTTCTTTCTTTCTCCCTCCCATTCACTGCACGCATCAATGGCAGATCTTCAAAGAGCAACTTAATACACGCGTGGTGCTCGTTGCTGTGGAGATCTGGACCGACAAGGATCAGATCCCTATCAGTGTGAAGCCGCTGGAAATGCTCCGGGATTTCTCCAAGTACCGACAACAAAGTATCAAGCACCATGCGGATGCTGTGCACCTTTTTTCGTAAGCTGTTTATTCAAACAAAATATGTTTACGTCACCCTTTTTTAAAAATTCTTTATTATAGTGTAAAATGATTTATTCTTAGCCCTGGTTTTCTTTGAATGTCTGATGATTCTTTATTTACTAATGTCTGTTGTATTTATTTTCCCCTGGTGGATATCTTTTTTGTTAGAATATAGAAATGGAATGTACCAATTATAACAAATTGTAAATGAATTGTCTGATTTGATGTTTGTTTGTGGTGAGGTCTCCCTCTTAAAAGTGATAACGAGATATTGTCTGTTAAAATAAATGTTTTATAACAAATATAAACCATCAATCTGTGTGTATAACACAGTTCTTAAATTCCTATATTAGAAATATGACTTTATACCTGCTGGGAGCCAATGTTTAATCATTACTGCTATGTATGTTTTTTTGTAGTCTGTAATTTTTGCCTTGTCTCTACAAAATAAAAGCCTGAATCTGCAATCAGATCACTTTTAATCATGTAATTTTAAAGGCTGAATTAAATAGAAATATCCACTGCTTAAATTAACAGACCCTAAACCTATTTCGAAATATTTGTTATGCAGCCTTTTGCATGCTGTTACCTTGTTTTTATCATATTTTCTCTGTATGTTTTATTAATTCCTGGTGCTCTCATCCTCACATCTGCAATTTTAGCTTTTTCAAACAGTGCAGTATTTTGAGATGTGATTTTTTTATTTATTCAGCGAGGCTACCATTTTAAAATCTGTGATATTTCTATCTTTTTGTTGTCTCGGATCTTCCCTGCAGGAATGTGACCTTCCACTACCACAGAAGCAGCTCTGCATACTTTGGAGGCATGTGTTCATTGAGCCGTGGTGTTGGGGTCCACGAGGTGAGGTTTGCTGTCTAGCACTGACGCTCACTCTGAATGACAGTGTGTAGGACTGCAGGTGAATAACCCCTGATCTCTGCTGTGTCCACAGTATGGCACCAGCATGGCAATGGCAGGGTCTCTATCGCAGAGCCTGGCTCAGAACCTGGGCATCCAGTGGGACCCGGCATCCAAAAGAAGTATACTTAAGAAGCATGTTCTCTTACAGCCAGTATAAGTGAAACAGGAAAGGAAGACAATGATGATAGTTTTATAGTGCTAAGCATCTGAGGTAGTCTATGATGATTTTAAATTTACATTTGTAAGGATGGGGTTGTTTGACTGTTTGACTTTTAGGACCTTCAATGGAACCAGATGGTGCCCATAAAAATACAAGGTGCCTTTTATTTGTCGGTAAACTCATATCTGTGCCAGGAGAGACAGATGGAGAGATGCTCGGTTTGACTTGGAATAAGTGGTCCAAAAGTTTAGTTACACAAGAGAAACACGCCATTAGTTAAACGATCAAAGTGAGAAAAACAAACGGAGGTCTTCTCTTCCTGAGCCAAAATGTGCTGATCTTTATGAGAGACTATGAAGAAGTAAGTGGAAGGAAATCTTGGTCATTCACCTGAAACTT
This sequence comes from Symphodus melops, assembly GCF_947650265.1. Taxonomy (NCBI): domain Eukaryota; kingdom Metazoa; phylum Chordata; class Actinopteri; order Labriformes; family Labridae; genus Symphodus; species Symphodus melops. Next base: position 9,783,640 of record NC_136702.1, read on the forward strand.
CAGCTTCTAAATCCACTGAATAAAGCTGATTATCTGAGTTAAATACAGTCATGTTATCATGTTTTAATTAAATACTTTATTTTTTTCCTACGCATTATTTTACTTCTCTGTCTCCCTCCCTCCTCATCTTTTTCTGTATTTTTTGTTTTCTGTCTGCAGAGGAATGTGGTTGTGCTGATTCGTGGACTGGCTGCATAATGGAGGACACTGGGTAATTTCTAACATACACCTGAGACACACACAAAGACAAACGCGCACGCAAAAACCGGGGAGTGAAACAATTTTATCAGTGGAACAGTCAGATGTTATCAGACAGAACAGAGAGCTTCGATGTATTTGTATCGACTACTGTTATGTGGCACATTTGGCAAGGTTTCGCAACAACATTGTATAATCATCACAAAAGCAAAACGGTCTTTGAACACGAGGTAATTTCATTTCTGCCTCTCATTAAATATCACTAACTTAATATAAAGTACTTGACACTTCATTTTCATTGAAGGTTCACAGACAGACAGTGGGAAAGCTTTCAAGAGAATCTTAGATTAAATGGTTAATTTATCTATCAGTTTTTTTTATTTCCTTTACAGGTTAAAGGTTATTAAACTGCACCAGTGATATTACTCAAAATGAATGTTTTATGGTGGTAGAAAGAAACGTCATGTGAACTCTAGCAGGGATAGTAGTCAGTTTAAATGCACAGCAAGTATGATTTGCAGCTTTTTGTGGCTTCTAAAAGCACCTTTTTCTTTCTTCAGGGTCCAACATCCAAGGAGATTCTCCAAATGCAGCATCACAGACTACAAGGAGTTTCTCCTGAGAGGTGGAGGCTCGTGTCTGTTCAACAGGCCAACCAAGGTAACATGCTCACACCCGCTGCTCTCTTTTATATGTCACTACTGTCATGAATCATAAATGTCTACTCTGTACTTCACATGCTCCTCCTCTCTCTATCCGGCAGCTGTTCGAGCCAACAGAATGTGGTAATGGATTTGTAGAAGTGGGAGAGGAGTGTGACTGTGGAGCGAGATCAGTGAGTGTTTCTTCTTTCTTCAGTCTGGTTTGTTGTTGTCTGCGCGTTCAGATGTATGAGGCTCCTCTCTCCCTTATTTCAGGACTGCTACAAGAAATGTTGCAAGAAGTGTTCCCTCTCGAGCGGGGCACACTGTAGTGATGGCCCATGCTGCAATAACACATGTCTGGTAGGTTTTGTTTTCCTAAAATTTTACAATTCAAAATATGAATGAAGGTTTTTTTCTTAATCTGATCTCCTCTCCTTTTCTTTCCAGTTTTATCCCAGAGGTTACAGTTGTCGCAACTCTGTGAATGACTGTGACATCTTAGAGACTTGCTCTGGGGACTCAGGACAGGTGTTCTTATGTTGCACTTTATGTTACGTTCACTGCTTTTGGTTTTAATGTTTTAGTTCTTTGGCATTTTAAGTGTAAATGTAGATGATTAATAAGCTGTACTGTGTTTTTATGACTGTTTGCAGTGCCCTCCCAACCTTCACAAGCAAGATGGTTATTTCTGCCAGGTCAACCAGGTAGCCAGACCATCCAAACCAGAGCATAAGCCGTTTGGGATCAGAAGTTTAGGAATATATTCACAATCTTTTCCTCTTTGTCTGCAGGGTCGCTGCTACAATGGAGAGTGCAAGACCAGAGAGAACCAGTGTAAATACATCTGGGGGTCAAGTAAGAACATTATTCATTTGGTTCATATTTGCTGGCATTAGCAGAGTGTCATCAACATATAGAAATACTGTATGAAATAGACTTGTGCCCTCTTTTCTTACGTTCTTTTCTTTTCCCCAGAGTCTGGAGGCTCCGACAAATTTTGCTATGAGAAACTGAACACGGAGGGGACAGAGAAGGGCAACTGTGGAAAGGATGGAGACAAATGGATCCAGTGTAGCAAACAGTGAGTGTCAAATGAAGATCTATGTAATGAGCATTAGCACTTTGTCCGTGTCAGCATGAAAGAGCTCTAAAAGTCTACATAAAGTCTGAGCTGATCTATTTGATGTGCCTACTAGAGTACGTTCACGATCGCTAATGTTCGAAAAAAGGGTCTGTTTTTTTCATGTACTGCCGCTCCATGCAGGCTCTCTCATCTGCTTGTATTTCTAATGCTAGAAGTGCCCATGAGCAGGGCCCCCACATGTGCCCAGTCGGATCTGATTGGTCGGCCAATCTGCTCTCTCGGGATTGGGCAGTTGTTCTGCATTGTTCTCGGAGATGACCCTGGAGAAGCTTTCCAAACATAACTAATTTAATTCGCAGTTGTTCAAAGTTTGCTTTTTAGGTGCAGTACAGTGTGAGGAAGGCTGACCAGCTCTCTTCATATAAGCATGTAAAAACATTCCTCCCCCCACAAAAACAAAAGAAGAAGAGACAATTGATTAACTCAGAAGAGAATTTCCAGTCAGGTTGAGTTGTTTCATTTACAAGGTACATTAAACCGCAAACGTGAGCAGATAATTTAAGACCGGCATATGTACAGTTTTTTTCTCTCTTGTATTTTGCAGAGATGTGTTCTGTGGTTACCTTTTGTGTACAAACATCGGCCGCAACCCACGCATAGGTATGATGAAAGGAGATATTACCCCAGCCTCCTTCAACCATCAAGGCAGGCTGGTAGACTGCAGGTAAACACCTAAGTAGCAGATACAAAGACTTCCTGGTGACTTGGTGGTGAAATGCCACTGACAGTAGGTCTTTTCTTGGGATGTCTGGTTTTCTCTTTCTTGTATGAGTTTATTCCCTCCTCTGTCTTTGTCTCCAACCTTTCCTCATAGTGGGGGCCATGTTCTTTTGGACGATGAGACTGATTTAGGCTACGTGGAGGATGGGACTCCCTGTGGGCCGTTAATGATGTGCCTTGACCGCAAGTGTCTGCCAATCCAGTCACTCAACTTAAGCACCTGCCCCACTGGACCTAATGGACAGGTTTGCTCTGCCCATGGGGTGAGTCCTGATGTGGATTAATCCAGCTTTTGCTTTGCTCATTAGCCGTGTTTTCAACAAGCTGACCAAAGACTGGTGGTAAAGCTAGTGTCACTTATTCAGTTCCAAAGGACTCAATACATAAAATGTTGAGTTGAGTAGATTAGATTAGATTTTTTTTTTTACTTCTCAAAATGCTGGCACACAATTGGGCTTGTTGGACAATAGTTAGGAAATGTAAATTTACCATATTAACTCAGGGTTTTGCTCCTCTGACATCACAGACAAGGTTGTAAACTCACATGCTGTTTAAATTTCGTACAGCTAACAGGCTGCTAATCATATAAATGTTTGGTATCTAGCTTATCACTGTAGTGTAGACACTTCTAAATTTATCAGCAAAAGACATTGGATATTGAAAATGTAAATAGTGGGCCATAATACTACAAGATAACAGCTAACTTTAACATTCAATGACTTCCTAGTTAAGAGTCATTCGACAGCCTACTGTTTTAGGATATGTAATTAAAATCATACAATTGTGGCCAACTGTGATGTTAGATAAGAATTGGTTGAATGCTATATGTCAATGTTTAACTTTATTTAAAATAAACAGAATTTGGCTAAAGACATACACACACATGTACTTATGTGTGTTTTTGGAAGTAATTGCTATGGTGATTAGAGTCTCCTGGAAAACAGAAGGTACAGCAGAATTTAGAAAGAACAGATCATGAAACATATTAGATTTATGAAGCCCCCAACATGCTACACAATTTATACTTATTTTCAAATCGTTTTCTTCATCAACATGTGTAGTGAAATGTATTAAGCATGTTGCTAGCTATGAAAACTCCCCCTTTGGCTGATTATTGGTATAAATGATCTTTGTGTTGGTTGGAAGGGGGGGGGGGGGGTTCTGGAGGAATGACTTCCATATCTATCTTTATCTTGTACATTTTTGAAGATGAATGAAGGATCTTATCTCATCTGCTTGCTTTACAAACTTGTTACCCTAATAACTCTATAGCTCCACCTTCTATGACATCATAGGAAAGTGATTTTGGGAATATGTTGAATGGGTGCAATTAAAACAAATACCCCAGTGTGTCTGTATCTCTATTAAGATAGATAAAATAAGATAATCCTTTCTTCATCTTGCAAGCAGAGACATTTAGAGTGTTACAGCAGCATAGCAGGATAGCAGAAGAAAATCACACAGTGCAAAAATGAAATAGATAAAAATATAAAAGAGTAGGAAAAAATGCATCAGAAACAACAGTTAAAGAGCTAGTAAAATATGCATCAAAAAGGAACAGTTGAAATGCTAGTAAGAGCCAGTAATTTAAAGATGTAAGTCTGTATAAACAATATGAACACTATCATGCACACAGTGCATGTAAGGATGGATTGTTATTGCACAATTTGTCCCATAAATAATTATTGCAATGCAATCAAATTTAAAAATAAAATATACAAATAAGATCAGGTGACCTTATAACATTATTATTGCTCAAGAGGTAGGAGTAAATTGTCCAGTTTGGTGTGTTTACTATTTATTATGTAAATTATACTATTTATATTATTTATTATTTATTTATTCTATTTACAGCTCCTATGTCCTCCTCTTCATCTCATCTATTTCTGCATGATCTGTACAGGTGTGCAACAACGAAGCCACATGCACCTGTGACGCCACCTGGGCAGGGACAGACTGTAGCATGCCTGACCCGCCTAAAGAGCCTGAGGCCACTCAGGATGAAGGAGTAAAGGGTCCGTTTCCTTCTTGTACAACCTCTGGCATCAGATATGAAAAATAACCCACTTTTTGTGTCCGCTTTTCAATTGAATACTGCATAGTGGGTTGTTCTAAAAGAAATGTCATAGTCTGTTAGACCTGACTCACCAAATATTCTAAGATGTGATTTCAAAGGTATGCTAGGATCTTAAAAAGACTTCTCATATAAAATGTCGTTTGACATAGATAATAAAAGCAGTGTTAAATTTGTGAAGTTTGATTCAGAACTAGAAATTAACACACAGTTCAGCTGTACACCTGATACTTTGTCCACAGGGGGGCAGGGAAGTGGTTAAGGGGGCAGGAAGCGTCACAGAAGAAACCGTGTCACTCCATCCGTGACTCTGAAGCAGACGCCTTCTGTTTTTGACAGGGTGGTAATAATGCTCCTTTTCCCTCTGCACAGTGAGCGTGGCAACTAACAGGCTGATAGGGGCAGTAGCAGGGACCATTCTGGCCCTGGGGGTGATTTTTGGAGGCACAGGGTGGGGAATAGAGTAAGCATCTTTAACCCTTTCACAGCTCTTCCTCTCATAGTGGTGCCTCAGTGTGCGGGCGGTCTCGTGAGCCGGCCTGAGCCCGTGTGTGCGTCCCGGTGGCTTTGTGTTTTCTTGTGTGTTGGTAATGACCATATAATTGTCACGTGATTGGATGTTTTCAGTGTTGTGTGATTGATTGATGGACTCCTCCTCCTTCCTCCTCCTCCTCCTCTCCTGCCACTTCCCGTTGTTCCCCATTATTACAAGCCTTTCTCCTCATCTCCTTCTTCTTCTTGTACCTTTCCTTTCTTGGACTCTTAGTTGTTATGTGGTTGCTCCTGTGATCCTCTCCTTTCTGGGGCATGTGGGGCATTTAGATGATAAACAGTCCTGAGAAGAGTCCAGTTAGTCACCTGGCTTGTCAGTCAGTGATGGGCTGTGTGGTGACTTGGACTCTCAAAAACACTTTCAGGCCACATATACATAACTTCTGTGTTTATTTAAAATTTATCGTGATGAATACTAGTCCAGTGTCTAGTCCTCTGCACAACTTTAACACTAAAATAATTGATAATCCCTTCTTCTACTGACATCAGATTCAAGTAATCTATACTTCACGATCTTCATCTTACACCTTAAAAGGGACTGAGAGCATGCAAAATACCTTCTCAGACTCAGTCATTTTATTGTAGTAGTATACTTATGGTTATATTTCTGTTCTATGTGAAATAGTCATTGTTTAGATACATGTAATTAATTCAGTGAGTGAGCATAGAAACTCATGTCTTTTTCCCCATAACCCTTTACAGGTCCTAGTGCCACCAATCTAATAATAGGCTCCATCGCCGGAGCCATCCTTGTGGCTGCCATAGTGCTGGGGGGGACTGGATGGGGCTTTAAGTAAGCAACACGTCGCATGCCTCTCCTGCTCTAACTCTAGCATCCCTGCTGCTTCTAGACACCAGGGTTTGAGCTCCTGCTACATAAAATGGACCCCGAGATGGACAATGTTCAAGCATTTCACACCGCACATGGAAAGCACATGTTTATCATGTGTCTGAACTGCCCCCCTGGTTGTTTTATAGAAAGAAAAAAAAAAGGATGTGAATGCAGATATGTAAAGGGTGATTCGGAGAGAGCAGACCAGGCTTCATGTGTTAGGTTTTCATTTGGATCTGTAGCAGAACCTCAAACTGATTGGAGGGGCAGAGCTCAATTGTTGACATGCATGTTAAATTAAGGCCTGTTAACAGAGGGGAAAGAATTGTTTTAGCAGCTAAGTCCTAAAAAAATGTATTGTGTATTTTTCTATGGATACATTGATATGCTATTTGCCCTCTGAAATCCAATTATAGACCTCTAACATCCTGTATATCTGTGTAGTCAACAGATTAAATTCCTAATTATACTGTGGATTAGCCTGCTGTCTTGATCACCAGGGGTGTTAGGCATCTTAATCTAAATAAGCCCTCAAGAGTAACTAACAAATACAATCCTGCAGCCACCAAAGCATGCCAGGTAGCGAAGCATTATTAAAAAAAAAAAGAGAGAGAGAAATGAAATAAAAACTAGAATAAGAAACAAAACATTTTTGCATGTTGACTTGTTGATCGGGAGGAGGTCAGTTCATTGCACAAAGGCTGAGCCACACCCTGAGTGATCTGCTCCAGGGTTGTCTAGCTCTCATCACTTCCATGATCTTTTTCTCAGTTCATTACTGTTTGAGGGTGAGACTTTAAATGGAGTAGTGAGAGCGACAGAGAGACAGACAGAAGTGAGGACCTTATTGTTGGCCCGCAGCCTTTGTGCCATGGCTGGCCACACCCACCTCGACGGCGAGACTCCGTCCTAGAGCAGACTCTTGGAATCGCCCTCACCAGCTGCCATTGCTGCCCGCTTCACAGACCTGGTACAGACACGGCGCATTGCACTGCATGATCCACGCACAACAATAGTGCCACCTTCAACTGGCCTACTATTGGAACAGGTGCATGACAGAGCAATAGAAGCCCCACAACAAGCCACAGTACGGGGAGGTTATGCATCACTCCTGTTGTCGTATTTGTTGTTGTCCCACTGTGTGGTAGTAGTTCTTGTTGCTCCTGCTGCTCCTGCTGCTGCTGCTGCTGTGGTTGTTGTTTATGTTGTTGTCTTCTCTTTACTTACTCTTTAGACTATATTTTTTGTTAGCTCTCTCCTCCCAGATGGTTATGTTTTGAGTGGAACTAATTTCTTTCCCATCAAAACTGGTAATGAGACGTGACTTCTACACTTCCTCACCTTGTAAACTGATGTTGCACGCACAACCCTTTTGGCAGCAGCCTAAAGACAATATGGGATATTCATATTCAGAGACCTTAAATTTGACTTAAAACCTTGATTGGAAGAAGATTTTTCCTTGCTTAGTTATCTATGGGAAAACTAAATTGTAGGCAACTTCTTTTTCATGCTCAATGTTAAATTATCATTTTTGTCTTCAAAATATTTACCACACTGTCATTAATTATAAACGTAAAGGTTTTTGCATGTCAGTATCTCATACTGCCTCTTCCAGTTGCTGCCAAACTGGCTAATATGGACCAGCCTTTCCTCGCTTTAATGTCTTCAGCATTTTGACCTTGAGGTCTTCAAAACAAAAGTTTTAATTTTGGCTCATCATCATAAATGTAGAAGATTTAATTAAGGTGTTTTTTTTTGGGGGGGGGGGGGGGGGGGGGGGTTACGAGCTGAAGACTGAAGAGATTAGTGTGGTTGCTTGTCCAGGTTGCACGAGCTGTGGTACTCATGTGAATGTAACAAACACTGAATCATGTTTCCTGTCTCCTCATAAGAAATGTGAAGAAACGGCGATACGACCCCAACGCCTCAGCGATTTAACCCAAGGAGAGATGGAAATCACAGAAGGACTCCTCCAAGGCTTCCTTAGTTGGCTACCTGATAGCTGGACTGCACTTATTGCTGCTGATCTTTGGCATTAGATTTACTTGAAAATGACATAGTGGACATTTTCATAAATTTCATTGTAGTTACATTAGAAATGCAGCCTTTTCAACTCTACCACACCCATATACCAAACCCACAACCCCCACCCCTGATCTCTAAAGTGACAGAGCTCCTCTTCCATCCTTTAGTGCCAGTGCACAGGCGTTCAGGCGGAATTCACACCACTCTCTCTCACCTGGCATGATTATCCGCACACAGCGTGCTGCTTGCTGGCCCCCAGCATGAAGAGCTCCATCAGCAGGGCTCTGCATGGCTATGAAAGCTATGAATATACAGAAAAAAAAAACATACAAAGAGAAAAAAAACGGATTAATCTTATGCAGGAGATAGCCTTGTTTAAACCAAACCCAATGGAAAGCAGGTTAACGCTCCTATAGGTCCTTAAGGTGCTGTAGATGATTAAGGGGGCTGCATGTGAGGACCCATAAGGGCAGTGCATTTCACAAAGTGAATGCACTCACACACACAAAATGTACATACATAAGGAGATCAGGTTTGGAATTAACTGCATATTTTACAAGGACATCTAAAGCTTTTTTTTTTTTTTTTTTTTTTTAAATCTCAGCATGTTGTATAGCGGGTGTTTTTGGCAATGTTATTGAAAAAACACTCAAAAAATTTGAGCCGCACGCTGCACTCAGCCTGGGTGGAGGTCAATGATTAAATTCCCCACAGCAGACAAGGCGGCTATGGTGTCAAGGAGAAACATGTCAGGTCTAGAAGACTGTGATATCAAGTCAGATTAAAGTCGCAAGATGTCCCACACTTTCTGAAGTATCTTCAACAGTGACTCAAAAGCCAAAGAACCAATCACCTGAACATATGGATGTTGTTGCACACAGAGCACTTTCCCCCCCTCTGTCTGCAGCCAGTGGTGCCTCTCCTACTGCTGAGGGCATGAAGTCTGTCTATGCAGGCGCTCACCTGTCTAACCAGGTCTCATGTAACAGTCCTCATCAACACCCACTATACTGGCTTTACCTTTTTGCTCTCATACACTCTTAGCAGAAACCAAGTTCAGCTCTACTGGGAACGTTGCATGCAATCACTATAGTGGGCTTATAATTCTATATAGGAGTCCCTAAATCCGCAAGAAAAATATGCTACATAAGATAGGTGCATGTCAACTACAAAAACATTAACTTTTATTTACTATGCAAAGAGAGATATTGCACAAAAGTATGGGTAATAATACCAATGTAGACATGGAATTACAGAAACCTCTGCTAATCAGCTAATCTTTTGTATTTGGCCACTCCCACGTCTTGTTTCACTTCGCTTCAACATACTCAAACTATCAATGGACAAATAAAATACTGAATAATACTTCCAATGAAAAGCGAGAGAGCACCCTTTTACATCTGTGGAACTGAAAATCTTTTTTGTGTGTTTTTCATCTGATCTGATATTTTTAATCACACACATGCACAAACACATACACTAACACACTGTATGATGCCTCTGCATATTGAGGACTGAAATGTTTCCTTGTGCAGAGCTTTTATTCCCAGTCCAGCTGATAGTTGGTGTGTTCCAGGTGCTGCCATAGCACTGGCATTGTTGTAATCCTCCATGTAACTCATTGTCTGGTGTCCCTCTCACTGCATCATGTACAGTTGGACCGATGAATAAACTACTGACAAATTTTATCGTAGCGTGTTTGTGATTTTCCTCGACAAACATTGCTTTTTTTTCTCTTTCTTTTTTTAATCTGAAAACAATCAAATAATTATGAATAAATGTATTTAACTATGAAAAATGTTATGGACCACTTCATATTACTTCATCTCAATGAAAAATTGCACAATGAAAAATTGCACAGTAGTTAACTAAATGTGTTTGATGTTATTTTCCGGAATACTGTAACAGTTTTACTACTTACTTCGAAAGCACAGTTTTTTCAGCTTATGGTCAGGCAGGTAGGTGGATTTCTTAACATTTGTAAGACTTTAGAGTCAGTGTAATTATTGGTTGCAACATGTCAACACAACATTCGACATGGGCCACAGCATTACCACCAGAAGTCAAATTGTATATTTGTTCTCATGGACTGTAACAATTCAAAACCAGACTCTTAACCAGACAATTAAGAGAGTCTAGGACACACAAAAAAACTGTCTTTACAGGTCATACTCAGAGAGAAAAAAACAATACCGAAAAATCCAACAAGACCCGCACAAAGTTCAAAACATTACAAGACAACACAATGAAAATAAGGCTGGAATTATTGAACACACAAAATAGACAATGACAAAAAGGCAGAGAGCAGGTGGAAACAAAGGGGTAGATGCAGGTCCATCTAGAAGCAGATAAGACAGGTGTGTTGAGATAGAAGGCAGGAAACAAAACAATGGCAGAAATTAAGACTGGATATGATGTGAAAAAAAAGCACCAGATATACAAAATAGACAACCCATGGTTCACCCTTGATCCTTTTGGCATTTCACCTTACAATGATTATACTGTCTTTTATATGCTGCTACATCCATGTCCGCCAATTTGAATTGCATCCAATCCCTGAGTTGTATCCACTCTTAAACTCACCTGCTCGTTGTCATTGGCTGGGACACACACCAGCTCCCCACCAGGAACATCCAAGAGAGATGGGGTCTTTGCAGGCACAGGCACCACCACATGGAGTCCCATAGGTGATGATTTAGCTGTAACTTTTGTACAAAGTATTATTTTAAGGAAAAAAACTACTGACTCTTCCTTTAAGACCTTTTCTAGCATTTTAAGCCTGTTTCCAGGTTTGACGCTAATCTTACTGTTATCCCATTGGCAATGAAAAGGCCAATTTGGCTTTTTGTTGAGAGTGACAAGTGACAGCCAGCTTATCTAAGCTAGTTGACGACAGAAAACCTGAATAAATATATGATATAACTTCTGCCACTAAAAGTACCAATGGAGCAAAAGTCTAACAGCTAGGTTAAGATTTGCTGAATTGTGAGACAGGATAAGGATGGAGAAATATATATGTGGGTAGACCTGCTTTTCTTTCATAACGCACATACTCATAACACAATGATTCCCATTTAATTGTACTAAATGTTGTCCTCCAGCCTCTCTTCCTGCCAAACGTCACATTTTGTGTTGAAATGTGAAATATAATTTATAATTTAGGCCTAGCAGCGGAAATTGTCTTAAAGTCTGCTTCTTTGCATTATCAGAAGGATGAATGACTAAGTAAGAACCTCACCCAGTACATTTAGTGTTGGCCCCTCACTGCGCAAAATTACGTTTGAGGTATGCATGTGACATTTCAGTAAAAGCACATAAACGTAGGCACTCCCTTAAACACCAGTTCAAGAATGAGCTTGTTTTTACAGGCAGCCAAACCACTCAAGTTTCTCACATTGCTTATATTTTCTTGACTATTTTATGTTTCCTTGAAGAATTTATCAACCAACTTAGTGAGAAAATAATCAACACATTAATTATTAGATTTTTTTCAAAACACTAAAATTAATTAAAAAAAAAAAAAACATAGTCTGCATTGCCATAGTATTTTTATTTTGTAACTATGGGGTAAAAATCCGGAGCCTTTCCTTAGATCAAGTTAACCAAAGGCATGGTCAAACATTTTCACAAGTGGTTGTAATAGATGGTTATGAAGTAAGATTCAGAGTCTTTTGTTGACCATTATCCAATTTTAGGTACCAAAGATTCACTAATTCACTCAATTTTTCACAATATTAAATTTGATAATAAACTTCCTACTTTAAACGATACAGCTCTCTTATGAGCCTTACAAGGATAACATATCTATACAATTTATATGGCCAATTTATCAGATAATTTTGCACATGCAAATGTTGCACCTTTGACTTATTCAAGATTAGTTTTAAGTAATGAGACAATCATGCTGGTCAACAGACACATTACATTATAGTCCACAGTATATCCTGTAACTAAGGCAGTCACCTGCATATGATCACAAGTATTTTAAAGAATGCTATTGGAAGGAATTGAAAGGTTACTTGTGCATTATTGGCGTGAGAAGATGTCGGCTAAAACTCGCAAAGGAGGGAGGCACTGACGTCAATTAGGACCCAACACATATTATACCAAACTTCAATCTACACCGTCTTGTATGTCGGCCAAGCTTTAGTGGTAAGTACAATTTATCATCGAAGTAATCTCCTTGCTCTTTAATAATGCTTTTTCTTTAACCTATTCTTTATATGTTGCTTTTTCAGTTTAATGATACCGTGCTTCTTTTGTGCAAAACTTGTTGAATGTAGGGATAGTTGTGTTCAGATTGTCGTTGTTTTTTGCCTTTATAATGGAGCTGGGTCTTTCATTGCATCCGGATGCATTTACTTTGGGTTAATTGAACTTTATTCAAGTTAGGCCTATACCTTATTTTGCCAAATCAATACCTGATTTACTGAATGGTCAATAGTAGAAACAGCTGGCCTGTGTTGTGTCCTCTACAGATGGCCCCTGTACTCCTCAACTTACACGTGGTTATAGTGTTTGTGCTGAGTTGCGCGCGTGCCGTCCCACTGCAGGGCCATAAGCTGGCACAGGTGGACCCCTTAACGGCCCCCCAGGCGAACCCGCAGTGCTGGGACTCCTCTTCGGCTCTGCTGCTGAAGATGCGCTCCCCGAAGATTGCTGACACGGTTCCTGCTTTCTGGGACCTGATGGTGACCCTCAGGGCGTCAGACAACAACAAACACACGGCGCTGTTCTGGGACCTGGCTCGTGTCTTCTGGGACCTTTATCTGGACTGCGTGCTGTCCAGGAGTCACGGCCTGGGGCGGAGACACGTGACAGCGGTACACTCTCTTATTACTGACAGTAAGTGTCCAGTAGACATAAACACAATCACATTATATTGAACTACTGGATCATTTTTGCTATCATTGTCAGAAACAGACTTGTTAAATGCTACATTAGATAAGTCTCATGAATAAGAAGTAGTTCTGTTGTGACACTAGTATTATTTTCTTGTAATACTCATGGTTTTACAGAATAGATATTTTTTAAATTAGGCTTCTTTTTTTTTTACCCAATATTTAGACATTGTCATGATCCACATGTCCAAGGTGTTTCCTTTTTTATAGACAACACAGCTTATATAGCCTAGGACATTTTACAAACTTTTATAGAACTTGTGTAGACCCTCTTAAATACCTGCAGTCTTATGGCCTTATTTTGTAGGTTACTAATAAAAGACACAAAACATTTGAACTCACTGCATTTTAACTTGTAAACAACGAATTTAATTTAATTTAATTTAATGTATGTATGTATGTATGCTGAAGCCAATAACAAAAAGACAAAGATACAATTACCCAGGTAAAATACTGTCAATGTTTGACTTTGTTCTCTTTAGGTTTTTTTTTTTTAATCATTGCTGTGCTTTACAGATTGTGGGCATGTTATAAAATAATCTACACAAAATGTTCATTTATATTAAAGTCTATTAATCATTTGGGGGTAAAATTCACAAACTCCAGCAGATGTAAAATGATGAAAGGACCTTAATCAGCTGCTATACTAAATGGCCTGTTATTTTTTTCACATTTTTATAATTCAATACAATATTCTTTATTTGTCATTCTGCAACCTCGCCCTTTGAAGCTTTAAGTGTTAATTGGTGCCAACAATTTACAATTTACTCAAGCATATTAAATGCATGACTTTCACATGTAACAATATGTCTGCTTTCTGCTTTTACCTAAGTAGATTATATGAGTAACTAATTCACCTACTGTTGATGAGGATTTACTCCATGTAGCGTTTGTCTTAGTTGTAGACTATTACAGATACAAAAAGGTTGCACCACTATTGATAATAGCAGCCAATTTCCTCAACAATGGAGGAAGTGAGGTGCAGATGGAAGATGCAACTGCCTCTGATTGAAGTGTGATGTTGGAAACCTGACTTTAAAAAAAATAAGGGTTTCAGATCAGGTTTGAATCATAAGACACCTGAGAGCAGGTTAACTGAGAACCGAGAATCCTGTGAGCTCTTTGAATTAAAAATAAGAGGACTTAGAAAAAATGCTAAACCTGTCATCAGTTTTGTACCAAACTGATTTATTCTCCGTTTGTGTTGGCCTGTGTTTGTCTCTCTTTCCCTCTCTCTCTCTTTCTGTGTGTGTGTGTTTGTGCACATCCTTTTCAGAGTCCTTTAGATTCAACAGTTTTGGATCAAACTCTTGGGCGTGGCTCAGTGTCAGAGTGAGGTGTAGAGGACACATCAAGACCCTGAAGACCAAACCCAAATCAAACACACACTCCCACAAATATTACGGAATTTGATCATGTTGTGTAACATTTTTCCAACTGAGAAACTGGAATTTTTCACTTTCTTTTCTTTTTTTCTTTTTTCTTTTTTTACTTCAGGTAGCTGTTTGAGAAATGATTGAAAGATTACCTGTTTGTTTGTTTATAACTGTAATAAATGAATGTATCATGGATTTATATTTTTTTGTTCTATATACAAATCAACTATAGATTCAGATTTTTGGTCATAAAATGTGTATTAAAATACATTTGTGCCCAGTTTTTTTCAGTGTGATCACAAATATTTTCCAGAATATGCAACATCTTAAATTAATGCAAACCTGATGGCTAGCTCATAAAAATAGAAGTATGTTAACACAATAATATAAACAATGTGTAAGTATGTAAAAAAGAAGTCCATCAATAGCCTTATGTATTTATAGATGCTACTGCTGAGGTATAAGTGTCTTTTTTTTAACACAGTAAAGCACAATGCAATGACAGTTATAGTCCCTTTAGGCACACATAAAATACAATGTCTTGAAAATGTGACAAAATAGACTTAGACTGAACTTTATTGATCCTTTTGGGATGACTCCCTCAAGGAATAGATGAAATGTTAGAAATACCCCTTACAATGAAACAATTCATCTCTCCCCAATGTGTTGAATTTGGACAGTGCCCATTTTCACCTCTACAGTATCACTTACATATTGCTCCTTTAGGACAATCTTCTCCCCTACTGTGTTAAGCAGGTGCCCTTTTTAAATGTTCCCTGCCCTCATAAGCTTTAGTCCTTCCCTGGTAAAAGCTATATAGACTTTATTTTGTTGATTGTGATTCAGAATAAAACGTAATGTGACTGTTTTAATGATTAAGCTGCTATATAATTTTAATGATGTAGTTGACTTTTTATATATCAACGGGAAATTGACTCTAAAGTTTCTGTTTTCACAGCCAGCGACAGGCCTTTCTGCGTTTGTACCCATAAAAGGTCATGTGCGTCACAAAGTTATAGGCGTGTCTTCGTTGACGCGCTCCAATAGGAGTTGTTTTCCCACAACGCGCGCCGGCCCTCTCTTATTTTCGATTTATACTTCCTCCTTTGTAAACGTAATTTAACAGTAAGTACAAAGTATCTAGAAAGTTCGAGTCATAGCCTAATGTATATGCCGACATAAAAAGACATAGTCTAAAATCATCTGTAGGTGAAGTGGACAGTGTAGTCTATAACCTACACCAGCTGAAAACTCCTTACAGGTAACAATCTAAATATTTACAGTCAATACGATTACAGTTCACAACACACCTTAAAAGTATGTCAACCGAGTTGAATGAAGCAGAAATATTAAGTATTTTGCGAACAGTGAGTTAGGTGTAGGTTTAGCGTTTGGATAATCGTGGTGCTTTATGTCAGACTGTTGAGATTATGCCACTGGTCATATTCAGACACCTTTTGTATCATTAACGTTGTGTGTCTGTTTTCATAACATTCACCCTTTTATTGTGTAACTTTGGCTATACATGTACAAAACACACTATTGCAAAATGTTGAAGAAAGGAATTGACCTAATAAACCCTCCTTGAGAAGGCTGTGCAAGATTGCCACAGACATAGCAATAGTTGGTTTGATCAAACACAAGCAGACATCAGACAGATCTGAAATAGAGAAGTCAAGTATCTAATTGTGTCTTGTATCTTGTTATTAGTGCTAAAAAAATGGATTTCCAAAAGCTGCTATTGGCTGTAGGAAATGCCCTGTCGAAGGAAGAGTTGAAATCTTTAGCGTTTCTTTGCACCGACCACCTGGGCCGAAAGTTGAGCTCAGTGGAGTCAGCCAGTGAGCTCTTCTCGAGCATGGTGGAACAAGACCTCCTTTCTGCTGAGAAACCACACCTGCTGACCGAGCTTCTCACCATCATCCAACGCCCTCGTCTGATCCGAGAGCTCAGCCTCACTGACCAAGCATCTACAACCATCTCTTCTTACAGGTGGAGCGTCCACATTGATTTCACAGTCTATCCATGCAGATGTCTGATTCACCTCCATAAAAGAATTAAAAAAACAGCAGATATTTACATTTGAGGAATTGGAATCACATATTTTTAATAAAAGGTTTCGTCTTAACATGTAACAATTACAAAATAATCCAAATGATATCAGTTGTATTTTCAAACAATTAATTCAATCAAAGTATTGTATTAGTATGTATACAATAATATGGGGGCGCCGATAGCCTGGTAGTTTTGGCACGCTTACGTGTACAGAGGTAACTGTCTCAGCACAGCAGCCATGGGTTCGGGTCCATCCTCCATCTTATAAAGGCAAAGAAATATCTAAAAAAAAAGAAAAGAATGTATATGATCTCCATCAAACACACATGGTGAGGTGAACATATTTTAGACTGGAAAAAACAAGGATCAGATATTTCTATAGA
This sequence comes from Symphodus melops, assembly GCF_947650265.1. Classification (NCBI taxonomy): domain Eukaryota; kingdom Metazoa; phylum Chordata; class Actinopteri; order Labriformes; family Labridae; genus Symphodus; species Symphodus melops. The sequence goes on from NC_136702.1 coordinate 9,800,544, forward strand.
CAATAATAAACTATAAAAACATAATAATAAATGGTCATTATATAGATATGAATCTATATTTCTTTATTAACAGGAAGCTGCTCTACAACCTGTCTGAAGAACTAACTGATGATAACTTGAAAGACATGAAATTCTTGTTGATTGGAAAGCTACCTCGAAGAAAACTGGAGGACAATGTGGTGAGTGCAGTGGCTTGTAATCAGTGGCTGTTTTACTTTTAATGTATTAAAGACATTTTTTTAAGGTAAGCGTGAGATGGTATTGTTACAGTATAGAAGATACATTGCTTTACCATGCTTTGTTTAGAAATAGAAATAGAATTCTTGAAATTAATTGTAAACCTGCGTGTGCTTTCTTCTTCTGTTAAAATACTTCTGCTGAACTTGTCAGACTACACTGGAGGTTTTCCTGGAGATGGAGCACATGGACCTCATAAACAACACCAATCTAAACCTAATGGAGGAGTTGCTTCAGTCATGCTGTCCCATATTGACTGAAAAGGTCAAAAAGTACAAAGAACAGCAGAGTAAGCCAGTGAAACCTCTCACAGCAAATAAAAACATTGAATTATAAATACAACAAAGGGACACAAATGTAACCGTAACAAAGAAACAGGACAGAAGAGGGCAGCAGGGTCTTAACGTTGAATAAGTTGGGTTGTAATTGACATTACAGTGGAGACTCACCGTTCCATAGTACATCTAACCAAGCATTTATAATATATTATAGCTTAAACAGTGTTTGAAGTAAAATGTGTGTACATCACATTGATATTGTGTGTCTGTTTTTTTTAATGGCAGCACCTTACAGCAGCCATGTCACTCAAGAAACAGGCCGACCCAGATCTATGTCTGTCCCCCTTGAGCCAAACCAGAACCAGGTACATTCTTTTATGTTGCTTGAAATCTCTCTGAGTTGCCATAAAATATCTCCACTTGCCTTTTTTGTTGTTGCTTAAAAGTCTTTTTTTGTGTATGTTATAAATCAGCACCCTCAATTTTCCCATCCTAAGAGGAGAATGTCAACAGAATATTCAGGTAAGGGGAAAGACATCATTTAACATCCGATATAAACATGTTTTTTACTTTCAGCTTGGTGAATTTGAGAAAAATGTTCAAATATTTTACACACAGTCTGTTTATCATCATGTTGTGTAATAATGTTTTAATACGTCTCAAATAGGCAAGCAGTTCATGACATATCATTTTTTGAAAGGTATAATGGGAGGATTTATTTTTTTGCATAAATATCTTTAGTGGAATAAATAAATCATATAATAATAAATCATATGTGAAATATTTGTAAAAGCTAAAGTCCATCACATAACTTATTTTTTTCTTCATAACACTGATGTCAGGCCTTAATAATTAAGGGACACATGGTTGAAAAACGTAATCAATGGATTTGTTTCCCCTATTTAAGATACCATTATTTTATACCATCCAAACAGCTAACATGTCTATTTGCAATGTCCAACAGTACAGTTATTCATATTAATTGTGTGTATTTTTTCCAATTGTGTTGAGCATCTTTATTTTAAAAAACAAAACATCATCTGTGTTCCCTGAAGGACTCACCCACCTCTGTGGGTGAGTCCTACTCTTTAACTGTCACCTTATGAACCTGTTTAAATGCGTTGTCTGAGATTAATACTTAGCTTTCTTCTCTCAATATTTCTAGATTTCCAGAATGTGCCGGAGGTTGTAGATGAAGCTCTTCCACATGCACTGAGCAAATTAAGCATTAACAGACGCAGATCCTCCTCCAATTGTAACTTTCTGTCTTACCCTATTTTTGACACGTCAGACCTTTTAACCATTCAGCATAACTTTTGTCCCTCTCTATTAAATAACAGTTTTTTATGTCCTTCTGTCCTACAGTGAAAAGCGATGCTTCTGTAATATTGGCATCTCATGGAGACCTAAACTCCTCTCAACAGACTACAATTATAAACACGGAGGTGTGTGTCATTTTTGAAGCAGAAGTGTAAGGATTACACTTAATTACCATTGATAATCAAATCTGTATTACAAATATATTTTTGCTCATTATCTGTAGGACGTGGGATCATATCCCATGACTGCAGAAAAGAGAGGATTCTGTTTGATTATAAACAACAACGACTTCTCTAAATCCAAACAAGGCCTCCAGATGCGAGAGGGAACCATGAGGGATGAAGGTTAACTTTTGTTTGAAAATGTCTGATTAGATTGGTGCATGGTTTCTTACCTTGATGTGTCTCAACTGGTGCAAAATTTCATATACACCTGTGTGCTTCCAGGGTGCTTGGTGAAAGTGTTTGAGTGGCTTGGGTTTCACGTAGTGATCGAGAGGGACTGTGATAGACAAAAGATGCTGGATGTGGTTCAGGACCATGGAAAAAAAGACCACCAGGACATGGACTGTCTGGTGTGCTGCATACTAAGCCACGGCGAGCAGGATGGCGTGTATGGTGTGGACGGACTCACCGTAGCTCTGAAGGAACTAAAGGAACCTTTCAATGGGTTAAAGTGCCCCTCTTTGGCAGAAAAACCTAAGCTGTTTTTCATCCAGGCCTGCCAGGGCACTAACCAGCAGGAGCCTGTCTACATCCAGGCGGATGGTCCCAACCCTGTCGTTAAAGACTCCATCCCATCTGAAGCAGATTACCTGCTGGCCATGGCCACTGTGCCTTTTTCTGTGTCTTACAGAGAGAGGAAAAATGGCACATGGTTCATTCAGGCATTGTGCCAAAACCTCCTCCAAATGGTGCCGAAGTAAGTGAAGCAAAAAATCCAATATGGTTAAATGATGTGATTTTTTTGGGGTGGCATTGTATTATACACTGTCAGTCCTACTTTATCCATTTTATTTTATTCAGGTACATCATGTTACTTAAACCTCTATGCCATGCTTAGATTAAACAAAATATACAAGCAGGACTTTTACTTGAAATGGACAGTTTTTGTTGTGTCATTGTGTTTTCATTGAACAACTCCAGTTGCTGTGATACATAAAACTGTATTGTTGTTTGTTCCAGGGAAAATGACCTCATGACTATCATGACAAAGATTAATGCAGATGTGAGCAAAAAGACTGACGACTCAGGCCAGAAAAAGCAGATGCCTCAACCTTCCTTTACACTTCGGAAGAAAGTGGTCTTTCCAATCCCCAAAACCTCTCCTCCCAGCCTCCTTCATATCCAGTGACTGATGCCACTTTGATGAACTTGCACAACAAATGATTCTTTCATGTTTTTCTATAATACCAGGTGTATTCTAAAGCCCAATTTGCACAGGACTAGTATTACCTGGAAATTTTAAAAATTTCACTGCCATGTCTTTGTTTTGTGTGGTGCATGTGCACGGGATAAGCAAAGTTTGTGATGTTTTTATCTGGATTTTTATTTTAAAGTAGCCTTATTATCATATATCAATCAATACATTTACAGGTACAAACAAAATATGGGTCATACAGCAAGAGTAAAAACAAAACAAAACAAGAACAGTTATCTTTTACCTAGTCAATCGCAGGCAACTCACAAACTTCTGTTTTGTATATCCTCCACTACATCAGTCCAACACCCATTACATGTAGAATGTACCGTTCCAGCGCCCCTCAAGTGAAGATATGAATTTGTGGTCTTAACCTATCTTGGCAACTTTGGTATTCTGGTATGGTCTGTAGTTAGAGTCGGGTTGTTGTGCTCACCTTTAGATAAACACTTTTTAATTTTTCCCTCCATTGTTGTATGATAGGTGGCTTTACATTTCTCCACAACGCTATGATCATTTTTTAGTGTAAAGTAAGTAAATATGTATGTTTGTGGGTGTCACCCACTCTCTAGACTGTTTTATTAATGTGGGTTGAATTATCCATGTAGGAAAAACAAAATGAAATCTTTCTTGCCTGAGTGACAGCTTAGTGACTGTTAAGTTGAATGAATAACTGATCTCCAAGATGTCAACAAAATTCAAAAAAGACATTTTCAACTGGCTGTACCCAATGTTTAGATCTGTTGTGGTATTTATGCAGATTAGCACTTATGTATGATTATGCCCTGTTTGTTTATGTTAACAAACAATAAAAAATAATAATGAATAGATGTATGGATTGGGTATATTTGGTCTTTTTCAAAACTTTCCCCTATTGGGTTTCTTTTGGGATTTTTATCCCTTACTCAGGACATATTGAGGATACAAAATCACTTAAGTTTGCTTCTATTGCACACAGATTTTGGCTTAAAATGACTGAACTACATTAGGTCGACAGTTCAATGAAATCACCACTGGGTGGCAGAACACATTATGGTGTCAACGCTTTGCTATTACTTGACCCGGCGTTGATAACCCGGATGTTGATATGATGTCAACTCGGTAATTTCCCTGACCAGTGTCCAATGAAGAATATTTCGCCTTTTTAGGCCGTTCATATCATTCATGATAACCAAAACTTGATGCCGAGAAATATATTGTTTCAAAGCGGTGTCTGAGAAATCTCAGTTACTTCCAGTAGCTTGTCAAGGCAGCTGGTAAAGAACAGCAGCAGCAGCATTGTAAACATGTCTGAAGAGGTCTCTCCATCACCTGCAGCACAGTCCCTCTCTGAGCCCAGGTGAGAGGCTTCACTTCTCCTTTATTACCTTTCACAGTGACATGCTAAAAGTGTGCAACGATTTCATGCAACGATTTGTTTTTTGAAATATTGAGAGAAAGGGATAATAAAGAGAATAATGTGAAAGTCTGAAAAGTTTATCAAGTTAGATGACACATTACAAAGAAAGAAACTGAAAGTGAAACTTAAGAGATGCAATAATCAGCTGCCGAGTGTTTTTAAGATTAACGTTTAATATTAGAATAAAATGCCTTTATTGTCATAATACAATTGTAAAACGAAATGATTGGCTCCACCTTAAAGTGCAGACAGTTAAAAAGAAAGACAATAAAAGAATATAAAAAAGTAACTGGTTAAGGTAAGATGGGCTGTGTATGGTAGGACTTGTAGCAGCATAATAAATTATGAATGGCTATTGCGGAAATATAAAATAAATATTTGCACAATGAAATGTATATTATTGTAAAAACATAAAATATAAACATAGCACAGTATGAAATGTAAACTATTGAAGAAGTATAAAATATATATTTCATCGTATGAGATGTAAACCATAGCAGAAATATAAGTATAAGTATAACACAGTATGAAGTAAGCTATAGCAGAAATAATGGGCTTAATTTTCTTGATCTTTTGTTTTGTAGACCCTCAATAAGCATTTTAACTTTGTGTCCATAAGTGCAGTTAGAGTCCCTTTGTTGACATCAGAAAAACAAACATCAGTTAAGCAGCAACAGTTAACATGGTCATGATTTACTGTATGTTCAATAAACACAGTATGGATGAAAATACAGCGCAGAAGACCAACTCTGCAAAGACACCAATACAAATCCTGCATGAACATGGCACCAAAAGTGGGAACCTTCCTGTGTATGTGATGGAGAAGGCGGAAGGAGAGGCTCACCAGCCCAGCTTCATCTTCAGTGTGAAAATCGCAGATGTCACCTGCACAGGTAAGTTACTGCCCCCCCCCCCCCCCCTCCCCGCTTTGATAGCTGCCTGTCCCTGGAAAAAGTATTTCAGCTTAAAAAGAAAAAGGAAAAAAAAAATGCTGATAATTCAGAGAGACCACCTCATCCTGCAACCTGCCATTCATCACCTTTGAATTGTTGCACAACAGCAAGTATATTCCTGCAGTGTTTTCTTTGAAGCCGAGGTGAAGTGAGGGTGGTTGCTGTGCTTGTTTTGTTTCAGGTCAGGGTCCCAGTAAAAAGGCTGCGAAACACCAGGCTGCAGAGGCTGCCCTGAAGATTCTCAATGTAGATGCTGGAGAAGTGTGAGTAGAGCTGAAATAATGTTGAATAAAGACATTTTTCTCATTTTTTTTTTCAGATTTTTTTTTTTTTTTTTTATAAATTTTGATTTAACAAGACTTTTGTGAGGTCAAACTAACACATTTTTAAATATGTACTTTTAAATATTGTGCTAATTATTATTATTATTATTTTTTACATCTGACATCACAAAGAAAATAGTGTGCAGATAGGCAATGTCCTCAGTAAAGAAAAAACAACAACCTGATAGTTTACGGTCTGTTAGTGAGTGTTAATCTGCTGCAGCTGTGGTAAAAGCTTTAAAGTCTTTCCTCTATATCCCAACAGGAACGTTCCCGTGAAGTCTGAGAGTAACGGTGTGGCAGTAGAAACAAACAACCATCCTAACTCTGTGGGGGTGCTGCAGGTGTGTACATCGCATGTGTTTCCTGTATTTGAAGATTTATTTACAGGTTGACTAAAATAACCACAAGTAGATCAGGCTTATTTCCATTGTGTAGACATGTTTAGCTGTTTTGAAATATTTAGCTTATTATATCGCCAGTTAGTGTCATATATTTTTCCCTGTCCGCTTTCTTTTGTCTTCATGTATCCTCTACTGTTTGTCAGGAGTTAGCTTTGCAGAGAGGATGGCGTCTTCCTGAATACACAGTTTTAAAGGAGGCTGGTCCTCCACACAAGAGAGAATTCACTGTTACCTGTCGAATGGAGTCTCTGACTGAGAAAGGTATGAGTGTATTTCTAAAAACTATGTGAATCAGATCACCTTCCTGATATTCATCTCGCTCTGACTATCTGCCATCTATTTTGACAGCTGTTGGGAATTCCAAAAAGGCAGCAAAGAAGGCGGCTGCAGAGAACATGGTGGCAAAGCTACAAAGTCTGTCAGGCTGTTCTGAAATCACATGGGTATGTCGGATAGTTCTCACAGGCAGCTGAAACATTTCTGATTTTCAAAGTCTTTGAAACATGTAAAGATTTGATCTATTTCGCTTTTTGTTTTTTTAGAGTCCTCAGTCCAGTGTTCGATTTGAGAACGTACGAAATTCGCAAGCAGAGAAGATCACTCTGCTGAGAAGAAACCCGCTGAGCATTCCTAACACTGACTACATTCAGATGATGTTGGAGTTGTCCAAGGAGCAGGGCTTTGAGGTCACATACTTTGACATCGGTGAGCAAACACACTCATCATCGCAGGCTGCTTTCCATTCAGCTTCTGGTCGCTCACATCTCTCATTTGTTCCAAGGGAAAACGTCTGACCGTGTTATAAAAATGATCATAGATCTATTCCAGTGTGATGGAAAAAAACAAATACAAACGTGTATTTATTACCAAAAAAAAAAAAGAGTGAATACGCCACACATCAGTTATAATCAGGTTTATTTTTGGGCGCTTGTTGCCTTTATCAGAGAGTCAGGACAGTGGTTTGTGTCAGAAATGGGGGAGACAGACAGAAAGTGGGGAACGACACTCAGGAATGAGCCACAGGTCAGATTTCAAACCTTGCTGTCTGCTTGGAAGACTCAAGCCTTCGATTGTTTGGTGCACGCACTGACTGCTAGCCTACCAGAGTCCCATAACGATAATGACAGGAGGTACAATTAGCCCTTTATTTCCTCTGACGTTTTAAGATGTACTTTAAGCAGAACAAAGAATAAATACAGATTTTTCTTTGAAATGTTGCACATTTTCTTCAATATCCACATAAAATGTTATTAAAGAGTGATACATGTAGCTGTTGATAAAAGAAGGATGAGATAATCGTAAAAAAATAAAATAAAAATAGTTTTACGTTTTGACAAAATATGAGATTCACTGTTTCGTCCACAGGGGTCGCCAAAATCAACACAAGCCGAAAGTTTGAATGTATTGGAGCATCCTCAATAATAACAGATCTCAACAGACAAGAGGACATATTTTAAGCTGGATGGAAAGCACCCAAAGAAAAACCGCATGTATTTAATGGTCATGCGAAGTTGTAAATGAAACATTGTTTTTTTTGTTTGTTTTAATTAGATGAGCTGACGGTGAACGGACAGTATCAGTGCCTGGCAGAGCTGTCCACCTCCCCCGTCACTGTTTGTCATGGCACAGGCATTTCCTGTAGCAATGCCCACAATGACGCGGCACACAGCGCGCTCCAGTACATCAAGATCATGGCCTCCATCAAGTAAAAAAAAAAGAGAGAAAGTCAGAACAAGCCACCTCTGCTTCACCTAAACCGTCACATAGAACAGCTGACGTCAAGGCTGTAGAAGATCTCCAAACTCGTCTTCCTGTCCGTGGCTGATAAGAGGTTAAGGTATATTTTTTTAATAATGTCTATCACAAAGTGGATCATGCTCACAGCAGTATTATTCACTTGAATCAGGCAGCTTTACATGTGAAGAGACAAACCATACACACAACTATGAAGCAAATACAACCACTATTTGTTTCCAGGTCACACCATCATTTATTATTATAAATAATGAAATATTCAAGCTAGCACGAGTGTCACTGAAAGAGGAAGCCCATCACTCCGCATTATGAAGCAGCTCCTCCTGAATCTTTGATGTGCATAGTTTGAGCTCAGCTCTTTAAATGTTTGTCTGTTTGCTGTGAAGAATTCTCCGCCTCTTTGTTTGATAAACGAGGGTGTGCTTTGTTTTAGATTCCAGCCGATTTAATTTACTCTTTTATTCCACTTAGTTTATCCAGGCAGCAGCAAACTGACTCTGAGAGGGAATAGAAGATCTTAAACTTTTAATCAACTTCATGGATATCTTCCGTTCTTCACAATTTTAAATTGAACAAAAGTCGCCTGAAATAGAAATTATTTGAAACACTGAGATTATTTTTAACTTAATATTTATTTTTCCCACATCCACTCTTCCAACTTCCGTCATGCAGTCTCCTGCTGTCCTTATCTGTTGGACTCTCCAAATAGATCAAACTTGCAATTTTATATCCACACCCCGCCGCTCTGTTGCCATGTTTTGCAGTGTGCCTCATAGTAGCTGAATTTAATAAAGGAACTCTGCTGTATGAAGTGAACCAAGATGGAAAGCAGCAAGAGCCTGTGAATAAAAGCAGGAAAATAAACCGTATCAATAAATGTCAACGGGTGTTTGTTTCTGTTAATGGTCATGAAACAGTCTGACGGTGTGGAGAGAACCGATTGCAGCGGTGCCTTCAGGAGCCCTTTGCAGTGTTATTGAATGAAATGTCGTGGGAGCTGACCGTCTGACAGCCATCAATTCATCCTGCTGTATTAGCAGAAAGGTAATTACATCAGGGACTGTGTACTGCTTCATTCACTCGTGAATAATGTGGGTAAATGAGACGCGAGAAACACGTCAATACTCCCAACAGGATGGAAGAAATATATTCAAAGAAACACGCATTGATTTGAACTGCTTTTTCATTTTCACTTACAGTACATCGTGATTTAAATTAGAACCATTTTCTATAAATCAACATGCCTGCATTTCACAGCCTGTGTCTGTACTAAGCATCGTCACATTTTTCCTGTAAGTACAACTCGTGGTTGTCAGGTGAAGTCAGTTTCTTTACAGTCTGACGAGTCTCGAAGTAGACCTTGGTTTTCAGTGGCAATACACGAGAGGGAGTGATGATGAACTGAAGATGAGCACTGCTGTGATTCAGTGAAGAGAATCACAGATAGTGCTGATCGATAGTGGTGACAGCATCGTGTGATATTGATTTCATACTGTACAACAGTTAAAGAAGCAGTAGATTTAAAAAAAAAATTAAAAATCCGGATTGAGATTCACGGACGAATAAAAACAATTAAATAAAATGAAATAATGTAAAGGTTTTAGTGAGGATAACGGCATAATGTCATCCCCAAACAACCCATATCGTCAGACATGGAACACCTCTTGTCCAATCAGATTGCTTGGTGGGAACTGACTGTTGTATAATGTCCATTACTAGTGCAGCCAAAGAAGACTAAACTGCGATCTCTTTAAACCATCTTCTAGTAACACAAAACGTTGGGGTAAATAAGAAATAATATAGCTCATTTGTCAGATTTTTGATGGACATCTCAGTAATTTATTACATGTAATTCTGTCTGCAAAAGCCCCTTTAAAGAAAAATGTGTTCAGTTGTGTTTCAGATAGAGGTAGATAAAGCCTCTTTCTGCTTTCATTATATTTATTGACTTAAACGTTTTCCTGACAGTCTTGTTTAAAGGGAAGTCTCATGTTGATGACACAGATTTTTTTTAACAGCCTCGTCTTCTCCACAATAACCACACACTCGTCATTAGTAGAGTTTTACAGTTTTATTAGAACAAGCACTATATAGCAGCAGTGTACAGTGTTCATGGAAAGATATGTACTTTGTTAAAATTGCACTTTAGAAGGTCTCCGTTCGGAAAAGATCTGAAATAATTGGGCTGACACAGTGCTTAGTGATGCATGTCAGTCCGGAAATCAAAACCAAAAAAACAAAAAAACTACACGAGCCCAATTAGGAGAAAGAAAAACTTTTTTTTTTTTTTTAAATTTTTTTTTAAGGCATCTGCAACATTCATTGGCAGGCTAAGTTGTCTAGACATGCAGGCAGAACAATGGATGAAGAAAGCATGAGGAGGTTTTTTTTTGTTTTTGTTTATTTTTACCACTACTTCAGTCTGACTGATAAAACTCTAAGCAAAGCCTCGGCTCGACCTCCGTACGCAGCTGTTGTGATTCATTGTTGTTAAACTCATGTGGGAGGAAGTATCGGAGCCAGCTTTTCTAGTAGTGACCTATCTTCTAAGTGTGCTGTATTTACATGTTGGAGTGATGTTGGAGAAGCAGATCAGTGCACATCTTTTACACTGCAAGCATTTTACTGTCAAATAAACCTTTTTTCCCCCCCTCTTCATAAGTCAAAGACATCTCCATCAAAATCTTAAGCCAAGACATTTTAACCTCTGCTACATCCTGAAATCTTTTTTTTTTTTTTTTTTGATATAGTTATCATCTGCAGGCGTGTGGAGACTGGATGATGTGCGTTGTACGAGTTCTCAGCATGGCGGGTTCTAATCAGTGGTGTGTTTGAGAGGCATTAGTAAATGCATTAAGGCACAGCAAGTGAAACGGATGCTGATTTGAAGCATTGAGTGGGGCTCGAATAACAATAGTACATTAAAAACAAAAGGGTATGGATGCAAAGCACTAATATCTTTTTGGTTTGTAATCTACAGTACCATATGAACAGTGCACACAAGATGAATATTTATATTCACTGTTTTTGTCCCCTGGTGTCCTCGCCCTGCAGTCCTGACTGAATGAGGAGGATACCATGTTGTTTTTTTTGGGGGGGGAGGGGTTATTTTTGTGAGTATGTAACATATCATGGGGACACAAGTTAAAAAAAAAAAAGATTAAAGCTAATCAGCTTTGCAATAAAAAGACAAACTGCATAAATATAAGTGATTATAGCAGTAAAGTCTCTGAGGAATCAAACTCATCATCCTTTCAGTACACTTCAGTTTTTCTGCACTGACTTGTTTGGTTTTCACATTTCTTGTGACGCACAACCGTCAGTGTCCTGAAACTGCACTTACAGGTTACAACCTGTAGGTGGCTCCTGTGTTTCAAAATGTAATCTCGCCTAAATGAGTGACTCATGGAAGTGCAGTCTTACTGAACAGATTCATTATCAGTCCAAAGGAAGCGTATTCCAGTTTAGATGATAAGGAATAATTTAGCTAATTAATAACCAGAAGTACTATATGGCTGTTACTTTTCTTTCTTACACATTAGTTTATGGTCCAATCTTTTGGTTATTTGTCAGCGCAAAGACAAAGTTTAAAACTTTGGTACACTTTGATTGGAATAAATTATAATTTGGAAAAAGTTAAATTGAGTACCACTTCCTGGTATTTAAAAAATAATGGTATCTTCCATATTTGGATTTGTGTTTTGCCTTGTACTTATGGGATGTGACTGTTTATCTCTTACTCAAGAAAAATCATGACAGAGTCTTAGCAGGACTTTGAAGCTGTACAATTTACTATACAATCTTTCCTTAGACCACCAATTAGATTCAGTCTCCAGTGACTTCCTCCTTCACTGACACTAAAGTCATTTCTGCTTCACATTCATTCAGACTCAGTGTGTGCCCACTATATATGGAGGGAGTCGTGTGTGTGTGTGTGTGTATTTATGTAACCATGTGAGTCAGAGGAGCTGGTTTCATGTAACAATGTTTAAAATTAGACAGTATGGCAGGGCTGCTGAGGGTCTTCCTCTATTTACACATAATTCCATCGTGAGGGGAAGCTGGACACGGTGACCGATCTGGGTGGATGCTCTGAAAATAAAAAAATCTAAACATCTGAAAAGGTTGTAGGTGTGTCCTGCATCACGTGTCCAAAACAATGCAATGGGATTTTCATCTTCATCCCACCTCTCCTTCCACTCTGAGTGCTTGAGTTTGAAAGTATTCTTTTAAAAAAAAATCCACCTATTGGACACAGCACTTCCTTTCCTGCAGCCCAGATTCATTTGAAATGAGCGGTTTCCCCGAGAGAGCACTGCTATCTCAGATCCAACATTATTAAAAGGCAAAAATAAATAAAATCTGCTATTACACATAATGCTATTTCACTCAATTCTGAGTCAAAGATATTTTATAAAAATATCTCTCTTTTTTTTTTTAGTAATTTCTATAGTAATTGATGACATAATAAATGCGGCTTAATGCCGGTGGAGCTGCTCTCTAAACATGCACTGTATCGTAGGTAATCAAAACGTCTACTTTAGAGACTAATCTAACACAAACTGCTGTCAGAAATCAAATGGCTTTGACTAAAAAGCTCTAAATCGTGTGACTTGTTCCGGCGTCTTTTTAAGGCAAGGAAATAATCAAAAGTCAAAAGGAGCTGAGGAAGATCTACATAGGAGTGGTACCATTGTTGTCCTGACAACCCAGCTTCCACAAGCACAATGAAGGCGATCCTTCAGGATGTTTCCATAGATGGATGACCTTGTGACAGCGCCACAAAACCTTAACAGTGTTTCTGGCTGTCAGACCCGTCTTTGAGCTCCATGCACACAGACGTCATATCGTTAACATGTTTCTCCCAACACCTCGTTGTGCATAGGTAACGGCTTTCTTTGTCTGATGTATCCGACGCAGTTGTTCCCCTATGTGTTACCACAGGTTCGCTTGAGGCTCCATGTTGATGAAGCCGGGGTTTTTGCGCAGCTCCCAGTATGTGTTGTTCGAGACCCATCTCTCTCTGTGATTGGAATCAACTACTTTCCTGCAGGAAAAGACAGAAGAGACAGTTTGTGACTGATAAACTGAAAGCAATGGGATTCAATTAAATCCATGATATAAACTGCAACCGAGTCAACATTGTTTCGCATATTGGATTTAGAGGATGAAGGTACAGCCTGTCTTTCTGTAAACACACAGTTTCACACATTCAGTTAGTGGTTTACTTGAAGAAGCGGGGCTCCTGTTTAATCTCGTTCTCCTCTTTCCACTTCCTCCGAGTTCTCTGCAGATCCTCAATGCGCTGCTTCTCTGACGAAGCCATCTCCAGGTTCCCCTCCTCCAGGTTCCTGTGTGACCCAAACATCACTTTAGACAGTAAAACAGCCAGAGAACACCTGAGCAAATGAGCTCAGCTTCTTAAGCAGGACGCATCAGTCCAAACTGCTGAATGAATTTTCTCTCCTGTCTGTGAGAAATCGGTTTGAACTTTTTAATCCTAGTGAAGTCGTACCTTTGATCGGGCCTGAATCGAGCATCTGTACGAGGCAGGACGTCTTTCAAATCAGGGCAGAGTTCATTCAGTTCAATCGCAAACCTGGTGAAGCCGTAGTACAGCTCATAGTCTGTGGGCATGGAGCCTGAAGCGGAAAGACACGCGAACAGAAAGGTCAAAATCTTCCTCTCACTTCTCATTTCTAACTCGGCTTCCTTTCACATCCACAGACGAGTTTCAGGACAAAATATTCAGTTCAAATCCAAATGTAGCCTGTTGTACCACTACTGAGAACTATCCAAAAAAGTCCCCTCAAACCTCCAATGGATGAAGAAGCAGGACCTACCCGGCCTCCAGACACATTTAGCAGAAGGCGGGACCCCACAGTAAAGACCTTCGTGCCATTTCCCAAAGAGCCTGTTGATCACTTTCCCTTCTTGATCCATCACGAATCCTTGAACCTCATTCACATTGGAACTCCAGTAGTTTCCCTGAAAGACAAAATGCATCGTGGTTACCCCTTTTGCTAAATAGGCCCAGGTCCCATCAAATGGGAGCTCGATGCAGAATGATTGCGGTGTAGATGTTTCACCTTGACGAAGGTGAGTTTGCAGAGACAAGCGCTGCTCTTTGTGTTTCTGATCGTGATCTCCCCGTAGTGTTCGATCCACCGTCGACCGCTGAGGATGTTGTGTACACATGTGGTGACTTTGTTCCATTCGTAGTGATCTCCAAACCTGGAAATACATAATCACGACTTATCAACCTAGCATGCACAACAGTCTTCTTTTTCCGTCACCCGAGACATCTGAATAGATTTATTCACTGTTTTAGTTGTCTTTATATTTATACATACATTCATAGAAAATCTACTTGTATTTTAAGCAGCTTATTCACAGAGGTGGAGAACTACAATTACTGGCATTACTGTGGTTTTTTGTACTAGTTTTTAAAATTGGTTATTTTACTTCAATAGATTTTGTTGTTTTAATTTGTTGTCAACTCTAATGAGTCAATTGTGTTTCAAAATTCTACATACTTTTACAAAAAGTCAGAAATATCTGTAATATTGATCAGCAACTTCACAAGAATGATATTTCCAAACCAAACCAGACGATTCTATCAACTGTGATATGACATGAATTCAGCATTATGGACCAGTTGCTAACATGATTGAATGCCTGGCTTTAGGTTTAATAACCAAAAGCATCAGTTACCTTGGAATCATGAGATTAACGGTCCCAATTGGCAAAATCTCCATCGATTTCCCCCAAAACTTGTTTTTCCATCTCATATCTGTGAAGCACATCAGTGTAAAAAAAAAAAAGTCAAGTGAACAAGAAAGTCGTGACGAGTCGCCGCTTTGCATTTCTTCTTAAAGAAAAAAAAGAAAGAAAAAGAAACAGGCTCAATGAGGCTGGCTGGTTCTGTTTCAAAGCCGCTGTCCCCGTGAGAAAAAGCTCTCACTAATGAGGTTTGATACCCACCTTGCCAGAAGGTGAAGTTCTTTGACTCACAGTGGCAGGCGGAGATGGGCGGGTGGTGGCTCACCTTTGAGACCAGATCAAATAACCACAGTCAGCTGACAGTTGTTTTCATCTTCATCTTTTCTTACGATCTTTAATATGCTAGTTTATAGAACATTTGAATCCGTGCTCAGACTATTTAAATCTCTGGACCCAATAAAGGGGTGGTGGTTATCTTTTTATGTCAAACGGTCTGTAATGACAATAATCAGCATAATAATGGATTATCAAACATACCATTTGTTCTTTTCCTGACTTGACTTCAGTACACTTTAAAGTACTTAATAATGCACCCTTTAAAGGTTTAGTAAAAACAGAGGACGCAGTGCAAATTCAATGCAAAGGAGAGTCTTTGTGTCAGGTAGTGTTTGGTCAGCTGTTGGAGCACTTTGTCTCCGTAGAAACACAGAATATAAGCGCACTGGATCATACTCCATCTATAGAGTAGGCCAACCAAATACAATACTGCAGTGTTTACCAGCATAAACTAGAGAATGTTGGTGGAAAAGTCAAATATTATAATTTATAAGTTCAGTTTATTTATGCTGCACAAACTTGCTTTTTTGTCACCTTTGACTCTTGCAGTGTAAAAAATTAAAAATATCTCCAGCTAAGCTGAGAACAGTCTGTGAGGGTTTACATGTAGAGGTAGATTTTAAGCAGTCAAGCCATCTGAAGCTTTCCATCACCGTCCACCTCAGACACCTATCTTATGCCTATATTTGCAGGATAATACTTCCGCTTCGAGTGCTTTAAATACGGTCTGTGCTCACTTACCTGTTCCGAGAAATAACAGAAGCCCTTGTCTTGCCGAATACATTCATAAGTCTCTCCGAGGAGCGGGTTGAATGGCTTACTTCCTGCTCTGTAGTACGTGGAGGAGTAGCCGGAGACAGCGAAAGCAGCAACGAGAACCTGACCAGAGAGAGAAAAACACAAAGCAGACATAAAGAGAGGGGATTAAAGGGTTTATATTGGAAGGCGGCTTTGTCACGAATAAGCCAAACATTAGCATGCATCGGACATTATCAGAAGGAAGAGAGGCGGATAAAAATAGCAGGATCCAAGGTCGACGGCTGTGCCGGAGCATCACAGTCACGGCCTCTGAGTGAGACTATTAATGTTGGCTTATGACGGGCAATGTCTGTTCTGTCTGTTAATATACCTCATGTATAAAGAGAGAGGGATGACAGACTGAGAAAAGCAAGCAGGAATTCATCATGCGTCTGAATTCTGGAGTGATTCTGCTACTTCTGAAACGTCCGATTTCTTTATAAACAGCAACAGAGGGTCAAACGCTCCCAACATGCAACACCTACCCTGATAAACAGGAGAAGTGACAGCTTGTTAGTGACTGACGGCTTCATTACCATGCGTTCAAACGGGTCCTCGGTCTCTGCAGCTTTGTCCAGCAGCTCGCTGTACTCCAGCTCTTCACACATGCGCTGCAGGGTGTTGAGCGGCTCGTTGAGATCCACAGGCATGGACACTTTGGACAGGTCCTTGCCGATGTTGTTTCTCAGGATGTTCCAGAGGTTGATGTTGGTGATGTCGGGACACGGAGCCGGCAGGCAGGTGCGACGGCCGTTACGGAAGGCACTGCCAGCAAAGTCTCCGTTTGCCACTGGGAAGAGAAGACCTCCTCATTAGTCATCTATTCATGGTACACCAGTATCTGTGATCGACACTGCCCCAGTGACCATAATGTCCTTCATAATAGAGTGATGCGACGGTTCACAAGGTCAAATTTGCTGAAAGTATGGAGCATTAAAATATGAACGCTTGTAGTTGAACTGACGCAACACATACAACACGAGTATGCCCATGTCGAAACTGCTTCCTTTCATTTTAAAAGTGCTTATTTTCAAACTCATTCAAATAACAGACACGCTTCATTAATCCTGCGAGGTGAACATGTTGAACATGTAACATACACGTGTGCTAATGGAGAGAGAGGGGGCTGCCCACAGTGTACGAGCCTGGTTTTGGGGGGGTTTTGTGCCTTGCTTAAAGGCACCTCGGCAGTGCTCAGGAAGAAACCTGCCAGCTCTCCAGACCAACATCCAGAATTAGTCTGCACCGGGACTTGAACTGGCGACCCTATCGGTTCCTAAACAAAGTCCCTACAGACTTCAATCTCAGTTCATTCACCACAGTTCTGTTAAAAAACAACAACAAGATTTCAGACTGTAGATTTGTTTTTGTAACTTTGAGATACTTCAGTGAGGTGTGCGACGAAGATTCCCTCTTTCCACGGATAGCTTTCGCAAAGCTTAAGTGAAGCCCTTGGCACAGAGTAACCCTGCAAAGTCAACTGCCTCTGCCACTCTGATAAATGAGCCTGTTAGGACCTGCTAGTGTGTGTGTGTGTGTGCGTGTGTGTGTGTGTGTGTGTGTGTGTGTGCATGCATCCTCTAAGTGGGATCCCCCTCGCTTTATTAATTCCCCCCTTCCTTTCATAAAAGGGAACTGTGGATGCTTGATTCGTGACGGTGCAGAGTTGGACCTACTTTGTCTGGAGACGTTATCGGTCACGCTGGCGTTGTCCTCGGAAATGTTATCGCTCACATCGCTGACGTATGACTCATCATCCGAGCCCTGTGGGGGGTGGGGGGTGGGGGGACAGGTACGGAGCAGAGTCAGGCGGTGCAGAAGAGAAAACGACACAAATGCTGATCAGAATCTCTCGCACACAGTCTCTGCAGTTTGCCAGTGGCTAACACACTGCAGCATTGGTCTGCATTTTGTCCCACTTCAGTAATCACAAGACGAGACACTGCAGCGGTTTCATACTTTAAATTTAGCAAACACAATTAGGCCATTGACTCCTTCATAGAGGAGCGTATTGTAGCATCCCGCTTTGTTAGAGTAGCCTGCTCCTGGTGGAGAGTTGGCATACAGTGTGACACAGGTCTGAATAGATCTGCTGTTGGAGGGCGAGCACAGGTGCTTGATGAATTTCCTCCGTGAGTAATCCTGCAACAGGCCTCGATGCATGCCAGTGGAGCTACAAAGCTTGATGGCTCCTGAGAGAGCACATATATTTGTGGTTTCTCAAGAGCATCTGTGTGTTCACAGAAGCTAAAAATAAAGAAGGACGCAGTGATTATTTCAAGTGATGCACCAAAAGTGCCACATTAACCGGGCTTCAAGCTACAAATCAAAGATTGTGAGTGGGGGTGTTTTACACTTTTCGAGCCTTTGGGCAGTTTGAAAAGACGCCGTCCTGTTTGCTTGACTGTGTTTGAGTTTTCCGTTTCACGCTATCTCTGCTCTTCATGCTACCCTCATTAATTGCTGACTTCAGCTCCACACACAGCCATCAGCGTGACTTTTTATCTAGCTTCCCAGCAGCAGGGCTCGTTTAACCCCCTCCGTCCTTTATCCTCTTCCTCCACAGCCCCGCTCAGGCTCCAAGCTGCCGTCATCTCTTTGAAAAAAAAAAAGTGCTTCTCAAAATGCGCTCTGTTGTACCTCATTCTCTGACGAGCTGGCTGACAGAAGCACTTCCTGGGCGTCAAAGAACTCAGAGACAGACTCCGACATGGAGAGTCGGCTCTCATTAGAAGCCTGCTGAGTCAGAGGGATCCCCATCTGTTCTCCTTCCTGCAGGCGAACACATGAAAACACACGAGATGTTCACGGCTCCTTCACTGCTATGAGCTTTAAGAAGCGAGACAGCTCTGAACAAACACAAACAGCATCAGAAGACAACACAGAGATGATAAAGCAGCGTGTGAATCCCTGCCAGAGGGGAAGGCTCCCATCCGTTTCAGAGTGGTTCCTATTGTCATTAACCTTGTCGACAGGTTGTGCATAGAATAAGGATTCTTTAAACATACGATCATTTAAGTTCGGGCAGGAATCAATAATGCGTTTGACAAACAAGTGGGCAAACACTGAAAGTGGGCAGCCTTGGAAGTCTGTGTGTTTAGTCAGAACATTGACCTCACAGTGACCTACCTCATCAGGCGTAGAGATGATGTTCACACTGACCACTTGTTCAGTCAGGACAGATTCAGAGTGGATGCGGCTTAGTCGGGTTCGAAGTTCAGCGTTTTGGGACAGGGCCTAAATAATAAAAGATGATTTTATTTTTTTCATCGATTTTATTGATTATATTTTTTGCCCTTGGATGGATACTTTATTGATCCTACACTATGCTCGCAGATTAAATACAATTATTGTTCTTTTTGCTTCTTTTCATTAGGAGGCGTTTTTAATAATGAACCGTTTATATGGCACGTCAGAATGGGCTACACAGCAACTCCCTACTGACAGGTCTTCCTTCATGCACTATCAAACCCTGCAGATGATACTAAATGCAGCAGCGCGACTCGTCTTTAACTTACCCAAAAGGGCACGTCGTCACTTTGCTGTTCATCTCCCTACACTACCTGCCAGTTACTTAAAACTCCGCGGGTAGCTTACAAGACGGCGACAAAAACCTCTCGATGTTGTTTTTGTTTGATAACTTTAAGATGGTTTCTATACTGATTAGAACTTTCAAGAGCAGCCGTCAATGTTGTGCTTTCTGTATTGCCCGTCAGCACCTGTGTGTCTGATCTAACTTAAAGCTGTTTGTTTGCATTTACTGACATCGTTTCCTCTTTTCTAGATCATTGCTTTTATTCTACTTCCTCTCTGATGTACGGCACTTTGAATTAAAGCGCCTGCTAAGTGAATTGTACAGCCGAGACGATCCTGTGTGAGTTAGTCCCAATGAACTCTTCATATAGATACCTGGGTGAATTTAAGGCATACATACAGGAAACACAGACTGTTATCCCAACGTAGCTTCAAATATTCTCCATAAGCAGCTGTCGCTTTAACGATTACTCCAGCCTATCAGCGTCACTCGAAGCCTCACCATAAAAGCCTGGCCACAAGCCCACCGCAACATTGTCACACAAGCCTCCAATTAGGGACAATGCAGAGATAAAGCAGCAGAAACATTTAACTGTAATGATGTCAACTGTTAGCAGAGGAACAGTCCAATTAAATCACTGGAGGAGAGCGACAGCCCTAAGGAGCAGAGTTAACGAACGACACGGCACATTTCACTCTCAAACAATTAATACAGGAAACGATGACTGAACTTTTGAGTCCTCGCTTGCCTGCACTCTCGTCTCCACACATCGTTTTGTCATCGGGATTAGTATGACTGCTCGGCATTAAAGAGAGCTCATGTGGTTTATTTGACAATCCGTCATCATGAGCAGATCTCACAAAACGTCGTCTTTCAACACACATACTGAACTCATTATCAAACCGATGTCCAGATCATTAGTGGTAATCACATCCTAATAAAACAACATATTGAAGAGTTCAAATGAAATGTGGCCCAATATGTCTGACAAACAGCTCTGACATACCAAGCAGCAGGAATGGTGCATCATGGGTAATAGGTGAGGACTGCTCGTTACCTGTGACAGAGACTTCCTGAGAGAGTTGATCTGGGCCGACTGGTCCGGCTGCTCCTGGTCCGACAGAATCTGCTTGATCTTTTCTTTCTCTATGGCCACTGTGTTGAAGGCCGACTTCAGCAGAGAGTGAACTGCACCGACAGAAAGAGACACGACAGCAATTTTACACATTAGTATTTTCAGAGGGAATCTTTCAGAGCGCCGATGACTTTTTTTTTTTTTTTTTGGGTCTGTTATGAAACATAATGAAATCAATATCAAAACCCCTTTATTATCTACAAAAACAAACAGGAATATCTGAGAGAAGATTGATTAAATGGAAACAACCCACAGGAACACATTTCAACAACAAATATAAGAGTGACTTTAAAAAAAGTGTAAAGTACTTGAACCTTCTTTAAACCCAAAGTTGTTGGCTTTGTTTAACAGAAAGTTAAAACCCTACCTACTCCATTGACAGGATACTGCAATTCAAAACTCTGACAGAAGCAAACTGTGAAGTCAAAACAGGAAATAAGTTTTTTTTTTTTTCTGTTTGCCTTTTATCGGATTGGACAGCTGAAGAGAGACAGGAAATGTTGGGAGAAGAGAGTTGTTGTCGTCATGCAGCAAAGCGCCGAGGTCGCTGTGATGAGGACGAAAGCCTCTGTACATACTCTAGTTCACACCCCAGGAAATAAACTTCTTAAATGAATCACATAATTGACTTTAATAAGAGTAAAACAAATACTGCCAGGGTTTAAAAAGTCTATTGCAGCAATTGAGAAAAAAAAGCGATGAAAATGAAGGCCATCATTTCTCTCAGTTAGAACAGCTTATTCTTTTTTTTATGACTTAAACAACATGATCAAACATCATCAAGCCTGCCTGACTAAAGTTTGCAGACGGGTTACAACTTAGTGTCAAGTGGGTTCTTTTGTAAGCCGTCAGAGCTTTTCTTTTTTATCCCAGATGATCATTTGAAGTTTAATAGTTTTAATACATAGCATTGTTTGTTTACACTGATAAATAACATACTTACCCTCACCCTAACTGGTGTTTTTTTTTTTTAATTTATTTTATTTTAGACTGCTCTAAAAGATCGTAATGTTGCTAATAAGTGCCAATTTTAAGACAGAAAAATCTGTTTAAAGTGTGATGTTTTATCACCAGAGACAGTTTGATTGGTCAGTTGTAGTTCTCACCTTCAGCTATCTTTGCACTTTGAGTGCAATGACATCATAACTCATAACTTGAATTTCCCCTCTGGGGATCAATAGAGTGTTATCTTATCTTAAAAGCTCTGCATTGAAAGGGCATCAAACCATAAATATATATGAAATGATAAACACTATGACAGATCCACTTATGATCCAGTGTTACTGCAGCCATGCATGCAACCTGCCTGCCTACCTTTCTGAGAAATGATGCAGAAATCCTCCTGAAGCTTAATGTAATCACTGGCACAGTCTACGCTGTCTGTCAGTCGGGAGACGGGGGGCTGGAAGTCCACCAGCTCGGCACAGAGGTTTGGGTTGGATGAGTGGAGGCGGACAGGGGACATGCTGGCAGACTGAGGGACCTAGAGGGGGACAGAGTGTCAATCAGATAAGAGACACGATAACGTGTAGTGGGACAGAAAACCAGAAGACCAGTTTTGAACAACAAGAACTGTAGTCTAATGAAGTTTACTCTAGTCTTCTCTTACTACGTTGTGCTTTCTGTTGAAGACATTTCCAAGCTTCATTAGTTTGACTTTGACTTCTAGAATCACAAAGGGAGACTGCAGAAAAGTACTTTCACTTTGTGGTACAAAACATTTGCGAACACTTCCTTAAATCACAAGGTTTGTTCAGAGAGAGGAGCAAGAAAACCAAAGTCTTTTTCCGAGACGCACAGATGTGTTTGCAAAGGAAAGGGAAATTAAAAGAACTTAATGCCATGACACAGCACACACTGAAGTGAAAAAGAAAAAAACAAACTATATATGTGTGTTGCAACAACATCCCCCATTCAAACCTGTGAAGACGGCAGTGAGGGTAAGTTTGATTTTTTCTTAAAGCAGGATTCAAACATGGGACTTCTTCTTGCCATAAATCCGGGTCTCTCTGACCGCTTACTTTTAAAATGAATAATTGATGCCAGAATATATCTGTGAGTGACCACGTTCCACTAATACGAAACCTCAAAAATCCGCTGTGTGTGTGTGTGTGTGTGTGTTTGTTAGTGGTGGAGGGCAGAGATACCTGAAGCTGGAACTTAGCATCTTTGCCGACACTTTTTGTTCTCCATCTTCTGTTGAAGCGTTTCTCTTTCTTTGACAATTCTACGCAATTGGTCTTTGCAGCATACATGGATCCAAATATGCAAAGCATGGTTAATAGGACAGAGCACATGACATTGAAAGCAAAAGTTAACGCACAGATTGATCACAGTGGAATGGGGAAAAAAAAGGACAACATCCTAACGAATGAGTTGCAAACAAAAAGTACTGAAGCCAACAGAATGTATGTGGTTTGAAAAACATTGATGTCAAAGACTAAGGCAAAAAAAAAAAAGTGTGTCCAACTAAATCCTGTCTGCATAGATAGATAATGATGGGGCCTCCTGGCTTTATAATGGACTGTACCTTACACCCATATTATTACATGAGGCTCCTCACACACAAACCTGGAAATAAAACACGAGCTAAATTGCTACTGCTGCTCTCTGTGTTTCAGGATGCCATGTCTATGTTCGTGTTGTTTTTTTTCTACCTGCATTTCTGTGAAGTTAGGCGCTGACTGTGTCCTTTGCAGAATCTCCAGATTCTGCAGTAACTGGCTCAGCTCGGTCAGGTTGGACTGGCATCGTGCAAGCTCTGAAATTTCGAGTTGCAACACATCGATCACACAGTTTTCTCCCCCGAACAGTTCAGAAGACTGAGCTAAATGCACGCAACACGATAAATCTGATTTGATATCAGTATAAGGAAGATAATAGCACTCACCCTCTGCACACTTGTCCATCTCCTCTGACTCCTGCAGCCAGGCGGCCACCTTGCTTTGTCCGTTACTGTAAGAGGCAGGAAGGCTGTTGTTGCTGCTGCTGCTGGGGGCCGCCGGCTGCCCCCAGCACGGCAAACTGCTCGGCTTGGCTTGCTGTAGGGCCAAACAAAGGCAGAGAATTAGTTACTGTGTTTATTAATTCAAAAGTAAGAGTTCACCTTAGTGTGTTAAACCCCTGTGAGCAGCGGTTCATGCAACAGTTCTTTGAGTCAGACAATAAAAGATGGAGTATTTGGGCAGCAACGTAAGAAGTAAATGATTTATGGATGTCGCTTTTTTGATTATTTGAGAAAATGTTATGCCTACAAAAAGGACACCAGACTTTAAAAATGTCCATCATCATTCCTGAAATCTCAGGAAAAGCAGGGACGAAGAATTAGTCATCATATCTCAGGAGCAAAAACGTTTCTTTTTTTTTTTTAACTTATAAAATCTCTTTAAAGAAAGAAGAGACATATTCTCTCAACGACCTGAACATTTTAGGACACTTTGTGCAACAAAGACATCATGGTATTTAAATGGATTCCATTTAGTATGAATCATCTTACATCTTGACCCAAGACAGCTGCACGTATCTGACCTTCAGTAACGTTACGTGTCTGGTGAAGTCTGCAGGTTGAAGAACATCATTTTAAGAATAATGTGCTTTTGTCTGCTTTCAGTAGTAAAACCTCGTCAAAGCTTTTAGGTATTTAAAAAGAAAAAAAAAACACCTTCAGTCTTTGAAAGAACAGTTCATTCTGACTTTAGGATAAGACTCGCTCATCTGAAGACAGCTCCATCAGACTACAGCCAGCTGCTCTGAGTCCAGATCCCACTGATCACCTTTCATAGTGTGCATGAAGCACAGAGCCCCGGTCTCAGGAGAGCCTGCATCCTCACATTTACATTAAGATCTGAACTAAACTAGTGACAGTCCTGATGATCAAACCTCGAGGTATCTCAGTTAGCTGTATATACAATCACAGATCCAACTGCCCACTGCTCATATTTACAGCTACTAATTCAACCACTGACTGAATAATACAGGTGACCCATCCGTGCAGATCTATGTAAAATAGTGGCTTACATACATGTGAAGTGTAATTTGAACACAAGTAAGTTTTTTTGGAAGAAAAAAAAATTGCCCAATGACGGATACAATCTTTTCTAAACGACACGTTTTCCTGATGATTTTCCTCAGAATATATTAACTCCATCCCAGTTTTCTCTCATTGAATAAGTAATTGCACTCTGCTGGGTTCACAGGGAGTCCAGAACATGATGGAATCTGTGATCTGACCTCAAAGGGTTTTCAGTGGATCTCTGATAAGAACATTAACTATGAATGAGTCTGAAGAATTAAAAACGTACACTCTAGCAGAAAAGATGTCAAGTAGTGTCTTATTCCAGCACACTGATTTGTTTGTGCTGCTTGTCCTCTATTTTGTAAGACTGAAAATGAAATATCTTTTGACTTTGAACTGTTGGTTCAGACAAGACTCCCTTTGATGTGACTTAAGCTGTGGGTATGTAGCTTGGACCCCTGTTTCTCAACGGATGGGTCAGGACCCAAGAGTGAGTCGCGGAGCTGTTTTCAGTGGGTCCCAAATGTGTGCCTGGAAAAATAATCTGTGCTTCATAACCTTTTTATATTCAACCGGTCCAAACTGCACAATTATTCATTTCAAACATTTGATGGGTAAAAAGAAAAGAAAACTAAGATGATTTTTTCTTTTACTATTTGCAAACATTATTTCAACCAAGTTGATTAATTGAGACCATACTGCAGATAGATGTGTAGTAAGTGGTACTATAAGAGTGCAGCCGTTGTAAGGGGAGGGGGAGAATGGGAGGACTCACCTTCGTTTCACGCGCAACACTCGGGGCAGGTTGGGGCGACTCCACAGCCGGCGGAGGGAACGTTCGCATGGTGGCCTCTCGAGGAGATCGCACGATCTCATTTTGCCGGTAAAGCCGGTGATGACGCAACTTGCACACCCAGGCATCAAAGATATCTTGAGATTTGACCTGAAGAGGACATACAGATTCCAAATGTATCGCCTTGTCTCTCCTGTTTAGCGCTGATTTGAAGACCACATCGTCTCTTTCCTCCCCGGTGTTACCTTTAGGTGATAGATGTGCTCCTCAGTGTCGAGGTCGATGCGACGCGCCTTCTTCTTGATCGACATGACTGAGAGGCCGACATCGATGCTACCATGTAGTTTGCCTTTTTGGATCTGATGTAATTCAGACACAGATATGTTCAGATACTTAAATCACAGTTTAAAGTCAGCTGAGTCATTCATCCAACATTACATTTAAAATAGACTTCTCTTTCCTTTGAAAGCTGACTAAACCTTGTTGTGGTATTTAGATCTTTGTCAAGAAAAAAACGTCTACCCAAACAGTTAAAAAAAAAAAAGAGACTGATTGATTGAGTATCTGGTCCACTTCAATTTGAGCCAGAGCGAGTATGCTACAGGCTACTTCTGCAGTCATCAAGTGCTGTTGAGAGTCTCAATTAATTTAGAACATGTTTATGAAATGTATTTCCAAATTCAGAATGAAAATAAATACAGCATTAAAATAGAAAACAGAGTGATCACAAACACAGTTAGTGTAATGTTGACAACAACTAAGTTATAGCAGTTGTAAAGGTAGTTCTGAAGTAAAAAGGAAACGGTTGAAACGTCCACCTTTCTGCCACGACAAACGAACAAGTAATGAAAAATAAACTGAATAAATGAAGTAAACTAGATTTTGTATTGTTACAGTACCCACTCGTATATGATTGAAGTTAAAGGACTGTCATAGAGTTGAAAAGAAAAACGTGATGATGCCTGATAATGTTGAAAACAACTCTCAACAGGAATGTATGTCAGCTGAGGAGATGATCGTAAATCACACTTGTGTATTCAAATGGAAATGAAAATTATTCTGTGATTGGAGCAGCCAAGCTGAAGGGCCTCTGCTGGCTTTTATTTGACGACGACAAACCAGAATGAAAACATCAGCCTTAGCTTTAGGCTGTAGGTTTGATCAAAAGTGATCCTTTTGGCTTTATAGTTATATGACTATTTTTTCTGGTGTTTCCCCTTCGCTGGATGGAAACGTTTAATTTTTTCCAAATCAGAATCTCACTTTTCAAAGAATGAAAATTAGAAAATGAGTAAAATCCCTGAGAGCAATTATTTCCAGGGCTTCACGTTTGGCACTGCAGACAAGCTCGATGAGGCTCTGAGGACAGAGGCCACGGTGTTTCTTCACTATCTTCACAGTCACGTTACATTTCTCTGTTTTGTGTGTAAAAATGTCGTCTCTGCTGCAAAGTGACAGGGCCCGCTGAAAAAACACTGCGCATCCTGACTCGTGTTGCAGATGTTTCTGCTGACTCATCGCCGAGCAGATGTCAGGATTAGCCGCCCTGTTTGTGCCTGTGGATACAGTCAGGGTTACTTACATCAAGGGGAGACTTTGAGTACTTCAGGATACCATTGTCCAGAACGAAAAAACGCTGAAGAGAGAGAACAGACAGAAAAATCACTTTTGTTAAATAACAGGAAGAAGTAGAAATGTTGTTTTGTTAGACAGTTTGTTTCTTTAATGTAGCAGTGAAGCAGTAGGGCGTTTTGCTTTGTGTGATCAGTGGTGTTATGCTAACCACAGGGTCTGGTGTTTACTGGAACTAAAGTGGAAACGTAGACTTCAAAGGAAATATCTGGTATGCTTGTAAAGAGGCCAGAAGAGGGTAAAGCAAGGTGCATTAAAAAATAGTGTTTTTAAACGTCACTTCTTCTTTTTTTTTAGCAGACAGAAAACTGTTCTAAATTCAGGGAGCTGATGTGAAATGTTTTCACAGCAACAAAAACAATCACTTAGCCTGTGCATCATACCTTGTGCCAGCCTTTCAGGGGCCATTTCCGCTTCTTCAACATAAAGCCCTCGTGCTTATCAGGCCTGAGGACGTTGCTTTGACCGATTTTCAGCCCCTCAATGATTTCCCAGCTGTCTGCCTCCTGGAGAGAAATGAAAAAAACAGCACTGCGGTGTCAGAGCCACGGGGGAAAACAGGAGATACATTTGCTGTAAAAAAAAAAAAAAAAAGGAAAATATTCTCCTGTCATGTCCACAGCCTGACAGACAGAACTAAAGGAACACACTTGTTTTATTCCTTTTTTTTTTTGCCCCCCCCATAGACTGTACATTTAAAGAAATAGTGCCTCATTCAGATTCCCACTGCTCCCTCAGCGTTTCCACACCATTAGCTTCTACTGACTGTGCTCATCCTGCTGCTGGTGGGTCTGTAAATCAAAGTGACGCCTCTGGAGTAAAAGGCCTAGCAGGGTCATGCAGGGACAGGTGAGACATCACATCGTTGTCCCACTTGGGGGGACAACACTGGGAATCATGGGAGCATATTGACAGCAGAAAAAACTGTAAAAAAAATAGAAAAGGATCATGAAGATCCTGATGCACTGGCATCAGATGACTTTTTCAATGTTTTTCTACAGTTGGACATTTTTCCACAGACAAGAATACTTTCCTTTTCAGTGGACATGTGGTGTGAATGTGTTAGTTTGACACATTTGAACTAAAAAGAGTTCCAACAATGTCTTTTCTTCCATGGTTAAACAAGTCTTCTTTTTTTTCCTGATTTTTTTCCCCCCACTTGTTGAGCATTTCTAATGTTTTGCGTTGATGAAGCAGGTCAGACTTCTCTCTTCATATTTGAATCACTCGTCGTATTCCCTTGTCTGAAATAACAGCCTGCAGTTCTGTTCCTTGCCCCGGTGCGATCTTGTCGTGATCTTCAGGACAGTTTGTCGGGTCTGTTAAGACACTTGACCTTGGTTTGCTGGACACTTAACAAAAGGAAACAGCAGCTCGTGTAGTCTAATGAGCAGGACTACAGTGCAGTCTTGTAATGAGGTCATGTTTCTCCACTGACATCAGCCACTCCTCCAAGTGCAGCTCAAATTGAGCATAAAAACGTAGCTCACTACTCAAAGCAGTTCTGTGTTAAGAAGTAGTGATCCACTCATAATGTTCAAAGCTCACAGGTCATTAACATGTGAATAACTCATCTGTATTATGATGCATGTGAAATGATCAAAACAACTTCAAACAGCTTCTCCGAAACAGACGGCATTAAAAATGATGAGTGGCTTCACTGACGGGCAATAACAAGCAGCAGCCCGTGAGAGCCCTTCAAACAAACTTCCTGTGTTGTCTGCTGGATTACAAACAGACTTTTAGATGGCAAAATCAATACAGAACTAAAGAAGGAAGAGCTCGTCCGGCCAATATCGCAGTTGGAAGCACTTTCCCGGGCCATGGTTTAAGAATCTGAACCATCATCAACAACATGCTGGTGAGAAAGAGTCACACACATCCTGGAATAAATCCTTCACCGTCTGCCACCTTTCACTTTATGTAGAAATGGTCGCTGCCGTCACAGGAAAGGCTTTTTGTTACTTGACCTCGGAAACAGAACTGAGTTAAGCCAAAGTGATTTCCTGCACTCGGCGCCCGTTCATTGATCTCACTGCAGTCATTTTCAAGCCGAATGAGCTGGACTCTGCGTAAGCTTTTGGCTTTAATGACGGAGCGTGAGGAAGATTGAGGAAGGGGGCGGTCTGCTTCCCGACCACAACAGAGTACTGCAGGTTTACTCCATGAGCTTCTTCTACTCCTCTACAAAATCAGAAAGAAACAACAACTCGATAAACTTTACTTCATTTCATTTAGTTGAATTTGTTTGTATGAGCATTTTTGTTTTTTAGACTCATATCACATTGTTGAAAAAAAAAAAAAAATGTCTCTGACTAAAAACTTTATCAATCAATCAACTTTAGCAATCTCAATCAGAGAGCAGATCTAACATTTTCCAGTTTCAATTTCATGTTCAACTACGACGTTGGCTTCCCACGATGATGAGAACAAGATATTGGAGATCAAAGATGATTATCGTGCTGAGTTGCGCTCGTTTTGTCGTGCGTGGTAAAGGTTTCAAAGTTTTCCGTGTTCTATTTTGACCACGAAAAAGTCCTTCACCACTCCCCACAAAATGTTTTTTTCTTCTTATTGTATCTAATTGTGTTTAAATATTTCTATTTTCAACAAGAGTTTGTCATTTAGTGCTTGTTTTTCAGGCTGTTAAAATTCGATTAAAGCATGAGATCCAGATGTTGTAAAACCAGTGACTTTAATAACCTCGATCTCAATATCTTTTAAAATAATTGTGATTATTATTTTTGCAGTAACGGAGCAGCCATAGTCAGCCCGTATGGTATCCACCAGTAGTGACGCCGTAGCACTTAGAGCTTGTAAAGCAGCAATGAATCAAAGTATTACAGTTAAGGTCTCCCTTAGCAGCAGAAAGGACAAACGCTCCTTGTGGACGTCTTCGGCTAAATCAGCTCTATAAATATCAGAGCGACAGCCCACTTCTTTCTCATGGCTGCTGCTCCAACGGGCACTGACAAGTAAAGAGTGTGTCTGTATTCCTGACTTCATTTTATATCGAACACTTTAAAGCTAAGATGCTTCCGTGATCATTGAGAGTAAACTGCAGCGGGACTGTTGAGCATCAGAAGTTTGACTTCAATGCATGGAAAGACCGCTTTGTTACTCCAACTATTTGATTTCATTCAAAGGAAAAGGTTAATACTTGCATTATTTAGGAAGCTCATGGTCTCACTTTTCAAAACAGAGAACAAAGATTTTTTTTATCATAGGTCAAAAATGTGTTTTAAAGTTTTTCTTTGGCAGGTTCATTGATACTGACAGCTGCAGAGAGAGAGAGAGAGAGAGAGAGTGAAGTTTGACACCCTACGTCAAGGGTCAAGGGTTGGAGTCCAGCAGGGTGTTGCTCTGTAGAGGGCTGTAGCCTCTGTGTATGGAGTGCAGACTCTGACCCCTTTTAGCGAAGCCTACAACACAATCATTTGAGTTTTTGAGACTAAATGCTTTGTTTTTAATTTACTCAGACCCACCGCTTACAACATAATCATATAGAGTAATAGTTGGGTTATGGGACTATCTGAGGGAAACATTAACATTTTTATTACAGCAAAATGTTTCCTTGGGACAGGAAGTTGATTGTACAGTCAGTCAGTCTCCGTGTCTGTGACTTTGTAATATTCCTTTTTCTCATGCTGTTCACGTTCCCTTAAATCATCCTGCTGCAGTTTAGCATTGTGCCTCGTGCTTCATGCTGAGAGTCATTATCATGTTCATTACTGCTCTATTTGAATACGGGGACTGGTCCTCACAAGCAAAAAGGAAGGAAGCTACAATTCTCCTGGTGGATTGTAAATCCTTTATTTCAAATCTACATGGACATCTGTGATGTCTGGGTTATGGATTTGTACTTTTATATTGGGTATAGAAATAAGGCATATAGAACATGTATTGTGTTTGTCTGTTCTTTCTTTCTGCTGTGACGTTGATCTGACTGAGTTTTGAATTTAGATTACATGCGTAGTTTAGAGTAATGTGGAGGTGGTAGTTATCGATACTAACTTGTGTGTATGGCTTAATGTATCTCTTTATAACCTCTCAATACTTCATATAAACTGTAAATGTGTACAATCCAAAGTTTAACGCTGTTATAAAACTAGTTTTATCTCTATGTAGCCACAAAATGCTAAATACGAGCTATTATAAAACACAGCCAACAGTGTGTCTCCTGTTGAACTTTCAGGCAATTCTACTGTAGAACGAAATGTCACCATGAACATAGTCACATACTTCTTCATAGAGAAACTGTAAAATGTTCCCATCTAGCCTTTTTACAACCCCAGGTGACGCTAATATTTCAGCCGTTGATGACCACGGAGGAAGTGTTGAGAGTGTTGCGAGGATGGATTTGTCTGCAGCGTCTGTCTGGCTCAGCTGTAAACCTCAGAGCTGGGCTGCCACATGGATGAGAAGTTAACAGCTCATAAGACGGCGTCTCGAGCCCTGTGTAAACACCACAGAGTCGGTTACGAACCCGAAGGATTGTACTGCCGATTTTTTTAAAACCTCTTTGGATAACTGAGGGGAAATATTGACCTCATAATGTCATCCTAAAAATAGAAATGATTTTTTTTTTTTTAACCTCAGTAAACTTTTTGTTGATGTAATCGTCAAC
The DNA here is from genome assembly GCF_947650265.1 of Symphodus melops. Taxonomy (NCBI): domain Eukaryota; kingdom Metazoa; phylum Chordata; class Actinopteri; order Labriformes; family Labridae; genus Symphodus; species Symphodus melops. Next base: position 9,832,226 of record NC_136702.1, read on the forward strand.
AAAATTTGCCTGACAGAGTAAATAATTATGTTACCTTTCATTCAAATTATACAGAAAACAGTTTTTCACATGGAAAAACCTTTCTCAACATTAAAATGTGTAATTCTTTTTTAAAGTTTTTTTTTTTTTTTAAATCTGTATTTACATGACTCTTTAAACCAATTAATATTGATCCCAGTAGAAAATCCTTTTCTTTCTTGGTTTAACTCTGAATATGATCCCTGATATCCTCTCTGAATCAGACAGTAAGCTAAAATCTCCTCATATTAGGCACTAAAGCTAAAGCACCAAAGACTAAAAGCATCTCTGTTTTCAGTCTACCTCAGCTCTGCATACATCTGTTTGTTTTTGAATCCATTTAGTGCAGGAGAAAATAATCATATATTTATTAAACAAGATTAATACAGGGAGGAGTCCTTATATCTTTATCTTCTGCTCACTACCATGAAAGTTGGAGCTATCAGACCTCCATGGATCTTAATCGACTCACAGAGATCAAAGTGAGATTTCTTTATTATTACTGTCCATGAACAGAGATGTAACTCTCTGTGTGTGTGTGTGTGTGTGTGTGTGTGTGAGAGAGAGAGAGAGAGAGAGAGAGAGAGAGAGAGTCCATGCTTACAGCAGGAGGTGCGTCTAATTCCTCTCCTGAGAATGTCTATAGTGAACAGTACCATAGCAGTCAGCGGAGGGGAAAGCGCTACATATTGATATGAAAAAGGGGGGGGGGGGGGACCTGGATCTCAAGAAGGATTTCACCCATCAAAATACCCCACACTGATTTTTTTGATCAAGCTGTCGAAGGTCTTTTCTCAGCTTCTGCTCTGCCTCCTTACGACGTCTTGACAGGCAGCTATCTAAGTAATATTATGAATCAGTGGTGTGGATCTGGACTTCAACAAGCACTCGTGTTTTCATTCCCTACAATCTAGTTAATGCATTATTTGAGGATTTCTGTGATGTCCTGATTGGGGAAAAAAAAAAGTGGCTGGAGGGAAACAGCCATCAACATATCAGGATAAATCAGCATCTCTTAAACGAAGCGTACTTATGGACAATCAAAAACAAATTCAAATGTGGTGCTGGAATAGATCAGCCGGCAGAGCAGGCGTCCCGTGTTTAGAGGCCGCAGTCCTCGACACATCGGTCACAAGTTCCACCCCTGATCCTGATGTCACTGCCTCTCTCTCTTCCCAACATTTCCTGTATCTCCTACCTGTCCTGTCAAATGAAGGCCAAACATCCCCAAGATGGGAAAAAAGCTATCAGAAGAGGCAGCTTTCCTTCACACGGTATATCCTTCCATTATTTTCAAATTCACCAATTTAGCTACAACCCAGCTTTAATGTCCGTTTATGTACGCAGGTTGCATGTTTCCCTTCTTATAATGGTTGTAAGTTTATTTTGAATTGAACAGAAGAGAAACCTGCTTCTGTGTTAATATATCAAAGTGGTTCGCAGTTAGGCACATCACTGATTCATTTAGCCAAAACGACACAAAAGAGCTGCAAACATCAGGAGCTAATTCCTGTTTAGTTTACTGATTAGTTCTTCGGTAATGAGGTTTTGATAAAGCAGGAAATCTACTAGACAAAGATGTTTGCTGCTATCTTATTGGCTGCCTCTTGGACGGGTACCTGACTTGATTAAACACATCCAAAGACATCAATAACAAAAAGAAGTACTTACAGATAACCTCACTCTCAGATTAAGCTGGCTTTAAGATTGCGGAGTTTCTCGGAAATTAAAAACCCTAACCTTTCACCCGTGAGGGAATTCTTATCAGCGCCTCAGTCGCCGACATTAAAGATTGAGGACTATGAACAAAAAAACTGCTGGGAGGGTTAACCGTCACAATCGTGCGCTTTTAAACAGGCCTCATTTCCCAGACACGCTCGCTTTGACTCCTCACAGCGCCATCACAAGCTGCGCTCCCACTCAGCAAACCAGAGCGTGCCACATGTTCAGTGGAGCACCGAGCCTCGTCCTGTCCCTCGTGAAATATTGATCAGCCTGTGCCGACGGAAAGCTGTGATGTCAGAGATTCCAATTTCGGTGCACTGTTTCTGTGCAGCCACAGTGACACAGCACCATGTGAGGTAAAGGGGGGGGGGGCTTTGGGTGGCTCAGTGCCAGGGTTAACTTTAACTGTGGAATAGGATGCTATCTCATGGTTAACAACACTTCTGCAAGGTTTTTGTTTAGCTATTCCCTGCCTCGGCTGATTAGTCATCTAATCGATTGATAATGCCTTACAGTGCTGAATATCTATCTATTAGGCTTTTTCATTGAACTTTAACAGTAAATGAACTATTTATAATTAGTCATTATCAGAGGTGATGGGTCAGTGTGCGAGAGGAAATTAGCAGAGGGAAGATGAGTCATTGAAACTGTAAAGAAACTGAATAATTACACTGATTGTATCTCTAAAGGATTTGTTCGGAAGTAGAATTTGGATTTTATCTACCAGGTATGTTGTCGTTCTGTTTAAAAAATGATCTCTAATTTTTCCTTTTTGGACTTTTAGAGTGAGCTGACAGAAAAAACCCCCCCCAAAAAACGCAATCATCTCCATGAAACAAACTTCACAGTAACGATTAATGGACTAGAGTATTTTTACAGTCAGTGTGAGCGTCACAGCCCATGTGAGGACATCACCTGTTGTTTTGTGGACTCAAGGTTTTAAGCCTCCAGTTTGGTGTTTTGATTGGACCCACAGGGACCACAAGGGGCCATATTTGGAATACAGGCTTGATACCATGGACTGTATAAAACATGGACATAACTACGTAGTTAACATATAATGGATTAATCTGTTCTGGACGAGAGTCAAGCTTTAGGCTAAGTGTTGTTGGCACAAGCTACAAGACAAAGAGAAACAGATTCAAGGCCTGTCCAGCTTTGGACAGCTCCATACAGAATACAGACATGAAGCATGTGCAGGCTTTGGAGAGGACATTTGTGACTGCTCCATTTGTTTTACATCAAATGGTAATGCAGAATGATGTCTGGATGCTGATTGGATAAAAACTGACAAGGTCATCACATCATTGTTTTGACAGTTTCTTGTTGAACAAACTAAAGCTGCTTCATAAATCTTTCATGATTTTATTTTTCCTGGCAGGCCTTTTTCTCTGCTACCTCCCCGTTCTTTCCTCATATAAAATGTCTCATAGATGAAGGCACCGACAGAAGACTGCAGTGACTCCGAACAATGTTCACTCACTGCAATATTACCTTTGCTTTAAATTCACAGCCAGCCTATTCCCAGAAATCATGGTTTTTATCCAGAGACCGTTCAGTTACCTGTCGGCTGTCTCGCTGGGAGGAGGAAGAGGAGGAGGCGCTCTTGTGAACCGGTGTGGCGGTCTTGTTGCTCGTTATGGAGCTCCTCTCCTCGGAGCTCATGGCGCGGCTGTGGTTGCCTCGATGGTAGTGTTGGTGGTAAGACATGGTGGGCTCTGCGGACCTCCCTCAGCGCTGGGCCCTACAGATCAGGTGCATCCTCTGACACTCTCTCACACTCACTTCTGGATGCTCATCTGGAAATAAAACAAAAAAAAACATTTAAATGAACACACACTCATTATTTAGCCTACATTAACTCTGGCCTCTAAATTTGAGTCTTTCACTTCCAGTTAAAGCGCAGATTACACTTCATGGCAAAGCCCTAATTATGATGTTATTAAAAGCAAACTAATAATCAGCTTTTTTTTAGAAAGACATATTTTCTATTTTAAACTCTTGCTTGGGAAAAACAAGACATTTGTTGGTGTGATGTCAACTTTTGCTCTAGAAAATGATTAAATACCTTTTTTTCCGCATTTTCAGCTTTTTTTCACATCGATTTATCATAAAATAACCGCTTCAATTCATGAATAATAATAATAATAATAATTTAAAAAAAAACTCTTTTCAAAGGATCTTCACTGTTGACAACTACAACATGTGGTAGACAGCCGTGCAGTCACAGCTCACTCTGAGGGAGATCGACATCATCCCACAGGACTGTTGGACGTAAACCTTTCAACATCTCATTAGCTCCATGATCATGAAGGCAATTAGGCAAGCATGCCGAATCAATATGAGAGGCATCTACAGCTCTACTGTATGCTAACACACCAGCTTACTGTTTACACACACCAGCTAAAGCTTGCAGAATCACAATGCCAACATGTCTGAACTATGAAATGTCAATGAAGGCCATATCTTGAACGGACAGACTCGATTCGAAAGATATTGTTCAACTGATGGCGAGAGAGCGACGGGGAGCTCTGCGTTCTATCATTAGTCATGACAGAGTGGTGCTCCGTGCCGCTGACTCAAAAAAAAGGTTGCCTGCAGTGTAGCTGTGTAATCGTCTGAGCGCTCGAGAGGTCTCAGCCCTGATAAAACAAACATCGATTGCAAGATAGCAGAAAAAGAATAAACAAACAAGCCCTGTTCCACACGTGGGGAGATACTAAAGATATTAAAGTTCCTTTACAGGGTCAAATGTGGCAGGAATTTATTTCCACTGAGGAACAATGATGCTAATATGGATACATAGAGGACAAGAACCAGAGAAATAAATGAACAGCAGCTCCAAAACAAATCATGGAGGGAAGAAAATAGTGTTGCCCGGTTGTGGATTCTTAAAATCCACCGCAAAAGATTCTTGTGCCACACATGATTCTGTTTCCAGCCACTCCATTTAGTTCATGTTTCAATGTAATTCAAGTGTTAAGGCTATTTTTGGGTCATAATGAACATAGCCTGTTTATAGTTTCATCCATGTTTAGGATTTGTGGCATTTGTTTAGGTCTTTTGTGATGTCTAAACATCCTCAGCAGACACTTAAAGGCAGGGTTGGTCATTTTTGAAAGCTGAAATGACAAGTAGCACCTTCGTGCTCCGTCCCCCCCCCCCCCCAAAAAAAAAGTCAAACCATGACACAGTATCGGGAAAAACACTAAATTCCACATGATCTCTCTACTTTCATACCATCATTTTAGTCAACATACATTCAAGCTGCAGTAGAAGAAGAAGTAGTAATTCTAGTCGTAGCAACAGTGCAGTTGACCAGTCTCAGTAAGCCGTGCAGGATGACATGGAGACTCGAGTCCGCCTGTATGATTTTGAATTCATTGTTTACAGCTCTGCAGTCTCCTAAGGTTTTCAGGATGTCTGTGTGTGTGTGTGTGTGTGTGTGTCTGTGTGTGTGTGTGTCAGGGGAACTCCTATGTCTCCCGTGCCCTTCTGCACGATTCAGCAGTGTGCACTCTCACATGCGACCTGTTCCGTACACTCATGCACTATCTATAATTCAGATCTTTTTACAGAGTCATCACGCCTGCCCCGTCTTAAAGCAACCACAACCTGAGCTTCTGTAAAACGAGGTGCTAAGTCCATTCAGACTCAGAGTGTAACACACTTAGCCTATTTAATAGAGCTGCTCTCCTTGACCTAATAAGGAAGCAGAAGAGAGGGAGTGCTTGAGTGCAGAACGGACTCTTTTAATACACCGTTGGACCTCGTTAGTAAAACACACGCTGTTATCCTTCAGGTGTATGAACTGTAAATTTAAGCTGCAATGAGACATGTACCAGAACATGAAGAAACAGATTTAAAGCAGCTGTAAATGTAGGTGGAACGATCTGATGCGAAACATGTACATTTAAATCCCTGTCAACACGAATGACAGGCTGAGTCCATGTCAGCTGGAAAGCGGACTTGGACTTGCGTCGCGCTTTACTCTTCTTTTACTCTTCTCAAAGCTGCTCTTACACTGCGGCTCACATTCACCCATTCACATCACATTCACACACTGATGCTGGAGGATGCTACTGTATGCAATGGGAGCAATCCAGGGTTCTGGGTTTTTGCCCAAGTAAGTGCAGGAGCTGGAGATCAAACCCCCCGAGACGACCCGAGACAGCCACCCCAGTGTTCTTTAAAACGTTTTCACGACTGGAACTGCAGGAAAAAAAAAAACAATCTGCAGGTATTTTCTCAGTATATCAGAAACAATTGATCCGACCCCTGAGAATAAACACGTTGCTGTTTGCTACCCACAAGCCTGAAAAAGCTTCATTTCTGACCTCCTAACTACTTACTAAACAAAGTAAGAGCTGAACCATGCAGAGGTTTTCTTGCACTAAACTGTGATCCTGAGCATTATCCAGCTATGCTGAACTTGAAAAATGCATCAAAGTACCTGAGTGTTTGTCGAAGTCCCCACTGAGAAAGACAGAAGTGTTGCTTCATAAGAGCTTGTTACCTTGTTGGGGAAGGTCTGATCAGGATCTGATTAGTCATGCGCTTAATCTTCTAAATCCCGTCACCGTGATTATTCTCCTTTAAGCTGGAAGAACAGGCAGGTGCTGCACGACTGCACTTCTTCAACACCTGGTCAACATCTCCTTTACCTGATCACCGTGTGTGTGTTTGTGTGTGTGTGCGTGCTGCAATGTAAAACAACATACTGTAAGGTCTGCGATTCAGTATCGTGACAATAATGTAAGTTTATAAGCTCAGATGCAGAAAACAAACACATTTTAAAACATGCTCTTATTCGTTGGCTTTGCTTGTTTTTCTTTGTACTCATGTATTTTTTATCTCATGGTGTTTTATTGCTATTTCATGATTACTCTTCGAAGTGCTGTTTTTATTCTGTGCGTGATCTTCAAGGGAAATGTCCCATTAAGACTGAAAAGGCCTTGATGAGGCGATTTTTTTTATTTTTTTTTGGGAGTGAGACGATTCATACAAAAGCAACAGAAAACCAAATCGGAGCGTTCAGCTTCTTCTCCAGTCTACAGAATAAAACCAGCAGATTTAATTTCATCAGATTTACGGAGTAAGAGTCATTGGGCATGAAATCCCAATTTAAAAAATCAATTTACGGAGGGTTTTTTTTTTCTTCTAGTGACACAACTTTATGTTTGAAGCGTGTTAAAGTCAGATATTTGAAATAGGACGGGCTGTTAGAAAAAAAAAAAGCAGCTGAACAAAGAGCAGCATTCAGTCACGTGAAGGCGCGATCGCAGTGAGTTTGAGAACGTCACAGGAAGTGACTGTTGTGCAGACATTCTTTTAATGCCACAAGTTGGGAGTAAAATGTCAGAAACTTTAACGGCTTGAACACGGTCACTCGGTCACAGTTAAGACTTGATCTCAAACGATTTAACTCTCAGTCAAACTGCTAATATAACTCAAAGAGAGGAGCAGGCGATAGCAGGAACGGCAACTTAATAATGCAGCTTCTTTTGTTGGCAGCAGTGAGTTATACCCTGGATTGTATCAGAGCACATTTGGGGAAGTGTGGTACGAAACACTGGTAGTGCAACAAACAACCCTGAGATTATTGCACAAGCATCTTTTGCTCTGTGACAGTGGAGGGGTCGTACAACGTGACTTTACTAAACTGCCGCTTGGTGAACACGCAGTCCGTGCGTTTCTGCTGATTGGTTACAAATGACAAAGAATCCTTGTTGGGAACGAGCCAAACCCTGTGCTCGACTTCCTCATAACAAGTCCACGTTCATGAAAAGTCTGCATAAGCAACAAAAGAGTTTCACTTCCCCTCACCAAACTGCTCCCTCAGCTCAATCACACACACACAACAGGAGATGTGTCTGAATCACTTCAAGCTCCAGAAAAGCAACAGGAGTTGGGATTTTATGTTTTACTGAAGCTGAGCTCTGATTAAAAAACACATTTTAGTGTGTGTCTGTGTGTGTGTGTGTGTGTGTGTGTGGGGGGGGGTGGTCTAAACAGTGCCAACTGATAATATTCTGAGAAATGAATTTCTTGACAGATGTTTTAAGATCTAAGGCCACGTGCTCATTAAAACTACACTTGGAGACGTTTCAGTAATATGAGCTAAAACAGTTCAGATTAAGTAAACAGGACTCGTTGAAGCTAATTGGCTAACTTTACTAAGAGGAAACCCCTTGTACAGTAGTAATAACTTTATTTACACCGCTGATGATCTTGTCATTTAGTTTATTAGGACCAATTACTCGATAAACTAACAAGCCCTAAAATGGAAATAAGTTTAACTGCTGCTGCATTTCCTCATAGCTCTTTTTCACTTTCAGTTGGGTGGAGCCTTATTTGTCTTTGAAAGCTTTACATTAGACGGTAAACACTTCGATGTCCTTTCACTATTTCTCCTCCCAAACTTTGCTGGTTCCAGTTCTGGACTGATTCGACGCCGTTCTGCATTAGATATGACAGCTGGATGTCCACTGGACATCATTTGGAGTGTGGACTGATGATGGTCAAATAAAACATTGCTCATGGATTTTTTTGTTGTCCTTTTGATGAATTTGTTGTGAGAAAAAAATCCTGAGTTGGAGCTTTAGCATGAAATGACATGACATCAGTCTTTGATCCGACGGCTGCGGCGGACTAATTCGGCAGTTGAGTAAATTGAATAAAATGTCAAAGTCTTCCTCTGTTTCAGAGCATCAACGGAGCAAATGAAAAGCTTTAGGGTGTTATTGCATGCTGTTAACTTTAATCATAATGTTGTAAACAAAGCACTGGCGGTACAATTAAACATCTTCATAAACAGTGAGGTAAATGTGTTTAAATGTTTCATAAAGCATGTGTCTTAGAGAATAAAAGCAAATAAGATACTCAGATCTAATTCTGATCTTTACATTTATATTTCAGCACGTATCGTCCAACATTTTGATTTAGTCCCTGAGATATTAAACTTTCATGATTCCTTGCTCCTTTAAAAGGATAAGGTTGTGAGGAGCTTAGTGAAGTTGAAGCAGGTTGGCACAGCACCAGCCACATGCTTCAGGTGCAGTCACCTGTAATAACAACAATCTCCTCTGCTCAAACGCAATGAACAAGATGCAAATTCCAACCGGCTTTGGGGCTTTCTGTGCAACCAAACATGTGCCTTGACCTTAGCAGGCCGACGGCGAGTGAAAAGTCAAATGAGTCCCACAGGGATTGAACAGCATCACCAATGAAGCGGTGACGATCGTCTGTCCAGTTCGGGACAAGGGAGAACAGTGCAGAGCTGTCAAGAGGGCTGTGCGCGCTGCTTTGAGAGATCTGAAGGAAATAAACTTGAGATTTAGACACCTAATATGTCAAGCTGTAGTTCAAGAGCCCAGAGCCAAACAAACATAAAGAAACAATCATGAATCAATTCAATTCTCCTGACTATATGACTATCATCTGATGCTAGTGACCATTAACCACGCAGCTACAACATAAGTGGCATCACTCATCACAGCCTTGTAATACGATGAAGCATGGTGGTTCCTGTGCCTTAATAGAAGAGCAAAGACGTTTATGTTTATGTTGTCTCCACATCCAAGCCACCCACAACATCACATTATCGACCAGCACTCTACAGGGAACCAGGTTTGCTGTTCTCCCCTCTCTGTTGCATAATTAAAGGCGGCACAACAAAAGCAAACTCATGTCGTCCCAGGATTGTATTACAGGGTCTTCAAGGACAACAACTGTCTGAATTTACAACGGCCTAATAATGCACATCGATCGGCACTGCGCTGTTTTGACCATATACCTGGAAGTACGACAGCCAAGCTGAACGCGTGCGTGACATCTGAGAGCGGAGAGCAGCACATCTCTGAAAAGCAGGACTGTTTCTCTTTTTCTTTTTTTTTTTACTACAACAACATGAACTGGACAGAGCCAGTTTATCCTACGCCACACATATTACATCATCTAGGTAGAGCTGGGTTTCACACTGCAATACTTTTTCACTACTCACTGTCTTGTGCCCATATTGGGCACTGTCAAGAGCTGAACGTCGGCCCTGAACATTTGCTCATTTCGGGTCTTCTGTTTCCTGGAATTAGATATCTTTTCTTAACTTTGGATAGTAACATATCATCTCATGTGTTGCATGAAATGAAAAGATGATTTGCTAATTTAAAGTGGAGTAAGAGGTTTTGGAATAACACCTAATTCAATCCTGAAGTAGTATTTTAGTACTGGTTCTACATATCATGTACCCTACAATACATTTCAGTTGATACTAACTATGTTGCTGCTGATAATTAAAGAACAAGAAATAATAAATGACGCTACTTAAATAATAATGACACTAATGATTAAACGACAGCGAAATAAATGGTGAGTTTTAAGGAGTAATAAACCTTAAGGCCATATTTTAGACAATTGGTAAATAACTTTTTGTTTGAATATATAATAAACAGTGGGAACAACAAAAATAAACAACAACGATCTGCTTCGCTTATCAGATGAAGACAGTCTGAATCAAAGTATCTGCATCATAGATAGATAGATAGATAGATAGATAGATAGATAGATAGATAGATAGATAGATAGGGGAAGGCATTGAGACCAATAAATGCACAATCCCCTCTTCTGTTCTTTAATTTATGAGATTATGGTTTATTTTGAACAACTGCAAAGTCACAGGCTGACCTTCAGTCAAAGAGGCTGAGTGATAGTGTGGAGAGTGAGAGAAGTTGGCTAACTTTCAATTAGTTAGCATCTCAACACAGGAAGCACGATAAGAGGGATATGAAAAGATAATACATCTGTACCATAATTCTCACGAGTATTGTAATAAATCCAGGAGCAGCTGTCTAATGGGAGCGTAGAAGAAGATGTGGAGCTCAGTTATAAAGGTGAAAATGTCAGTGACGCATTACGTTTACATCATCAAAGTCAGTGAGAGAGTTAGCTGCGTGGCTGCTCCTCCACCACAGCATCCATGTTTCAAGTGTCCCAGATATCATCATAAAGCCCTTCGGTGATGTCGGAACATGTATGTTTGGATAAATAGTGAAATGGACGTCTTCTCCTCCTCAGTCAGGTTAGCAGCAGCTAGCTAAAGCAGCGGAGGCTAGGTGGAAATGTCTGACTGGTCCTCGGTGATTCACTCAGGATGCAAATACAAAAAAAGGATGGGATGCTGGGGACTCCGTGTGAACACCACAGCTGACCTAAACATTGAAAATGACACGGGAGCTTTTCTCCATTTCCGCAAAACGTCACACTTGAGGTTGTGTAAAAAGGCAGAGGAAAGGCGCAATGACTTACCACAGATGCAATGTAATGATGACCATGTCTTTACAGTTCTTGGCGCAGAAACAATTGAAGGGGGGGGGTCTCCCTCTTTGACTGGCCAGAGATTCTCAGCTTCTCAAAGACAAACTGCCTCCATTAAATGGCGCACATTTAATGTATGTGCTTCTCGTTGTTAGAGGTTGGTTGCTTTGGAGGACTGTGTGAAGTCAAATTAAAAAGTGCTGTGCTTGCCTGTTTCCCTGAATGCGGGGCTGTGATGCTCGGCTCAGCTGCACTCCGGGTCGCTCCTCCCTGCAGCAAGATCGGCTTTGAGCGGGAAGAAATCTCAGGGATGGATCAAACAGTGACGGGCGGCGGCTGCTCACAAAACACGGCAATATGGCCGAAGGATGAACGGACTCGGAGCGAATAAAATGAACATGTAATAGTAATGACACATCTCAAGTAACGTTATAACGCATGTTTATATAGGCAGTGAAGGCTAATAGAGAATAGGCTTACCAAAGGCAGAGTAGAAGTAGAATGATTATGTGTTGATATGCATGCAGGATATATTAGCAACTGTGTACAGTATATGTTACATATTATAGGGTTAGGTTGCGCAACATACTGTGCCTGTCTGGCTCAGAAAACAAGAAAGCATATAACAACATCATTTTTATGGACAATATACAAAGAAAAGCCTCATTAAATACGGTTACTTAAAGATGTAGTATCATTATAAGAAAAGTAACACAAATAATAATAAGAAAAAAGGCATATCTATATGCATATCTAAGGGTTGAATTGAAGCCAGTTACAAATCAAAAGATAATATCTAAACATGACATAGATAGATAGATAGATAGATAGATAGATAGATAGATAGATAGATAGATAGATACTTTATTGATCCCGAGGGAAATTCAAGGCATCCAGTAGCAGTATACAGACAGGCAGGACACAAGACATTAGTTACAATACACACCCGCTGCCCCCCCCCCCCCCCCCCCCCCCCCCCCCTCTGTATACAATAATCCCCCAAACAAGATTTACATACATTTAGACTATAAAGTTCTATCCAGTTTTTTTCCCTGTCTGTCTGTCTGTCTGTCTGTCTGTCTGTCTGTCTGTCTGTCTGTCTGTCTGTCTGTCTGTCTGTCTGTCTGTCTGTCTGTCTCTAAATCCCAATTTTCTCCAGCTTGTTCAAACCACTGATGAGTCCTCCATCAGACCGTGCGGGAGTAGAGTGCCTGTGAGTGTGGTTAAAATGTGTTCCCCAGCCGATGGTCCTTAATGGGGCAATCTACCGAATCAGTTTAAAGTGCAGACCCATTACAAAAAAAAGGTTTAATAAAAAAATAAAAAAGTATTCAGACATGGATATTTACTGAGATTATATTATGATTTAAACCCAGGGCATAAAGGAATAAAAAATCCTAATTTAGGGTGTAAAGTAGATGTCACTAATCCTGACCCCTAAATTTCTATTACTGTAAATACCACTTAAACAGTTTTTTAGATTTTTGTCAATGGTTTAATTCAAAGTTTAGAAACTGAATCCCTCAACAGGCTACGTGCCTGCTTGCAAATACTCAATAAGGTATTGTAGGCTTTGTATATGATGCTAATACTAAAATCCCTATCCCATCTGCTATGCATGGAAAAGTATAGCTTGAGATCTTGAGACAGACTTTGAGTAAGAATAACCATTTTATAAACTCATCTCATCTGTGTGTGATATCCTAGAAGTGTTATACATATCAGGTTTCACGACTGGCTCGGCCAACCTGATCTTACATGCCCCAGTTTCAACTCTTTCTCATAACTTGTCATTGATAGATCACCTTGTGGTTTAGTGATGAGTTCTAACTTTAAGCTTTTCAAGGTAAATCAAATGTGTTATACTATAGGCTACTGATCGTCTTAAAATATAGGCTATGAAATAAAAATATAGAATAACTTCAATTTCTTTCAAATTTTGGAGGTCAATATGATCCTGTTGCTGTAGCGCCTATAGGCCCTATATTCAACAATAGGCCTAAGACATAAGCACATAGCCTATAGGCCTAGTCCTACTTTTGCTGTAGCCATGGGGAAAAAAAGAACAGATACGGATAGAGTGTGTAAATCCCTTCACTTGAATCATTGTCAACACATGACAGGCTTTAAAATAATCTTGCTGTCTGATAATAGAGAAAATATTATTTAGGCTACTATGTCCTCTGTTAAATTGCGTTGTAAGTGGACAATGAGCCTACATTACGAAACACAAGTTAAGTCACTCAATAAAAGTGTCTGTCGTAACCATAGATAGTAAATATTGGCTAGTAACCCAACCTGAGGTCGTTACGAGGATGATGAAAGAGGTCAGCTGACTGATGACGTTTCAGCAGGAGTAACCTCACGAGAAGGAAGCACGTCTGTCGTGACAGAGCCGGCGCGAGAGCGAAAGTGTGTAAAGTCTCTAAAAGTCTGTTGACCACAAACCAAGAAGAGGTAAGACGTCTATTGTTAATATATTAATCTTTTCTGCTGGTTGTTTGTAGTGAGGGATATTTCCACACTACTAAAATCTGTATTTGCCGGTTCCTTCTGGGCAACGTGGTCTAACCGTGTACTGCCCTGTTTCCGGAAAATTATGTTTCAGTCATTTTTATCCATCCGACTCTAATCAGGTGTTTTAAAAAATGTTTTCAAAGCTAAGATTAAAGCTAAGATCTAACTCTTTTTGTATATATATATATATATATATATATATATATATATATACACATACATTTTTTATATCACAGTTTTTTTCTGTTGGCATTAGGCCTCTCTAATATGCCTTTATGACTACTTTTACTATTTTGTAATTCATTAATCGTATTACGTAGTCGTAATAAATGTTTAAATGTACTAATTGTCCTTTTATGTTGTAAATAGTGGCGTTAAAAAAAAGTATATGTAAGTCAGTTTTGTAACAATTCCCCTGCCGCCATATTGGTTGTGCAACACAAAAGTAAAATCCCCCTTGTGGCTACATGAGGGTATAGCGCCCCCCCCCCCTTTTTTTTTTAAACTCAAAAGCTGTTTTCACCAAAATGATTTAAGTAAGATATTTACTTTTTAAACTACTTTTGAGTTAATTAACACTTAACTCCAATGGTCTTATTTTAATTTGCGTTTATCCACTCTGAATAGAAACCATGCCTGCAGACATTGCCAAAGGTAAAAAGGCATTTGTGCAGAAGTGTGCCCAGTGCCATACTGTGGAGAATGGTGGAAAGCACAAGGTTGGGCCGAACCTTTGGGGTTTATTTGGACGAAAAACTGGCCAGGCAGAGGGGTTCTCCTACACTGATGCCAACAAAAGCAAAGGTGAATACAGAAAATGTTATTTTACAGTATTTTAACATTATAGCTGTAAGGAATAAACATAATACCCAACTGTTTCTGCTCATGTATTTTCCAGGTATTACTTGGAATGAGGACACCCTAATGGTCTATCTGGAGAACCCAAAGAAATACATTCCAGGAACAAAGATGATCTTTGCTGGCATCAAGAAGAAGAATGAACGTACCGACCTGATAGCTTACCTTAAATCTGCAACTTCATAAAGAACTACTCCCCTGCGAGTCTTTTAGTCCATCAATTTTCTTAAGAGGCCACTACTCATCATCGATTCCAAATCAGGCAGAAGGGCAAGCAATCTGAGTGGTGTTGGCATGATACGTTTGTCGCAGCTGTGTCTCAGTTTCTGATGTTATCCTCCTATTGTGGTGGAGTAAATGATATCCCCTGGTTATATCAGGTTACTTTTTCTAAAATAAATTATTAAACAATATACTGTGTACTCAGAATGTAGAGACTGAAAGCTGTGTATATTTGTGTTGATAAACTGTCATCCAGTATTTTTCTCAGTTTTCTTGGCTTGAACTAAAAATGTCTTAATAATTGTTCTAAGAATTAATATGCTTCAAAATGTTATGGTACCTCACCAGTCTTTTATTGTTTTATTTGTTTAAGTTGGAAAGTTTAATAAATCTGACACTAAATGGGTTTTTTTCTCCAGTGACTTTTTTTTCCAAGCAGGGAAAATGTTCTGTATGCTTTTTATTTGGTTATGACTGCAGTCTGTACAACCCTACTCGGCTATAATTGTAATTTAGTGTTGTTATTATGGCCACAAAGCAGGAGAAATGATAGCAGGCAGGTGCTGACAGTTAATGTGAATGCAACAGAATATTGTACAATGACATGCCATTGGCTTTCTGGTGTTTTTTTGTTTTTTTTATCAAATAGCATAGCTAGGACTTTTAACGCAAAGTGCTTTTGACATTCTCCCTTTTTCCAAATGATGTTGAAGCTGTAGTTTGATTATAAGAAATCATTGTACAAAGGTTGTGCTTGATAGGAGGCTGAAGGTAAGAAACATAATACACAAGAATGAACAATCTGTGTTCGTCACCAGTTTGATCCTCAGTGCACTTTGTGGTGGATGACTCCCTCTAGCGTTCAAATGTCTCACCTGCAGTTAGTCACTAATATTGTATAAAGGAATTTGATTTTCTGACATCTCTCTGCCAATAAAAGTCGCTGTTGCGTAATTAAATGATACAGACCAACCGCCGCAGAAGCCAAAGTTTAAGTAGGAGGGGGCTGTGAACCATAATTGTTGAGATGCAGAATCTGTCAAATATGCTTTGACACACATTTTCTTCAGGCGACACTCACCTTGATTAGGATTGTCAGCGAGCAGCAACACCACCGAAATTGTGTCAGGGATGCACTGGAATTCATTGTTTGCCGCTCATAAAGCATATTCTATTCTTTTCTTTTTTTCCGGTTTTGTCTTTACCGTAACCTAATAAACCTATAGGGGCACGACATCATTGCTGAGAGTGATGGTCAATATTCAACTATCACCGCTGTAATCCCCCTTTTCAATACATTTATATGCCATGTATGTTTTAATTAATTTATATTTTTCAAGACCAGATATATGTAGGCCTATCTAAGTTAGCCTTTTCCTCAACATCATCCTACTTGGAGCCTGTGTAATGAGAGCAAACGGTTCAAACGTACACAGGGCTGACTGCTGAACAACCCGGAGCTCCTGTCTGTATGACGATGCGCGCGTCAGAGGTTCCGAGCCAACCACAGTCAGCATCCTTTGCACACAAGAAGACCCAAACGACGGCGGTGCTTGGTAGCGGTTCTCGGGGATATTTCTGTAGCTTGTTATAGTCGTGGGGACTAATTTTCTTTACTAAATTGATTTGATGTATAATGTTCTTACATGAAGTGAGCGGCGAGGAGATGCTGTGGTGGACTAACCAGGTGCGCAAACGGGAGTCTCCATCCCGCTCCTTTCAGAGCGTAAACTGGATATGAAGCCAGAGCTCCAGGGGTGTTTCCAGCTTCATGTAATTTAGAAGTTCAATTATTCTCTAATTTAATACAAAGTAAAACCTCATAGATGATATTTCTTTGCCCGACTTCATGGATTTGGTTCGCTGAGGACCATATAAAGAACAGACATGGCAGTGCCAAATATGGTGTTTTCTGACGTGGAAACTTTTCTGGACTCTCATCCCGAGTTATTCGAGGACTACCTAAACAGAAAGGGGAATTATAGTATGGTGGAGAAATGGCTCAAGAATCACCAGGCGTGCAAAAGTCCGGCGGCTGCAGCTCCCGCCGAGCCGAGAGAGGAGAAGAGCAGTGCGTACAAGGATAGCTGGGCGAGCAAATGTGACGGTCTGCAAAGGAGAGCCTCGCAGAGGGAGCTGCGCCAAACTTTCGCCAGATCAAAGGCCATTAATGTGAACAGGACATACGACGAACATGTGAACTCCAGGGCCCAGGAGCCCCTGACCAGCATGAGGAGGAGAGCCCTGTTGAGGAAAGCGAGCTCTCTGCCCCCAACCACTGCGCACATACTGAGCGCACTGCTGGAGTCCAGAGTCAACATCCCCCAGTACCCATCCACAGCCGTGGATTTTAAATATTACCTCAAAGAACATAACGAAAGAGCCTTTTTCCTGGAGCTTGTAAAAGACATATCGAACGACTTGGATCTAACGAGTCTTAGTTACAAAATCCTTGTGTTTGTTTGTATTATGGTCGATGCAGACCGGTGCTCCTTGTTTTTAGTGGAGGGAACCGGCAACAAGCAGACACTTGTGTCCAAATTCTTTGATGTACACGCGGGCACCACAGTTTTACCCTCAATGAATTCAGATGAAGTGCAAGTGCCATGGGGTAAAGGCATCATAGGATATGTGGCTGAACACGGAGAGACAGTGAACATTCCTGACGCATATCAGGTGCCTGTTCTTCTTTGTGTATGCATGTTGGTGTGCTTTTGCATGAGTCACAGAAAGGGAGAAAAGAGACCCAGACCTGCAGGGAGATAGGTCATTTAATCTGTCACAGCTGATTGATCATCAATCAAACTGTGGAACAGAGCCTAGAGCATGGAAACCAGCACTGGCAGTGTGCTGGACAGAGCTTGAGTCAAACCATGTTTGTTGTTTTTGCTGTTAGACTTAGTTTAATATATTCTAAATGTTCTGCACTTGTCTATGTCACAGCCTGTTTTGAAGTTTTGTGTGATATTTGCTTGTTGACTCTGTACATTTCAATGCACTTTCAGTTCAAAGTATAAAAAAAAAGTTATACTTCTTTTTGCAACAAGTGCTCTTACATTCACTCTCCCTTTTGTACTGTCCCTGTGGCTCGTAGGATCGCCGGTTCAGTGATGAAATTGACAAGCTGACAGGGTACAAAACCAAGTCACTCCTGTGCATGCCCATTCGCAACAGTGATGGCGAGATCATTGGAGTTGCTCAGGCCATCAACAAGTCTTCAAGTGGACGACTCTTCTCTGAAGATGATGAAAAGGTAACCTCATCATTTTAGTTTCGAGTGCCAATGCTAAGTCGAGATCTCCTGCAACAATAGTTGTGTGTGAAGAGCGTACTGTTTCAAGCTAACTCCTTGTTTTTGTTTGTTTGATGTCAATGTGGTGTCTTGACTTACAACTAGTTATTTTCATCTCAGATCTTGTTTATAACACTTCATAACACATCTAAATAAAATTGCGACCAATCACAAAAGAGTACGATAATATTAAGAGGAGTCTTAGTTAGCCTTTATTGAGTTAATAGGGAAGAAAATAGTTAAGAAATGTACAGACAAGCTTCTCAAATGATGAATCATAATGATGAATGGTCTTGTTACTTCTTTTCTGGCACCACCACTAAGTTGAGATTTTTGGGTTTATGTGAAGTTTTCAGTTATCCAAGAAAACTCATGAACCTCATGAATCAGCAAAAAGCACTGTGCTGGTATTGATGGTTCTTCTGGCTGTGTTCTGGTTCTGTCAAGTCTATTATGTTACTGGCAAAAGATAATGAGAATGATAACTGGAAATGGGACCAATCCGATCTTATATCGGTGATGGGTCCGATGTTGGTGTAATTTACGTATTGGTTATTAGACTGATGTCGCCAGTCCATGCCACCAATCAAGAACGATGGTTTAGGACTTAAAACAGTCTCAACTCATAGAGTCTCACTTTAAAGACATTCAGACTGAACTGTAAGAAGTGTCCACAAATTGTCAACATCAGGTGACATGGAACAGCTCCTATGTAATCAAAAGCCCAATTATTATACTGAAATTTAAAACGTTTATTTTGAAAACGTTATAGTTGTTGATGCTTCCTGTTGGTATGTGCAGTCAGCAAAATGCAATGCAATGCTGGTTATTCTACAGCTCTGTGTATCCAACACATAACACCACCTACAACAATAACACTATGAATTATTTAAAAAAATCAGATTCACTATCTGTATCTGTACATATCTATCGGAATTTGTATTTTTTTTGTTGGGGGGGGATTGTGCATCTCTAATGATAACACACCAGAATAATATTGTGAACATGCTAAACATTACAATGATCAGTGTGATAACATTGTCACCATCACATAAGCATTAGCAGCATGTTCTCATTGGTTGACTAGGCAAACATAGTACATAGTAAGTGCAGAGAAACCCTGCACTTCAGAAGGACTACGTTTTAGTTAATTTATAAAAGTGCATCATATACTCCCTGTAAAGTTGAGAAAGCAAGTTTATGTCTTCAAATTTAAAATTGTCCTGATAACCACGTTAATGATCCTATGTGAAATTTTTCAAAAGATGTGTAGGAATCTCAAATCAGTTTCGTAAGATAACATCTGCTTCGGCCTTTCATTTTTGTTTCTTTTTACACTCTGAAGACTTTAGTTGTGTCACTGCAGTAAAAAAAAATCTATTAGAGTCCTGAAAAATTAATGCCATTTTCAGAATGTGTTTTATACTTATATAGCACAAACACATAGATCATTTCGATATGATTTATCCAGAGAAATCGTATTTCATTGGCCGTACTGTATGTTAGTCCCAAGCGGACTTTGGCCAGCTCTTTGATGACAGCTATTTAGATTTTATCAATGTCTACATTAGCTCAGTGTCTAAACAGATCAGTCAAGTTGGCAGTTATAACAATTGTCAGAGAACTTTGTAAATGAAAATGACCCACTATTATAATATGTCAAAACAGTAGGTGGGGGTGTTACATCTACAGATTCAGATAGTCCTCTTTTTGAGACTGAATGTTTATTTGAATTATTACTGTCATACAGAGGCAAAAGGAGCGTGTGTGTGTTCAGTCCTTTGGCACACTTGACTGAGTGGAGCAGTAAGGCAGTGACAAGCCCGTGACTTGTTCTCCTATCGCAGCTATGAGCCCCTGAAGGGGAGATGAAACATGAAAGCACAAAGCTAGCTATTGGACGATTAGATTTCATAGGAGAAAAAAAATTGTTGATTATGATATCTAAGTCAGATTTTCTCCATTTGACGCACTGCTGTTAAAGATGCATCTGTAGAATCCATCCATTGTTCATGATAGATGCATATCAGGCATTCTTTTGAGTCTTTCCCATGTTTTGAGTACTTTTCACATTGCATTAACGTCACACTAATGCCGGGGAAGGCTACAGCTGAATTAGTAATGAAATGCAATGCTAGCATCAGAGAGAACACAGTAAGCTCTCTGCACAGCACAGCTGCAGCTCTGCTTTCATAGAAGACCTTGTAATAAGAAAGCGATCATCCTTTTCAAACTATTATGATACTCTAATAGCTGTCATTACAGACTTATTAAAACACATGTTGTTCTCTACATATTGAGCCTTATAGCATATTTAAAGACATTATATGACTGGCTTTAAATCCCACGCAGCCTAAATTGTGCTGTGTCTACCCTGCAAGTTTGGAGTCCTTTGGGAAGCTTGGATAATGGTTCGACTCATATAATTTCATTGTCTAATTATCATCTATGAAGGAATATTGCTATAGAATTCATTTAAATGTAAAAGTTGACAACATTGTTTTAACTCTTAATCCTATTTTATTTTCTTGATTTTTCTTTCTCTTACTTTTTTATGTCTTCATTTAAATACATTTCACATGAATCGTCTATTCAGGTAGACCTTTTCATGAAATTCTTTGTCAGATCAGTGACTTCTTCTTTGTCAGTTTCCTTTGTTAATGTAGTGTAACACCTCAGTGAGTCTGTAGTCACATAACATTCCTTTCCCACTGCTGTGCAATATTGTATTAACAATTTTCACACAACCTAACAATATGAATTTACAAATAAAAAAACTACAAATTCTGCTTTGGGATACATGTTTTCAATTCATTCCTGCAAGATATGAGATTGAATCCAATTTAGAAAGTAAATTAAATGAAACTTGTTCCTCACAAATGTCTTCATGTAACAGCAAAATGTCCCAAAAATCATATACTTTATCGAAATTCCTCTACTGTGGGGTCACAAAATAAAGGCGCACTTAGCTGCTGTGCCTCCCAAAGAAACGCATAGAGACATGGAACAATGACTTACTGTTAAGTGTTATTGATTTTGTCACCCACATATACTGTTAGACATAATTAAGCCTTTGTTGTAAGAAATATCACGTTAAATATAATCATTTGGTTGAGGGTAAGTATGCAACTAGTAATCATTAAAACTGCAATTTGTATCTGTGGTATTACATTAGATAAGAAGAGGACCTAAAACTGTACCATAGGGGGAGTTGGAGATTCAAGGCTGCATGAAATTGTAAACTTCAAGAGGAAACTCAGAGGAAACATGAACATGAATCCATGTGGAACAACAGACAGCTAAATCATTAGCAGCATATTCTTATTTATTGACTTGGTTAGAGCCCTATCTCTGCATATCTGATGTGTCCATTTGTAAAAACAGTGAAACTGCACAATAATAAAAGGTTCTCAAGAAAACAGAGCGTGAAATAAAGAGTTAAGGCTGACCCTTTACAAACTTCTTCTCTGATTTTTTAGACAAACTATTACCAAAATGTAAACTATGATTTTATTCTAACTATGTAGTTAGAAAAAACAAAACTATTTTATAAACAGGTTTGACTGTTAATTTAACCAAAAAGTAAGTAATGAATGAAATTGTTACTGGAAAAAGCTCTTAGATCAGTTCCTGCCTTTATCTTTGAATTTAAGCCTTCTGATGCATACAATATAATACTATGTGAGATCATATTTTACTTCACTGTTTTTAACTGTTAAAAGTGGCTGCAAAAATCTAGAATTGATTGATTTCATGATTTGAATGTGAATGTAATCTTAATAAAACCTCAGAAAAGTCTAAAGTCACACCTAATGAGACTTTAATGAAACTAAGTTTTTCACACACACAAAAAAAAATCTTATATCTTTGTTTATTAAGGCTTGCGTTGTATCACCAGATACATGTGCTATTGTACAGAAATGAAATGTGTCTTTTTGGATGTTTTCATGAACGAATATTAAAGCTTCCCTCATTTCTCATGCTGAAATCATATATCTATCTGAGGAAAAATAAATACTAACAGGAACACAATCTGTCTTGTTGTTAATACACTGTTTAGTTGTTGTGACCTCCGTCTGCTCTTGGCTTCTTTCCAGGTACCTGCGAAGTAAATGTAGAACAATTTAATTATTTATGGGTAATGGCTATTGAGTAGCACTCCTGGTGTGCTCCTGTGTTGTTGGCTGTGTTCTATTTGTAACCATAGATTACAGGCAGCCAAGTCAATGCTTGGTTAGTAGGTAAGAAATTTAACCTGAAATCTTGTGATACAGCTTAACTACATCATTGACATTTTCTTTATCTATAATGTGTATTTACTACTTTCCTTCTATTTTAATATTTATGGTTATAATAATTAATAACTGTAATTTACTTTGTTGAGTTTCTTAGAGTCTACATTTTGGATGCTAATTTTGTGTTTCTAAAACTGTTCTGTGATTGGGTCTGTCCCATATGAAATTAGATAATGTGGTGAGCTTCCATTTATATAAAATCATCTCTTTGAACTCAACATGGGTGTCAGCATACAGCTCTATTATTCAAAAAAATTAGTCACAGTTATGGGGGTACAGTGTAAGAATCAGGTTAGGGGTTCGATGCCTAGCGAGTGTAGTCACATGTTGAAGTGTCTTTGGGCTGGATTCTAAACCCTGAGTTGCTCACACTGCTGCGTGAGCAATGTGTGAATGAGTCTGATAGACACCTCACACAGCCGGCTCTGCCATCAGTGTGTGAATGTGAAATATGTTTTAAAGAAGACTAGAAAAGCTCTTTGTCAAGTCCATTCTCCATATTCCTGTGGTAAATGAGGAAAGGACAGATTGGGGCTGCAGTTTCTCTGAGCTTGCCTCTTATGACAATCCAGTTGTGGAAATGGGAGTCATTGGGGTTAGAGAAACAGACTGTCCCTAGGGCCTGGGCCACTTAGTTTCATTATTAAAACACTCTTTACTGGTCAGTCCACAGGTCTCTAGGCAAAAACGTCTTGTTTGTAATGCAACCTTGTATAATGGCCTGCCTGACAGAATGTAATTAGAGAGAGCTGTGCTTTCCTTGGGTTCCACTGGCAGATCCATAGCTAGATCCCTGAAGTCCTGCTCGCTAATGAATCCGCTCCTGCTGGGCTATTGATGGCCACTGTCTTTCTGCAGGACAATTATAAGAAAATACCAGAGGACAGCTGAAATCGCATCATGTATGAGCCAGCATCATCTGTTTTCAGTCTTTGAAAAACAATAGCATGAGGCGCTTGATTGTGTATAATGACTGGATGAAGTGCATGATGTTGATTTACTCATTAGCATGACAGAGTCACATTTCATATCACATGATGATTAAACATTCTTTCAGCATGATGCTAAAAGTATCATGTGCAGGTTGGCTGAGCACAAGACTTGGGATGTTTTTGCTTTTACTGTGTACATAAGACACATGCTATATTTAGCCGTGGTCCTCTAAAACACCACACACAATGAAAAAAAACAGTGCAACACATACATTTCAATTATTGTTTCTATCTTTTCTATACGATCTGGTCTATAAGTTATAGCATTTTTTCCCCCTTTTTATTCTAATAAATATTCCCTCCCTGCAGCCCTTGTATGTGTATATTTCCTTGGTATTTTGCTCCTTGGTTACTGAAGTCAATTTTAAGTATAACCTTTAATTTGTTGCTTTGTCAACATGCTCTTTAGATTAAGATCGCCGTACCACCTCTGATTTATAGTCTGCTAAATTAAAGCTTTGTGACTAAAACTGTCAACCAGTTTGATTGTGGAGAGAAACTGTAGCAATTAGAGCATGCTGCTCAACATTTTCTTCTCTGTGATGCCATTTTTAGGTCTCCAGTAACAGAACTCCCTGTAATTGGAGTCAAGTTGTGCTCTGACTTTATGAATCAATCGCAAGAGCCTGGGAGAAGATCCCAATGTAAAGTACAAGTCGTGTTTGTTTATAAACAAACATATAGTGGGGTCATCCATTCTTGCACATCTGTAAAGTGCATACCAAATATCGTTGTAGTTGGGGCAACCTTCCTCATTATCCTGACAGCACTACAAGAATCTGTTCTTGATACGTTCATTCGCGGCTGAGGAGTAACTGATACACTCTGTTTCTGAAAGGTAAAACAGATATCCCTGTATCAGCGTCCACAGCTGAGTAACTTCCCATTCATGTATTGTTGTTGTGTCCCTGCCCTCAGGTCACACTGGAGGCTGGTAAATATCAGTGGGTGTGTCGTACTGATTGTGTTGTTTACACAGCGGCCAGATGCTATAGTTAGATAACCATACAAACAGGCGGAGTAAGGAAGGGCCCGACCAAAATTGTGTTGATTCTATGTTAACAGGGCTAAGTGTCTTTTCGATAGGGTGGCATTGTTGAGTGATTGTAGTCACGTTGAATTCATCCTATGTGTTTACATCCAAGCTGAACAGCAGTGCAAGCAAGCCACCTCTCTGCTTCCTCCTAGCGCGTTCTTGCATATTGATGTTCATTATGAATCAACAAGGGTGAGGAAGGAAGGAAAATGCAGTTCGATTACAAACTAGTATGGCGTTGATTCATATTAACTACAGCCATTTGGCCACATCAAGTGATCACATTATTAATGTGAAGAAAATATGAATTAATTAAGGAACTTTATTTTATCAGCCCAAGGCCTCATACGGCAGACTAATTAGTCAACTGGTAATGTGTCAGTTGAATTGATTTTTTTTTTTTCTCCTGGCAAGTAATGATGGCAATAGAGGGCTGTTTCTTCTCTCTTTTAAATTCCAAACATATTTTTTTATTGGATGAAAATATTTTTTGTTTTCTTTCCGGAGCCGCAGTCGAGTCTTTCCAACCAGTGAGTGTTTCTTAAAAAAAATAATATAAACATGTTGTACCCCTGGTGTCCAACGTATGTGTTCACAGAACGTTTGCAAAGCTGCGGGGGGTTTTTTCGATCAACTTACATGTCTTCTACTTCATTCTTATTACAAATCTCTTGTACCTGTTTTTTACTTTCTGTAAAAAAGGGCTGTGTTAGATGTTGAACTAAATGTAGATTTTGATGGGTACCCTCTCCTTAAACCCAATTGTTCATGATATTAGTGGCAGCTATAAAGATATTAATAAAACACTTTTTTTCAGTTTAAAATAAATGTAATTAAAAACAGTAAGGAAATCCCATCTTTGATAAATATCCATGCTTTTCATGAATGTGAGTCTCTTGATAGAACTCATTTTAATAAGTCGGTTGTATGTCCACAGGTGCTGCAGATGTACCTGCCTTTCTGTGGTATTGCGATCTCCAACGCCCAACTCTTCGCCGCCTCAAGGAAGGAGTATGACAGGAGTCGGGTAAGGCCTGCAGGGTCGACTAGGAGAATAACCCCCACCCACCCATACCTAGGATCAGCATTACTTCCTCCCCCCGATGCTGACATGGAGGCTGAGTATTGATCAGCATCAGCCCACTTGCTGCCACTGCAGTGGGGATCACAGAGCAGCATGCAGCCCTGCATGGACACTTTCTCTGGTTGTGTTGTGGGGGATGGGACTGTTTCCAGATCAGGACCCAGCCCAGGATCTAAATCTCCCAGGGAGTGTTAAGAGGTGCACTAATTCATGTCACACATTGATCTGTGATGGAAGAGAACATAATGAGAACACAGCTGAGTGGATAGATGAGAGAAATGAGGAGAGCTCCCTTTACACCATATGATTTTTATGTGTTTGTGTATTAAATTGGATTGGCACTGTCGAAGATAAAGGGCCTAATTAACTTTTATTGGAGAAACTCATCATGTTATATCATCCTGGTGCTTTGTGGGTTAAGGATTATAGTGGAAAAAAAAATCAAAGAACAGCTGAGCAAGGCATAACATCTTTATTGAAAGGTTGTCTGTGTTACCTGCTGACAGATTTCAGTTCAGATTAAACAGAATAAGTGGCATCTTTTTTTCTCAATGCTGTTCAGGCACTCTTGGAGGTAGTCAATGACCTGTTTGAGGAGCAGACTGACCTGGAGAAGATTGTCAGGAAAATCATGCACCGTGCCCAGACATTGCTAAAGTGTGAGCGCTGCTCTGTTCAGTTGCTGGAGGACATTGAATCACCGGTACTCTTTTTTTTTTTTTTCTTCCTCTGCTATCCGTCTGAAAGTTTGTTTGTGTGTGCATTTCGTTCTTTCTACTGGTCTCAATTTATCATCCATTAATACTCTGCAACTCTCTGCAATTTTATCCAAAAGCTGTAAGGATTTCTCCTTTCCTTTTTAAATCTCTCAGGTGGTGAAGTTCACCAAGTCCTTTGAGCTCCTGTCCCCTAAGTGTAGTGCGGACACAGAAAGCAGGTATGCACAGTGTTTCTGTGATAGTAATCTGTGTAGCTTTTTCTTTCCTTTTTTTTCTCCACTTCTCATACCAGCAACCTTTTCACTAAATAGTCACATTTGCACCATCTGCCCTTGGCTCCACAGCACCTTTATCTTCTGTGCCGAGTCTTGTTTGAATTTGTAAAGCTTCCATCAAGGACAGAAAATAAGGGGAGTATAAAATTGAATATTCTGTAGTGCTGTGGGAGTAATATGCGGATTGTGAATAGAAGGCATACTGTAGGAGCCCCGCTTAATTGGGTTTAGCTGCTTCTCTCCACTGCTAGGCACGGCTGAGTGGAGAAACAGAGGCTTAATATTGTGTGGGATGTTTATGGATGAAAACCAACACTGAAAGGAAGGGAAATTATCCCCTGAGTCCTGCACTTGCCATAACTGATATGGTCACTTCAAGGCAGTTGTACAAAAAAAAAAAAACAGCAACAGCAATTTAAGAAAACTGTATTTTAACATAAAATACAGATAACAAGAAATAAGTAGCAAACAAAGGACTTGACTGGCCATAAGAGTTTCCCCCTCTTAATATATTTAGCGCCAGATATTCAATACAAAGCCAACTGTTATTTTTGAAAAAAATTACTCAATTCAGTCAAAGCTGAAAAGACAAACATACAGTATCTTTGTGATCACACTAGTCTTTCAAAGGCTTCGCGTTTGAATACCAAGGGCTGCTGCTGTGTACAATATATGTGTGTAATTAAGTGCATACATTAGGTGTCAAAAGGCAAGCTAACTAGGATTTCTTATGTGCTGTACAATCTCAAGCCGCCCCCATGGGGAGGATGATGCTGAGCGAGTGTACAGTGCTGCTGCTGGTGTGTCTGTGGCAGCTAAACGACTGACTTGAGACAAGAGAGGTGAGAAAGAGAGCAGGAAAGTAAAAAGAGAGTATAACGTCTTGCCATCACACCGATAAGGTCTACTCCCTACTGGGCAATGAGTTTTCACATCCTCACGCAGCTGTATCAATAGATCAGAGGCATTTCAAAGATCTGGTCTTTATTCTTATCCTGAGCCACAGTGAACGTTTACCTTGCTGCGCTTCAAAGTACAAAGCAGCAGCAGCTCCCTGCAATAAATATGAATGGGAAGTCTGTGCAGCTATGCAGGTGTTTCTGTGGCTCAGTGTGGGGGCGTTTGGCAATGAGGAAGACAAACGCACAATTAACTTTTCATGGTTCCATAAACTGCAGGAGAAGCTTACTGATACAAACTGTTTGAGAAGTTCATTAAATTTGCGTCCATGTAAAAGAGCATCCTCATGGTGAAATAAAAGCTTCCAGCTTAGTTGTGAAATAGGATGAAACATCTTTAAATTAAATCCAATAATGAATACTGTACATGTTCATGATGACAAAATAATCGACGAAAGGAGGGTTAGATTTCTTTCTTTTTCCAACCACCTCCCCCCCAAAAAACAAAACAAACAAACACAAGTGGACAAATTCGGCCCAGTGCTGTTTCTCCTATTACTTTCATCTCCCTTTATTTTCTAACCTTAGTTTCAAAGACAGTATGGAGAAATCCTCCTACTCGGACTGGCTCATCAACAACAGCATTGCAGAGCTGGTTGCATCCACAGGACTACCCGTGAACATCAGTGATGCCTATCAGGATCCTCGCTTTGATGCTGAGGTAAACACGCAGTAAATCACCCTTCAACTTCATGCTTCTCCGTGTGAAAGGATCTCTGATAAAGAAAACCTGTATGCCAGTATGTCAAATGTTTAGTGTGTTGTCGTGTGGGCATTTAAACCTCTACTGGAAGTTCACATGTTAATGTCATATATGAGTCAATGAAGTCATATGGGATTTATTAAGGGCTGGGAAAGCATCGGGGAGCAATCCTATTTGATCAAGACATTTTTTGATGAGGAGACTCGATGTCAAACATTTCCTACTGAGCTATTTATCAGCTCATGTTCCTTTGTACATTACATTCAATGTGGTCTCATGACATGTAACACTTACTAATTGGATCTTGAGCACTAATGACCATGAGGACAAGGGGTCTGATGATGGCACAAGGATTACAATGCAGATTGTCTTCAGGACCACACATGAAGCCTGGTCCCATTTTGAAACATACAAATCATTTGTTTTTCAACCATATTTTTCGATCTGTCAATTGTTCTGTTGGATAAAAGACCCATGAAGGGACAACTGCAGCAGGAGGTGCTGATGCTGCTTAGATCCAAACAGAATCACTCAGCAGCTAGCATGGCAGTCAACTGCATCGTTCTGCAAGCTGTAAAAGTTCTGTTTGGATGACTATTAAAGGCTTTCACTGAAGTTAAGGATACTTACTTTAACCTCTTTATTAGAATCACGTACTTATCCACTCTTCTCTAAATGCTTAACTTTGATTGAAGTATTGAATATGCGGATGAGAAAAGAGCCAAACCATGTAATTTTTTGACTAATCGGGCAGCCTTTATTTTTTATTATTGAACTATTTGTTCACTCAATAACATGTCAGAAAAATGTGTTTTAAGTCCATTGTAATATTCTAAAGCAGAAGGTGTAACATGACAAGGTGTAAGTTTCAAAAGACATGTTTCTTGTAAAGCTGCTCATCCTCCCCTCACAACATACTGTACTTAAACTCTCGCTCGTTTCAGGCAGACCAGTTCTCGGACTTCCACATCCGCTCTGTACTTTGTGTGCCCATATGGAACAGCAACCACCAAATCATTGGTAAGTCCACAAAAAGAGCTTCATTTTCTCTGATAGTACGACTTAGTTATAGATAGTTATGACTTTGTTTGATATGCCACATCATATGCATATAAAATGTTATCACAGTTAGACACATATACATGTATGTCATTGTTTTTTCTGGCATTTGTTTTTGTCAGACAGGACAGGCGAAGAGAGAAAGAAAATGTGTGGCGGAGAGAGTAGGGGTAGACGTGCATAAACAAAAAACATGTCCAGGAGTCAACCTTGTGACTGACCCATTAAGGACGGTGGGTGGGAATCGTCAGTCAGCTCACGATTCGATTACGATTCAGAGGATCACGATACGATAATCATACGATTCTCAGTGCGTCACGATGCATTGCGATGTTTCTCAATTTTTTATCTTTATACATGGTTTATTTTTACACATAATTACAAATAGTCAGGTGAATTTAAACCCTTTTAAACAAAATATCTTCTACAAATAAATCCTACAAACAGCTGCCCCTTGCAAAAATGTCATATCCTTTTTCAAAGTCCTCCTGATAAGACTGAACAAGAGCATACTCAAAAATAGTTTCTCGGCTGCAGCTGCTCTCCCATTTCGATCTCAAATCGAATCTTTCAAGAAAGCATCGCGATGCATCGTAGAATCGATTATTTTTCCCACTACTAGTATATGGATTTACTGCGTAATCGACAAAGCTAAACTGGTAGCCCATATGTAAACGTCCAATTAAAAGCATGGATATTACTATGTTGCTGGCCCTGCACTGTTGCTGGATGGATTTCCAAGAGATTTGGGAGCACAGTTACTAAACAATAAGAGCAATGTTGATGTCAGTTCAATGATGTCAGCGGATAAGGCCTTGTTTGTGGTCATCGTTTATTCCAACTATCTTGGAGTTTGAAGTCGGTCTTGTTGCAGTTCTGTCTGTTTTTACCACACTAAATACATTTGAGGGATTTCTTTATGGACCGTGCTTTTTAAACACGGGGACTGTTTTTTTTAAATAAGGAAATTCCCTTTAAAATAAGTTGGCACAAACTTGAAAGAATACAACTATCTCCACATCTCTAATCATAAACCATTAATGATGTATTCGAGTGCAATAAAAGACTAAAGCTTAAACAATGTCAAAAAGAGGGCAAAAATAAAACACAGATGTGTCCTCATACTTTTCACCATATACTGCGTTTACGGATCGGATATGCAGATTACAAATCCTAACATGATGCAGCACACGTGTGCATGTCAGACTCTTTTGCTTTATTCTGGACAATAATGGAGAGGAGAGCTGAGGCTGCATCTGTGTGTTTTTCTCCTTACTGCACTGTAAGTCCACACTTAGAGATGGAGTTCCCTTTTTCTGGCTGTGTGTTACGTGATTGTGAATCAGCCCCGGGCCCCAACACCACACTGACACTCTGATAAATCATTGATCTCTCTTCTGGTTTTTAGCGCTGGATATTGCAGGGAGGAGCAATGATAGCAGCTCCACTTGGTCCACTGAGATCTGACGCAGGAAGTCATTAGTTTTATTCGAGTGCAAAGTGATCAGCATTTCTATTGCAGATGGTTGGTTAAGACCTGTGTGTCTGTGTGTGTGTGTGTGTGTGTGTGTGTGTGTGTGTGTGTGTGTGTGTGTGGGAAGGATGAGGCAGGAGAACGGAGAATGAGGGGAGAAAGAAATGTAGCGTGTGTGGGTGGCACCTGAGGATCAGGAGAGGAAAACTATTATCCAAACAAAGCAGCAGGAGATGAAATTCTCAAATCAAGGATGCATTAAGTCAACATGAACGTCCTTTTGTCATTTTCCGAGGTTACAGACATCTCTGTCAGGATGTATCCTCAGAAATGAAGTTGTGACAACAATGGTTATGAGGTTTAATGCTAGCACATTCTCTTTCAATACACCATAAATCTTGCTTTGTGAAAGACAGACTGGTGTACAGTGTGTTTAAGGATGACTATTTATGAAATTATTTAGCGGTATAAAATACTGGCTTTGCTTGCATGCCTGCAATCTATTTTAGAACTGACGATTTGGGTTCAGAGAAAGGTGACTTATAGCAAACTTTAGTACCATTCCTCATAATTGCATTAAGACATTATGTGTCAGAGTTACATATTGCTCCTTTAAAGTTCATGTGGTGGCCACACCAGGCTCAGAACAGTTCTTTAGTTTGTTCATTTTTGGGCCCATCTATGCAGCCACTCATCTCAATTAATTTAAATTACACAAGCAGCAATAACTGATATAAGAAGCCATCGTCTTTGTCTTTTTGATTTAATAACCCAATGAAAACATTTTTTCCCCCTCTAGCTTCGGTACTGCAACCTGTTTAGCCTCTATGGGTTTCCTGCTACACATTAAATTAAAACAGCACGTTGGCAGGTTTGATTGGCCTCTTAGAGATAAGTCAAATTGCTAATGTGTTGTTTAATTGCTTTTTTATAATTTCTAAGTAACAATAAGGTCAGTCTCTTTAAATTAAATGTTTACGCCTTATCAACATAGCGTTGCTCTGTTTTTAATTACATGATGAGTGAAGCCATCTAAATAGGCAACACTGTTGTCAAATAAAGAAAGGCATTACTCCTGCAACAACAGGGTGGACAATTACTGGATAAGATAGTGTTAATTAAATGCTTATTCACCAGTGCTACATTTTTGGTGATTTAGTGTAACTATGCCTGGATACACATTTTTTTCAGTTTACTCAAGATATCACAAATTATAATGGCCTGGTGTACCGCTATTTCTTCTGTCTTGTGCCTAATATACAGTACGTGTATAATGTAATGCTTTTCAGTGATAGGGAATGTGTGGGTTTGATCCTCTTTTAATTGCAGGCAGGTTATGTGAAGCCTCGCTAATATCAAGCTTAAAATATTCATCTTTATTGAGAGCATCAACTGACTTTGTGTAACAGGTGTTGCCCAAGTGCTGAACAGGCTCGATGGGAAACCATTCGATGATGCAGACCAGCGTCTCTTTGAGGTGCTCCACTTGATTCTTTGTCTCTTTCTGCTTTTCCCCTCTGGGAGTAATGAAATATAATTTTTTTTTTTTTTTTTTAAAAAGGAAATTAAACAATTTATTCAATCATGTTGTATTTTTCAAACATATTGATGGCTTAAAGTGTATTGTTTTTACTGAGTATGTCTGTTTTATTCCTTATTATTTTAGGCATTTGTGATCTTTTGCGGGCTCGGCATCAACAACACTATCATGTACGACCAGGTGAAGAAGTCTTGGGCCAAGCAGTCTGTAGCTTTAGATGTAAGCACAAAACGTTGGATTACATGATTTAACTTCAACTTAACAAAAACCTTTTCAAAGGATTGATTTGTGCTCTGCATTAGTTTCTTTTTGTCATTGTTTGTAAGTTCATGTTTTCTCTTTCTTTTACCCCATTAGCTATAATTGGGTCTTAATTTTTATTTTTATTGAACATACAGTATTTTCTGAGCTGAAACATTTACCCAGAAGTCAGTGAAATTCACCACTGCTCAACGGCACATATATAAACCTTTCTTACTTACTCTCTCTCAGGCGCCTTTTTGCTTGGCTCTCTTTTTTTTTTTAGACTCATATTTCCACAAGAATCTACGCATGAAAGAAATGCTGATCTCTCTTTGCAGATAACCTTCTCACAAAGGTTTTATTGAGAATTAATGAGAGGCAGTGAAAAGCAATCCCTCATCTGCCCTGCAGTATGCAGCCATTCAGCACAAGTCAGCCTTTACAGTTTGTCCTTAGATTACAATGGTTTTTTTTAGGTGCATTATAGTAGTTAGGACGGCTCTTTTTTACAATAGGGGAAGCCGAGAGGAGAGACAGAGAGTGAGCATTTAAAGGAGAGGAACAGAATGAACTCATATGTAGATGTATTGCTTCTGGCAGCACTGAATAAACATGAGCATTTATGATCAAATAAGCATCTGCAGGTCTGTGCAAGGTATTTCTCTCAGGAAATGAAGGGAACATAGCGATGGAATCAGGGCTGACATCGCTGCTCTTGTAGACTGTTCTAGAGACCAGGGTCGACTTGCTCATAAAGACGAAGATCCACTGTACCGCTGTTAAGGTTTCGTGCACTATTTTCCAGTCACAGTCAAGGTTTTTCTTCTGCTCAAGACATGGAGGTTATTTTAATGGTTTGAAATATACAATGCATGACTTGATGTCATTATTTTGCAGGTGCTGTCTTACCATGCTACTTGTTCGAAAACGGAAGTTGACAAATTCAAGGTAACTGATGATAAGTTTTCTTTATTACACGTTCTGCTTTACTCTTTTTCTCTGTCAACTCTAACCAGGGGTTAAATAAGTATTTTATGGGGCTGTCATGAAACGTGGATACTTTTGACGAAACAGTTGTAATATTTTGCAAACATACAGCAGATACCACCCGATACATCAAATGCAGGTTTTCCCCATGTGTGATCATCAGGTTGGTTTATTACCTGCACCTGTTGGTGCCATAATAAAACTTGTATTGTTTTCTACTTGTGTAGAGGCATTCCTTCAAGCAGAGGCTTAATACTGAGTTCAAAAGAGGAAAACAACAAAATTAAAGGCTCATTCTGATTCCATTTCATAAGAACAATAATTGAGTCAAGCAGACTTACTCTTCTTTGATGCTCAAAATGTAACTGGTGTTATGAGGAGGAAAATGTTGACATCTTAGAATGCCTTTATATTTGCCCGTGAGCTACATAAATGAGATATAAAATCTCATCTAATTAAGCAACAATGTCTTGCTTTCTTTAATGGGGGGGAAAAGGCAAACGATTACGGCAATAGAAAGTAGTACTTCAACATGTCATTTTCCAGTTCTTGCTAAGAGCTGTGGGGTAGCATAAATCGAGGCTGAGAATTCCCCAATGAAAAAAAAACTAATTGTGATATTTGGAATAAATTATTCCAATCAATAGGCCATTATTCTCAATGCATTATTTATAAAGATGGCAAAATCGAAATATCTACATTTTGAATTGGCATGACATTTCTGAAATATAGATATGACCTATTTTCTTGCACTTTCATGTGGAGGATTTTCCCCTGTGGCCATTACAGCAGAGTAGGAACCCTGCTTTCCAGCATGCTAGTGTGATCCTTCAGCCTCCCAATCCACCAGCTGCCTGCTTCCTTCCTTACCCCCTACTACTACTACACACACACACACACACACACACACACACACACACACACACACACACACACACACTTTCTTTCATAACTGCTCCACATATGAAGCCTAATGGAGGACACTTGACTGGGATTCAACCAGAGAGCAATTCGCAGCTGCAAACAAACCTGGCTGACATTTCCTAACCTGCGGCTGTGAATTAAGAAAGAGCATAGTACCAGCTGACCTGACAGGGAAACATGGTGCTCTGATGGCTGTTAGAGAAGGGAGAGAAACACTGGCACAGATCTGTAAGAGAGCTTCAACTTGTTGGAATAAGATGCAGGTTGGAAAACGTGAAATAGTTGTATTATGAATGCCGAGTAGAGGCAGTAAAGACATAGAAGCTTCAGAAAGTAGTTGGTTAATTGGAACCTCATATGTCTTCCACATTTTGTTTGAATCATTTTTAAAAATAAGGCCATAGATGATTACTGCTGCAGAGATAGGTTTATCAATGAGATCAGAAAGTAAACAATCCTTCGCTAAGCTCCCTCATTAATCTTAACCCTCTCCGACATAGTCCTTAGAGTCTTCATTAGCATATCTCCATATTTCCATGTATCATCTGAAAATGGCACAGCGTCCCCTGACCTCTTAATCCTCTTCTGCTCTCTGACCTCATATTCTCATTGCTAATTAATGTTTTCTCCCACACCCATGAAACAGGCTGCTAATATCCCTCTGGTTTGCGAGCTGGGGATTGATATGCTCTCCTTTGACGATTTCTCTCTGGACGTCGACGCCATGATAACGGCAGCTCTGAGGATGTTCATGGAGTTGGGAATGGTGCAGAAATTTAAGATTGACTATGAGGTGAGAGCTCTCATTTCATCATCTGTTTTCATTCAATGTATGGCTGATCTTACCCCGAACCCTGTTCCTTTAGAAGCAAAATACTAATTTATCTTCATGACGCCTGCTGACCCATTTGCTCATTTGTCTCTCTTGCTTCCCCCTGCAGACATTGTGCAGATGGCTGCTGACTGTCAGGAAAAACTACAGAATGGTTCTCTATCACAACTGGAGACATGCCTTCAATGTCTGCCAGTGCATGTTTGCCATGCTAACGGTAGGTATCATGCTGCTGGGACTAAAGAACATACTTCAGTCAGAGACACTGTGGAATAAAAAATGTACATTACATTCCCTGCGACTTTAATTTCAAAAATAACATTTGGATCTCACAGATCTTCATCAGGAATTGTCAAGTTATGTTCTCGCTACCACAAAGGGAAGACAAAAGTAACACACAACCAGTTTAAGAGAAGGACATTAGGTTTTGACTACAGCATGAGGAGTTTAGAAAAAACAACACATTTTAGGTTATGATGACTGCGTTGTTCGCCTGTATGGATACCAATGAATATGATTGTTTCAGAACAAGCTGTACTTCATGAAATCTCTTCAATCGGTTAGAAAGTTTGCACTTGACAAGATTCTGTAAAATATGTCGAAATAACTGAGATTCATTTTATGCCTCATTGCAATACTTACTATACATACAGCCAATTCTGTGCAGAGTCAAACCAGCGACATTTGTTTGAACAGAGACCCCCAAGAGAATTACTTCATCAGGCCTACTAATCAAGTCCTTTGGGGGCATAACACATTCACGAACATACGCTGTTATTCAAACACCACAGAGTAGTTCATTTAATCAAGCACAGCATCAATGCAGAGCCCCATCTGAATTGATTATTGGCAGGGTGAAATGAAAGAGCAGCGTGTAAGCTGTTCTGTGACCCTCCACTCTCTTACCATGTGTTTTAATGAGAGGACTGAGGGTCGTGCTATCTTTTCCTCTATCCTCATGTTGACCTGTAGTGACTCACTCAGCTCATGGCCTCCAGAACCCATTTATCCATTTGACTGTGTTACTGCAGCCCTACTGGCTGACCTGGGAGAAACTGTTTTTTTTTCTATTTAGGATGATGCTGCTATTTCGTAGAATAAGAGCTGCTTTGATCAAGTAATGTGTGTATGGGTGTTTATTTGTTTTCTCATTGACCTGCTCTCCTCTCTGCCAATCAGACGGCGGGTTTCCAGGAGACTCTGACTGAGGTGGAGATCTTAGCGCTTATTGTGGGCTGCGTGTGCCATGACTTGGACCACAGGGGCACTAACAACGCTTTTCAGGCCAAGTAAGTGTTAGCTGCTTAATGTCTGTGTCTGCCACACACACACACATAAACACACTCCCTCCAACGCATTGTTTATACCGTGTTTCCCACCTTCTGCATCAGGCTGCAGTAGCCCAACCCAGATCAGCCAGAGTCAAGCAGCAGGTTGTATAAGGCTTATATAAGGGTCTGCATAATGAAGAGAGTGTACACATGGTTGACTCTGTTCACATTTAGATTAGCAGGTAATACTGCAATTAAAATAAAAACCAAAACCTAGTGTTCTCCATCCTCACAAAGGTTATTATTGCAGAAATGAGTCAAAGGAAACAAGATGGTGATGTGAGGAAAAGGTAAGGTTACGTAGGAAAACGGCTCCTGTTGCCAATACAATGTAACACTGTTACTATTTCATTTAGCAGATGCTTTTGTCCTGTGCATGCAATGTGCATGTGGGGAGACCTGAAAGTAAAGAGTTGCAGTTGTCAGTGTGTGATATAACATTACAAGGAGCTGTGTATTAAGCTCTGACAGGAAAGGTCTGACCTTTGTCATGTTATTTCACCAATAAAGGCACATATATATATATCACAATTTCTTGTGATTGATGGCTGTTTGAAGTCTACATTGTTTTATTTTAGGCAGAAACTTTTTTTTTTTCAGATAAGTAGTGTAGTTAGATCAACTACTTCTTTGTTTTCCTGTGTTCCAGCCTTACGTTGAGGATTATTGTCACCAATTTTCCGTAAAGGACCATCTTTATTTGAACATCCTCAAAAACACAATTAAAAGTCAGTACTGGGTTGCAATGGAAGGATGAGCAGAGGGGTTTTTTCCAGCTCTTAAGCATAAGTAGTGTGTTCTCCTTGATAGATTACATTCCTCAGAAATGGATGATGACTTTGAATTGTACTTCTGCCGTCATTTTTTATGAGTGAAGATAACTCCAATCCGTCCAAAAAAAGTTGTGTTAAATAACCTTGTTTTTTAGTTGAATATTTCACCTTTTAATGCGATTCTTGTAATTTTACTCTAGCTGTAGATTGTATCTCGATGTGATGCTCTGTCACATCTGAAATACATGTTTGTCACTTTTTGTGGATTTCTGCTAGTTAGCAGAAGTTATTCTCAGCCGTTAGTCTGTTCAGAGACAAATAGACAAAAACATCTGGGACAATATTTAGGTTAGTTTGGACGTTACACTCGACTAGTTGAGATGAACCGTCGTGTCTGTGGTAACAAACAATAACACAAACCTTTAGTTTTAATGTAAAGTATAGTGTGGACAGAAGTCACATGTAGCTGGTGCCACAGGCCACAGAAGTTTAACCTTAAAGCCATTGTTTTTATTCAAAGCCACTGTGCAGGATAACAGAAGAAAACATTTATAGTCAACTCTTAACAACTCACTAAACTGTGATACTAAAACTAATCTTAAAAGTGTAAAGTAAAAAGTAAAAATGAAACAATCATTTTACAAATTTTAAATTGATTTTTTAGTAACAGACTGCCAAAAAATATTCTTTAAAATCCTGTTTTCTTCTACAGTACACCATGCGCAGTTCTACAGAGTGTCTCCTGTCCCCATTAAATGATCCTCTTCAGTGTGTAACTGTTGCATTTCTGCTGCAGTTTAGGTTATAGCTCTCTTGCTTCTTTATAAGTTGGCGACACAGTGCAGAAGGGATCAGTAAGGGAATTACAACAGACACTTTGTTTCTCGGTATGTGTTAAATCCTGATTATTTTATTCCTCTTCTCTATCCCTGTACGTGTATTGTGTGCACTACGTGTGTGTGTGTGTGTGTGTGTGTGTGTGTGTATGCCAGGACGGGCTCAGCCCTTGCTCTGCTTTATGGGACCTCTGCTACGCTGGAGCACCACCACTTCAACCATGCTGTTATGATCCTGCAGAGCGAGGTGCACTATGTTCCAGTATCTGCTGCAATGCAGTTACCATGAAGTTGTGCTTATGCACACCGCCACATGTTGTGTTTGAGCAACACATTGAAAATAAACAGAGGCAATTTGAAAAAAAAACACAAAAAAAAACCTACCAACAACATTTCCTCACTTCAAGAGCCCATATGTCGAAGGTTTAAGGTGTTTACTCTCATGTTTCATGCTCTAACAAAGACAACCGACCGCAATGCTCAGTTTTTAATTTTATTGCTAACTCCTGGCCAAAACTAGTCCAGTATACGACAGGCATATAATACAAAGAAAGTATTCTGTGATGAAGGATTCAGCTATTAATCACACTGTACACAAGCAAGCAAGCATACTTTCCTAAAATGTCAAATGATTTTTATGTAATGGGACGTGGTGCTTCATTGTGCTATGATAAAAACATTTGAGTGCAAACATGGTACACTTACTCACCTGTAAAATCCTGTTGAAATTGAGGAATCAGACGTCAAACCTATTATATTCATAGCTATCTCACAAACCTATTATATTCATAGCTATCTCACAAACCTATTATAATCAGAGCTATCTCGCGAGAGAAGCTTAAAGACCTAAAGCCAACCGTCCCCGTCGAAACCCCCAAAAACATGCCCCCCCCCCCCACCGTACCTTATAGTATTCATGTGTTGCTTTAATGTCGGTTGTGAGTGAGTAAATAAATGGCTCATGCTGCCTCACAATTCAATGTAATCACAGAAGCGATAGATTCTCTGGTAATTGGTTGAGAGAGACATTTTACCAGGTGACTGGGTTTGTATCAAGTTGTAATTAAAGACGTTTTGAGGGAGCAGCTAAGGGGAGGATAAGCAGGGTGGGTTCCAGTGGCTTCATTATCAAGGTGCTGACAACACAGTGAGCTGACAAATGTTGGCTTAGAATATCATAATGGCTTCTGTTGATACTGGGATTGAACTAACGCTGTCCCATTAGCATATAAATGAACAGTGAGAATTATTTTCAGTATAATTGGCTGTTTTGCACAAACCAACAGATAGAAATGTAAACTTTCAAACATCACTAAATCCCTCTGTACTATCACTCAGTTTGTGTGCGTGTCATTCTGATCTGAGACACGCTGAGACAATATTCAGACTTTTCTGTTCGTTTCTATCACTCTCTCAATCTTCATCCTTTTTCTGTTATCACCACTGCATCATGTATTTTCTCTGTGGACAGACATATCCATCTGTTCAACCCCCCCCCCCCTCCCCCCCTTGGAGGACAGAGTCTAAGTGGTGAATGAATGTATAATACATGATGGGGAGAGGTTTTATATGACATAGAGCCTCAAGTGAGAGATGTTGCTTCCTTATTAACAGCTGCTGGGTTCCCTCCTCCCCTGCACATATCCAATCAGTTTTATTATTGCCTGTTTATTATTATATTATTATTATGTTATGGTTAAGCTGTGGAATTACAGACCCATTTTATTAGAGACTTTTTGGCTTTTTATGCTGAAAAAGCAAAGTCACTTCTCCCTTAGTGACACTTATAACTGATATGATTTTAAACTATAGGGTGGGTGGCTGAGTATATTGACCATGCTTTCACACCATTTTGATGCACCTAAGATGTAGCCTTAGCGAGCTAGCAGTTATCCTCAGATTTATTAATCCCAATGCAGTGTTTGGAGGACATGCTCATTTTAATTTCGGATTTAGGAGTGATGTGTTGCAGACAGGTACAGTATTGGGTAAAAAGATGAAGAGCAAAAGATTATTGTAGAAAATGTGAGATATAGCTAATAATGAACCTATAATCTTGATTTATTTATTTATTGCACTTTTCGAACCTTTGAACAACACGTGTACTGATGTGAAGCAGTGCACTGTTGGGACAAATCTTTTCAGATAAACTGTTTTCGTAAATAAGGACTTCTTCCTGATACAGCCCCAGTCATGTTCTTGCTGACTCACTGTTACACTATCAGGGCTTAATGGTTAATGCTATTAGTAACACCTGCTCTGTGTAAAAAATGTCCATTAAGCAGCTTCTCTGTTGGTGTGAAAGCTCAACTCTTTGAGGTACTTTGGCTCATCGGATAGTTTGGATTTCCCACCTTAAAGATTATTACTAATCTCACAAACATAGATCTTTACTTTATAAGATTAAACTTCTAGTCATGTATCTAATGTGAGCTAATGTGTCTGTTACTTTTAACTTTTATGACAATCTAAATATTCTATTAACGTATATATGAGTGTGTGTGTGTGTGTGTGTGTGGTTTCAAAAAGGACATGTTCACAGATTGATAATGTCATTTCTCTGTGTTTGTCTCCACAGGGTCACAATATCTTCTCCAACCTCTCGTCCACAGAGTACAGTGACCTCATGCAGCTGTTGAAACAGTCCATTCTGGCCACAGATCTTACGCTTTACTTTGAGTATGTTCTGTTCTGCTCAAAACCACACTTCTTATGAAGCCGCTAAATCTCCTGACAGAGAGACGTCCACAGAGGATTGCAGCTACATTACAACTAATCTGTTTCTGTGGACCACTTACAATCGATTTGCAAGCTTCTTTTATGTAACACCGCCCCCTTGTGGATTTCATTTGACTTACGCCTGCATGCACTTGTTTCTCTGCAGGAACAGAAACATCTTTTTTGAGCTGGTCAGCAATGGAGAGTACAACTGGAACGTAAAGGGTCATAGAGACATGTGCAGGTAAAAATATGGCAGCTTTGTGTCATTGAACTTCATTTCGACAAAGATTATTTTGTGCAAAGTCTTCAAATTATTTTGAAATTCCTTCTGTGAGTATGCATATTTGGCCAATAAAGCTGATTATGAAGATTTAAAAAGGCACCCCCAATAAAAGTTTGTATG
Source organism: Symphodus melops (assembly GCF_947650265.1). NCBI lineage: Eukaryota > Metazoa > Chordata > Actinopteri > Labriformes > Labridae > Symphodus > Symphodus melops. The sequence goes on from NC_136702.1 coordinate 9,873,356, forward strand.
ACTTCTTACAGATCCATGATGATGACAGCATGTGATCTTGGGGCTGTCACAAAGCCCTGGGACATTTCACGCAGGGTGAGAAACACAGGGTTAACTGTCTGAAATGTAATAATGCTACAGTAAATGAAAAATAGTAGAGTTATAGAAAATTATCTGTTTCCATTATTGGGTCTTTTTTCCTCAATCAAAAATAACAAACATTTTCTGTTACCCTTCAGAAAGTGAATATCCTCAGGTTTGTCTGTGTTGGTCAGAAAATCTGTACATTTTCTTCACCTAGGGCTGTGCTGTGTCAAGCTTTTTCCCAGAGATTCCTTACAACATATAAACCAAACAATTGATTAAGTCATTGGAAAAAATAAAAGGCCTTCAATCAATAAAATGATCATTAGCTGCAACCCGAGGTTAAGCTTCTCCCTCATTTCAGGTGGCTGAGTTGGTGACCAGCGAGTTCTTTGAGCAGGGCGACAGAGAGAGATCGGAGCTGAAGCTCACACCGTCAGTGAGTATATCCAAGCACCTCTGCTTTTTGTACTTTTGTGCAGTTTGTTTCACCTCGGTGACCTCCGTGAGCTGATGATGCTGAAGATAGATTTTCTCTGCAGTCTCCGAAAACATACTGACTGTGTAGGAAACATGAGCGCTCGTGTCTCGTAGTGCGAGAAAAGTGAATTGTCAGCGTGACCGCTCCGCTGCCTCACTGCACAGAGCCAAGAGCAAACTGTAGACTGTGTACCAACCATTCTTAAAAAATGAGAAAATGAAATCCTCCTACACAGGATTCAAAGCAAACACTGACCTCTCTACTCAGTCAACTGCAAACACACAATAAATGTTGGCAGTTATTCTAGCTTTGATTGTTAATTACCTTTATTTTTTCATAGTTGTAAAAATAGCATCAGAACAATGGCAGGGAGAGAAACACTTGAATTCATAAGCTTTTTCTGCCGTCCTTCAAACCACAGCAGCACAACGGAGGAGCTCTGTGTGTTTGATTGAGGAGCTTTGAAGGCTCGACTGTGTTGCAAGTTCTTAAAGGGGGGGGGGACCAGCAGCTTTCCGTGCGCAATTAATGGCCGTGGACTAATCGAGCCAGGCCACATTGCCTTCCCCTCTGATATAACTAATGCAGAAGCCTCAGGGTTGCAGCTTATGTCAAACCTTTACCGCTCCGTGTGTGGGTGTTTGGAAATTAAATATTAACTTCTAAGTTGTAGCCCAGTAACTATCTCTGAAGCACAGCCTCACTGAGCCTCTTTAGTTCAGGCTGCAGGAGAGTGAGGCTGAACAGAAAATGTAGCTACATGAAGTGAATTGTTTTGAGAGCAGCGGAAGAGTTTTTAAAAAAAATAAAAAATTAACCAAAGCGTTAACAGCAGCACTTTGGTTGAGATGGAGGAAGTATACAGATTCTTTACCTTAGTCAAAGTATTGAAACAATACTGTTCAAATATTCCAGGAGCTATATGCTTGCTAAGTTCTCAGGTGTGAACATTATATTAGTGAAAATAAACTCTAACCTTTTGTGTTTCAGGCCATCTTTGATCGAAACAGGAAGGATGAGTTGCCCGGGCTGCAACTAGAATGGATTGACGGAATTTGCGCGCCCCTCTATGAGGTACAGCTGCAAGCGTCTTCACTCGCTGACCTTCTTTGTGTCCTATTTGTCACACATCCATCTCTGACATCAGTAGTTGCTATCCTTCCTCTTCTATTGTTTCCTGCACTGACGCCAGCAATGAAGCTTTCGCTATAGATACAGATTTCCCTCTTAAAGAGATTCTCTTTGCACTGACAGCTCTGAAACAACTTCAAGGTTGCATCCTCTTCTTTTGAGAGGAGCAGAATGAGTTTGCTCGTTGTAAAGACACGAAGGAGTGTAGTGTGTGCAAAGAGCTGTGATGTTAGTCGGGGTTAAATCCCCTCAGTCAGACAGTGTACTCTAAGCTTTGCTGCACTGTAATGAAATAAGCAAGGTCTGACTCTTGACTGTACCACTCTTCTTCTGAGAATCTTCCGCTAAAACGGATTTAAAAAAAAGAGCTGATTTTATTTCTCGACTCCGTCTGACCAAATGTAAGGTTCTCTGTTAGAGCTATTGGTTATCGTTCAGGGACTTAATGGAAATCTATACAGCGACCGAGTAATGCATGGTACAGTATATTATGTGCTTGCGTGTTTCTGTATGACGTCAAGAGAGACTCACAAGCCCCCTACCCATCACCGCCTCCAGCAGCAGCTGTGTGGGAGAAAGACGCAGGCTGGCTTACTGAGCAGATCAGGCCTGTTAAGAGATGAGGTGTGTTGGAGGTGAATCTATGAAAGCAAACAAATTGTAGAAGAGTTCAGAGATTCAAATAGTTAATTCATCCACGCCCTCCTTTTACTTAATATTAAACACATAGCTCTCAGTCTTCATGAATAAAAAACAAATGGATCATCTTCACATCTATCGCGTTATCGCAGGATCAGTGACCAAAGTTAGAGCAGGCTAATCTCTGCCCATCGCTGTATTCACCATTGTTATTGTCTGTGTAGTCTTGATAAAAAAAACTTCAAAGTGGTGTGTGTGTGTCTGTGTGTAGACTGCGTGGGGGATTTGTCTCCACACAGCCGTATATAAAGGCCGATGTTTGAAGAATGCAGATATGGAGCTCACGATCATGCTGCCAATTAAATTTGCAAAGGGGGGAGAACGGAGGGAGCTCAAAGGCGGCAATGTTTTTGTCAGTGGGCGGGAGATCTTTCCTTCTTGATCTCGCTGATCTCCTTCTCCTGGTGGCTCGCTTCTTTGTGGAATATTAATCCCCCATTATGTAACCTTTCATCTCTACACCCTGCCACATGACAGTGTCTCTCTTCCTCTGCTTCGGAGTTTACCTCAGAGGAATAACGATGCTGCGCAAACCCAGTCCAGTGACCCACAGTGGATACATGTGGAGGAAGAGGAACAGTCTCCTCTTTTAGCCTGCAGATTGTTGTGGGTCACATGCACATCACAATGTGCTGATGCTTTCAGTGATTAAACATCTTCATCATCATAAGCACCGACATATTTAAAGTCTGTTATGAAGAATTGTTTTAATTATCAGTACATCTGCAATGATTGTTGGGTCTATGAAATACTGTCTTATTCAACTTGAAAACATTGACAAGAAAGCAGCAATATCTGGCGGCCAAGCAGCTGTTTGGCCTTTAATTAAAAAAAAACAAAAAAACAAAAAGAGGACATATGAAATGATTATTAAAAGTCAACTACCTTACACCAAATATAAACATAAATGACAAAGCTAGAATAATAACTAAACAGTTCAGATGTGATAATCAAATATGGACTTAAATCCAAAATCGCATAAGATGGAAACCCATGTCTTGCTGTAACACATTTCTGCATTGCAGGTACAGCATCGTTATCAGCCACACACAATAATTACAATATTATGAATGTATGCACAGCTTTTAAAAACCTCTCAGGACGTACGTGTGATTTATTTCTAATGCACAAATGTGGGCAGATGTTTTTGTTTGTGTGGGGGTTTTTTTAATGACAAAGAAAATTATCTTGATGTCTGAACTCGGCCACATTATGACGCCCTTTGTTCCGGGCGACCACCCACACATGTTTTAATTGTTGGTAAGAGGAAGTCAGTGACATCTCTGGATGCAAATGCAGCTCCAATTTGCCCATCGGCATATAAAACCCTGTTAATTGGCACCTTTGATTTAATTTCACAGAATTATTTTTCCTTTCTTTCATTCAAATCACGATCCTGAGTGTTGGGGACTACTTCCTTTCCAAACTTTTGATTTAATTCAGTTTCATAACGCCTGCCTATTCATATATTTGAGTGAGTGTGAATGAATGAATGTTTCATTGTATGTGGGACCCATGCCCACACGTTATATTTCCATATGAAACAAGGCTAATGAACGAAACAATAACTAATTACATTCTTCTCTGGAAATCCAAAAGACGTGGAACACAGTCTCCCCCTCTCTCAGGTGATTTATGAAATTGCTGGATGACAGCTTTGACCACACAAGCACTTCCAGAGAAATGACTAAACGAGACTTATCTCAGTCATACATGTGCTTCTAATCTTTATAGTGCAGCCACATAATTGCCTTTAACTATAAAGCTACTGTATGTTGCTGTGATTGAGGAAGGGGGTTCTCTTTGTATTGTTTTATGTGTTTTTTGTCCTGAAGGTGTTTTTAAAGAACAATGTGCTACTTTCAGCACATAGGAAGACTTCAGGCTGTTCATTAGCACTGACTGACGTTGCTTGTGTTGTAATAACACTCAGATTACATTTCATGCCTGCTGTGTGTTATTAAATTGAAGTGACAGAGTTAAACATAACATTACGTACAAAAAAATAGTATGAAAAACTTGTTCACAATCATCTTTACACTAAAGACCCTGTGCTGATGTTATTACTCCTCGATGACCATATACTGTAAATATCTTGATAGAAAGTATTTTATTTGCTGCATGAAAGCATAAATGTTTCTTTCATACAGGAAGCTGCACAATTTGTGTAAAAAAAAGCAGCACGGAAACCATCCATTGTCTTTGTTTTCCAGGTGGACTAACTAAAGTTCTGCCTGTTTCCATATTGCATCCCCTGAAGATATTCCCTACTTACTGTATAAATTACAAAGTGAATAAAATGTAGTTCTGAAGAAAGCTTGAGGCCATATGACCCTCAACTTATTAGCAACCTTTTTAGTGGGGCAATTTCTCATCTTTTTACAACACCAAGGTCGCCGACTTCTGGGCCGTGTTCAAAATTTTACTGGTCTATAAAACATTGAATGGTCTTGGCCCTAAATACATCTACCTGTAGAATATGAAACATCCAGACCGCTCAGGTCCTCAGGAAGAGGTTTACTCAGTGTTCTCAGAGTCAGAAGCAGCTTTTAGTTACTCCGCTCTTCACCTGTGGAACAAACTCCCTGAACACCTGAGGACCGCTGGCACACTCAGCTCCTTTAAATCAGGCCTTAAAACTTTATTATTCACTCAGGCTTTCCATTAGAAATTTACTTTCTGCCTTACTGCAACAAATTCTTCCTTTCTTAATAGTTTTTAATAGTTCTTACTTTATCGAGTACTTTTACATTCTTTTCTGTCTTTTAATGATGTACAATCTTTCTTTTGCTCTGTTTTCCTAATTTATGTTGCATTCTTTCTTTAAGCTTTTTATTTCTGTAACAGGAAAAACTATTTACTGTACAAATGTACAAAACAAGACAGGAAAAGAGAGAAATCGGCCCTCTTTGACCACAGGATACAGCAACATCAACAGTTCCTCAAAGGAGCTTTAACAAATGCGTTTGACTTTCTCACTTTCAAATCTGAAAAAAAAATGCAGCCTTGGCTAGGACTGGGCGATATGACTTTAAACTAAAATCTCTTATTTTTTCAGACTAAACTTGACTTCAAATTTTAATGATATACGAATAAATGACTAAAAACAAGTTTAAATACAATTCAACAAAAGCAAACTAAATTTCCCTTCAAATATTCTGAATGTATCTTCCAGCCCTAGTTTGCAAAATACAGTTAATTATCATCCTAAATGGGTCGCGCAAAGCATCATTGTGCACGATCCAATCCTGACAACAGTGTGCTAAATCTCGTCTGTCACATATTAAAATATTACTAACTGTGGCCTGTTTTGCTGTCGGTTATTTTCATGCTAATATTTCTTATATATTTTTGCTCTCTCATTGCCCTTTCCTTTTATCTCTCTCTCCAGACCCTCGTCAAATTGAATCCCAAACTTCAGCCGATGCTTGACATGATCAAAGCAAACAGGGCCAATTGGGAAGAACTCAACAAGAAGAGACAGCGTGGACAGAGTGCCTCTGCACCGCCGAGCCCTTGCAGTGGCGACAGCACAGATTTAGGGAGCTGCACTGTGGTCAAAACAGGCAGCACACCGTGCTGTAGCAATGATCCTGATAGCAAACCATCCAAACCTGTTGGCTAGCTTCTGATGCAATCTGCAAGCTGATCTCATGAGCTTATTTATTCTGCAGGCCTGCAACAGAGGCAGTACGGTGCATGCAGAGGCACTTGGGCTCTGCTCCTCTTTGCTTTTGCTACGAGAGATGAGCTTTAGACTTGAGTGTGGCGCTATTGTTGAGGGTTCCCTGCCTCCTTCAGTCTTCCCATGCTGAAGGCTGACAGAGCTGGGTTTAGCAAACTTGCCCGGAGCAGTGACACATCAGCTGATGACACTACGTCAGAAAATAAACTCAAACCACTGTGTCAACAAGTCAACCAGTGAGCTTACACGGACAATTCTGGGCATTGCACACATTTTCAGCACAAAGGCATGGAGTATTTTGGAGAGGAATGTTTGTCTCTTTTGTGATCTGTTTTTGCTCTGGTACCTCCTTGTTGCCTGCATTTTGTCCTGGGTAACAGAAATATTTTTTGTAAATCTGTACAAAGCTTTTGAGTTATTTCAAAGTGCTGTTTCAAAACTATGTGAGCTCTGAAGTGTCATGTGGCTGTGTAGTTTCTGAAGGACAAAGAGGTGCAGGAACATCAGGACCTGTGACAGTGCTTGCAATGCAAATTGAGTGCTCCGTTCCCTCCTTTCCTGTGCCTTGTTTTGAGAAGCTAATGAAAAATGCATGACCATCTCACCAAGATTCTAGTAGAAATCCATTTTGAACCATTACATATTTTTGCCATATTTCTAAAACTAGTGACTGCAGTTAGGTCTTGACCCCATGAAAGCCACAAAGCATTATCATTAAGTGCTGAAAGGAATCTATTTGCCCAATTTTATAAATGCAGGGTCTCACTGCTCATACACACACAAACTCACGCACGAGCACAAACACAAACACAAACAAACGCACACACACAAACACAAACACACAATGTGCCTTGAGGAAGTTATTCTGATACCATATAATTTCTTAGCCTCACTGAAGTACATTTAAAAAAGATAAGTTTGACATTTTAAGAAATACAATGTAGGCTATCCTTCTTGCTGTCTCGCCAAAGTGAGATAAAAAATTTTACGTTATATTTCTATTCTATATAGCAAGCTAGCAGCCTAGCTCATCACAATGTGAATAAGTATTATTTATCCTATAGGGAGAAACAGCTAGCCTGACGATTAATAAATTTACTTGCCACAGTCTGGCTGGCCCTTCCCACCTCTGTCTAGTCTTTTGTGTAGCTAAACTGGAGTTTTACAACTACCAAGACGAAGTGAAGGATTCTGTCAGAGTGCACTATGGAGAAGAAATACACAAAACTCTTTCCAAAAATGTCAGACTTTTATTTTGAAAGTATTCAGGGGGGCTTTTCTCAAAGCTCTCAAATGTCACGCCAACAGCTTTGAAAATCTCCAAAACAGAAACACTAAAACTTGTTCCACTGAAGTGCCCATGTTGTCACAGGCTGTTTTTTGGTTATTATCATATTGGTATTATTTGAAGGGGTGGGGTAGATATGCCTTATGAGTTGTGTTGAAGCTTTGTTTATAGAAGTTAAAATGTGACTGCACATTGTGTGGCATGGATCAGTGTGCTCTGCTGTGTTTTAGTTCAAGAGCTGAATTGAAGTCGACCAGAGACATTATGAATTGCATGTTTTATGCAGTATTAGATCCAAACACTTGCTAAGGATGTAGCAAACATGTGAGCCAACAAATACCTCATATTTTGAACTTCCTCAGTAAACACGTTACGTCGTCATCTGAAATGCATGATTTAAATTCTATTGCATCATGTTAGGTGAATTATGAATATTGCTGTTCTATTTTTCTATTAGATCTCCAACTTCTACTCGTCTTTTTTGCAATGTAACATGCTCCTTGTACTTCTTCCCTCTTCCAAGATGGACTCTTAGATTTATTTATGGCAGGCTAAACTGAAGGAAAGCTAAGGCATGACAAGGCTAATGTGCGATATTTCTGTTCCAAGTTTGAATAAAATATGCTGCTATCTGTCTTCTGTTTTGTTCTGATACTTTAAGGTACATGAAATCGTGTTCCTTATTATTATTATTTTTATTATTATTATTATTATTATTGTTATTATTATTAAGGCTACTAGTTGTACACTTTCATATAGAGGCAAACCCATTTATAGTGGATTTAATAGTTTATTATGACATCAAGTCGTTTCCACATTGTTGCTCGGTGCAGTGCTGACCTCATGTGGACAAATATATAATTACACTTAGAAGGTATCTCAATGAAATGTAGCAGACGTTTGCACATTTTATTGAGAAACACTTGAAGCCATTTAAAGAAATATGGATTTAGTCAGGTTAGAAAGATAACGTAATGAAAATAGGAGTTAGATGCTGGGATATAAATCTTTTACCGATACTCTGCAACTCTAATAATTGATGAGGATTGGTGTTAAAGCCTAAGTCCCTTCTTGTCGTATTTATATCTGATGTATTTTATTCATAATCCTCTGTATTAAACTGTGAGGATTGGGATATCTGCAATGCATTTCAGCATCCAAGGCTGAGCTGTATTGCTGCTGATAGGTGGCGGTGACGTCAGCAGGCAGTGTGTAGGCGGCTGTGTGGGTGAACATGACTCCCAAATGAGCCTGTGTGTAGCAAAAAAGAAAGAAAATCCTTCCTGTCAGGAAGCAAAACACCAACTCAGTTAACATCCTCTGTACTGGATCACCTTGAGCTCATTGTGGTCACCACACCCGTCTCTATGGGCGGGCCATAGGGGGCCGGGCCCACCCACATATAAATACTTGTAAATACTAGATGCTTCTGGTGTTACATCTTATATGTTGTATAGTCAAGTGTGTTCTGGATATCCATCATAACATTGCTTTTGTGATATAGGCTATACTACACTGTAAAAAGAGATACACATTAACTACTCAATAAAATTGAGGCAGCAGATTGCACACATTATTATTAATTACATCTAACCTTGTTAAAAGTTGAGTTAATATTACTCAGATCAGTTGCTAAAAATAACTTGTTTAAAATGTGTTGATTAAAGTAAAGCACACAAACAAGTCAACCAAATTTAAACCTTTTAAAAAAACTCCAGGGACTCCTGTGTGAACTACTAGAGTCCTGGTGTGTGGAGAGGAGAGATGACTGTCGTATGGCTTGTCACTGTTACTCTCTGCAGCATTATTCCAGTGTCGCTCTGTCCAACTATATTCATAATCAGTCAGAAATAAACAATATATACTCAAAAACAATGCTCATTAAGATAAGAAAACCAATAAAAGAGAGCCGACTGACATGTATGAAGTCCCATTCAGAGTCAGAGGGTTTTTTCAGTAGCATGGCTGCGGGAGACTTCTTCAGGAAAACCTTTGAACCAAATCAACAAGACATGTTAGTTCAGATACAACAGCCAAAGCAAATATTTATACAAATATAAAGATTTAAAGAAATGTTGACTTTACTTGTTTTATCAGTGCAGTTGCTTTATAAGGCTAGATATTACACTCAGTTGGAAAAGTCTGTATTCATCCGTGCTTGTTAACAGTCCTATAGTAGCTCTTCAATGTTAGTGGGATCAAAATGTTTGATGAAACACTTAATATTCCAGAAAACCATTTTGTATTTTTTGTTTATTGTGACACATGTATAACCATCAATTGTCACAGATGCAAGTGTCAACCAACCCCCGTTATTAGAAAAGTCCATCCTCTCCTTCTTCTGTTTACTAAGTCTGTGAGAAAGAGAAGACACAATAATAGTCTGTGTGTCCACTGTGTGTTAGAGAATGAGCATCCCCTAGACGCCATTCATTCTCACAACACTGTCGAGACACAGGAGTAAGTTTAAAGAAAGATGGGGTTTTATTTGATCTAAAAATAGAAAACCAAATTTAAAAACCAAATTATAAGAACTTGGCATATAAAAGATGTCCATTTAATATAACTTTAAAGATGATGAAATGAATCAGGGTACCTGAAATCAATGCAGAACCTTATGCCTCCATCCTTTGGTATGGGTAGAACTGGGTTACACCACTCGCTCTTTAAAACCTCTAACCCCAGGGACCTCCCTCCTCAGTGGGGCCAGCATCCCCTCAGGGATCCTGTAACTTAATTTTTACACCTCTCATCTTTGCACCTTCTCTCACAACAATGTCATGCTCAACAATATTTGTTCCAGGGATTTTGGTGGAAAACTTCTGAATTACAGATAGATCTTACCTGAAGCAGTTTGCCATCTGAGATCATGGTCTACCAGGTCACTAGAGATACTTAAGTATTGCTCATCCAGCACACTTCTATCACCAGGTAGGAACACCAGGAGTTTCTGTCCTGGGTCGAAGGTTCTCGGCCTGGCTGACTTGTCATAACAGGACTTGTTGCTGCTGGCCGTCCGCCATGTGCAATTGGGCCAGCTCGTCCATTTTCTCCAGCCGCTCTCTTATCTGGATGACACAGAATAAAACGTTAACGGATCCCAGCCTCCCCCCCAGATCTCTCTTAACAGTGCAAATGGGCCCCAAACTTTGTGTCCATACAAAAGAGAAGAAACTGGAGGAGGATTGTGGTACTTACCTGCATGCAAAGAGGTAGAGCAGCCATTGATTCCAGTCTGTACCAGTGTTGTGTACAAACTTGGTCTGGTTAAAGTACTACATTAGCCTATCTGTTTAAGGATGATCCGGTGTGATCCTGAGTCTCCTGATACCAAGTAACTGGTACACCTGTTTCAGCAGAGTAGACAAAAAAGCACATTTTTGAAAAGACTTGTACGAAATAGAAGCAACTGATTTTGCCTTTAGAGGGAAAGACTTCTGGATACTTGGTAGAATAGTCTGTTATAACTAGCATAATGGTTTCCTGTTTTGCGTCTCTCTACAGGACCAACTATGTCCATCCCAAGGCGCTAAAATGGGGTGACAATAATGGGTAGTGGTTAAAGTGGAGCTCTTGGGTTGTTTATGCAGAGGTTATTTGGCACTGAGAGCAACTTTTACAAAACTGAGCAACATCTCTAAGCAGGCCAGTGGAAATTTTTTTTTGTTAGTAATAGCAATATTTTATAGCAATTGCACAATGCTATAAAATTCTTTAATAAAACAATGAAGTACATTTCTACAAAATAACTGCGACGGGTCTGGTGGTCACAGGTAAGAGGAATAGCAAACAAAAGGCTGCTCCTGCTGACCCTGCGAGCTGTGTCTGACAACATGAAGGCTGTGAGGAAGGAGCTGAATTGGAAATGATGTATGAGAGGGTCAGGAGGTTTCTGCTCTCTGAACAAGGAAATCAAGAACTTGGATGTTTTAGTTAAATTTATTGCACAAACAGCATTGACAAAATGTACTTGGATGTTACTACGTTCTTAAGAGAAATGGATAACAACAAAACATTGAAAATCATAACATGAACTTCTTTAGACACAGAGGCAAAATGTCAGATGATGGGTCCCAATAAGTCCTTTTTGATTTTGATTTTGGGGAATTAGTGAATTAAAAAGGACTTGATGGTCACAAAAAGTTTGGATCAGAAGAGGGGAAATTCCTAAATACAACAACTCTCTTAAAGCTTTACTTAGCCTCAAAATGAATAGTGAACTATGACAAATAATGCAAGTCTGGTATGAAATTTGAGTACAACGTAGTATCTTTAAAAAAAAAAAAAAATCCATTCAGTACAAATACACAAAAAAAGAGAAGCATTTTCCCATAGAGGTTCCTGGGGAATCTAACCGTATAGAGCAGAAATAAGTCAATACAGTGTCATGAAAATCTGATGTTCAACAGAAAACTACGCACATGTAACAGTAACAAATGGCTAACTTTTACTTTTCTTACATATCTCATGAGGGTTATCTTTGCATATGCTTATAATAAAATACATTTCAAATGTGCATGAAGTTACAAAATGAGTGTACACAGTTAAATGTATTTGCATGATCTTGATGTGTTGTGAGTCTTTGGTACAATATGAGCACCGGGATCCAGAAGCTTTAAACTGCCACCATGAATAAAGTTGTGACAAAAAACCCCAACAAAAAAACAGAAAAAGAAAACTCGAACACCTGTTATGCTGTTTTTTTTGTTTTTTTTTTAAACAAAATGCAACGTAAACGCCGTCAGTACAAAAAATCTACACACACTAGGGGTGAGCTCTCTTTGTAATCCCACTGGTGTCTTGTTAAAATTTGGTGGCGTGGAGCGAAGCTTTAGTAGTCCAAAAAGGGTCTCTTATGGCAAAAGGTCAGTACAAAAAAGGAAAGAGGGAAGTGAAAATGAAAGTTGAGACACAGAAACGCTCATGTCTGGGTCCATTTTTCGATACAAAGTGAGCTGAAGGGGAAGGCAGAAAGAAGCTTTAGAAAGGCACGGAGCTTTAGAAAGCGCATTCATCTCGAACTTACCGCTAAAGAAGTGCCACACGCACAGACACACATATGAGAGGAAAGTAAAAACAAACTGATTAATTTGTTGACAAGGATATTAAGGAAAAGTTCAAACAAATGTAAATGTGACAAAATCAAGATTAAATTGCATTGTAGCTGTAGCTCCAAACAAGCTGAGATCATGAGCTCAAACGAGCCTCACTGTGAATGATTGTTACAGCATGTTGAGTGCAATATAATGTCAAAAGAATAAAAAAGTTTGGGCGAATCATTAAATGGCACAGAATGACACTTATGATGAAAAATTTGTTTGTCCATTTTAAATTCACATTTTAGTATCTATTAACCCAAAATGCACACAATGCTTTTAGAAAAAAAGGTGAGCTAAAGGTGGACATCAGCAGGGAGTTAGAGGAGGTTCCTGTTGCCGAAGATGTTTTGGGGGTCCACATAGTCCTTAACGGACTTGAGCATCCCCATGCCAACGCTGGAGACGGTGTCTCTCATCCACTCCTTCCGAAGTTTGCCCACTGAATGACAGAGGAGAGAAAAATAAATAAGTCAACACCAAGGAAGAGGACCGAGGGGGGAGAAATGGAGGAATCGGCATGGCTGATTGCTCAGCGGGCTGCTGGGAGCCAATCAATCTTGTGAGAGTGAGTGAATAAACAGAGGGTGATAAATGCTTTTATTCAGAGAGGAGAAATGTTTTGCATGGCATGATTTATGGAGCTCAGCAGACTATCAAACTCATTAGGCTCTGTGTGTTCCCAGAGGAGGGGCCGGCTGGCGGCTGTAGCGGTCCGTCCCCGGCTCCCTTTGCTCTTTGAGCCACTGCGCCCCTCCCTCTCTCCCCTCCAGAGCATTTTTTTTTTCTTCTTCTGTGTTTTGTGTCTCATTGTGCACACGAGCGCACTCTTCCAGCTGACCCACAAGGCTCCTGTGTGCCAGCCTGTCCCCCAACTACGATCTGTGCCCTCCGACACCGGCCTGATCACTGTCAGGGTGCCAAAGCAAACCATGCAGTGACACACAAAGGTACTCTGTCAGCGGGACCTTGGCTCTAAGATGCTCCTCCTCCTCCTTCTCCAAATCCTCAACCTGAGGAGTAAGAGGGACTGTGGCATCAAGCCTAGTGAGGGTGCCTTCTGCTTTACCAGATGTCCTGTACGACATACTCGAAGCGTCTGTAGCCGACAGGTTCTTAGCGGAGCCAGCGAGAGGTCTGGTGAAGGACTGAGGAAACCGCACGGATCAGCCTGTCTCTTGTTTCAGCTCTATATAAAATAATAAGATGGAATCCTTTACACCAAATCTTAACAACCACAATCTTTACCCTAAGGGTCATCTCAGAATCTGTACGTAATCCAAAGATCACAACAGTTAAGATAATCATTTTATAAAGATTTCAGACTGTACAAACACAGAAATAAATGACAAGTGTTCAGTGAATCAAATCCAAACAAAAATATAGACTGGGTTCAGAGGAATAATATCAAGTAAAGTGGATGGAGGTATTGCCTACTTTTTAATCTCAAATTGAACACTTTCCACAGAAAACCCATTTTTGGTAAAAAAAAAAAAAAAGACCTCAATCATCGTGGTTTAAAAATAATTATTTAAAAGGGATTTGAGACATTTCTTTCCTAAAAAGTGAATCCTTCACAAGGCATCACAGTCCAAGTAAAAAAAAACAGAAAATAATCAATCAACCGTCCACTGAGAGGAAAAATCAGAAACCCCTATGTGGTTTCTTAAATGAGGGATTTTCTGAGTTTTTTTCTTTAAAAAGGAGGATTTTCACAGAAACTATGAATGAAAACAAGAAAAGGCAACAGCTGACATAAGAAGTCAGTGTGAGGTGAGTGAACAGATGCACACTTTAAACGTGTCAGAGCAAGGTAAATGTTAACTTTTGGAGGTCATGTCCACTTTGAAGTCACGGTCCATATCTATCCTCCAAAACGTACAAAGATAAACTTGAGAGCCGAGCAGCTCAGAACAGATGCTGCTCGCTGAGTAAACTCATAAAAGCAGACCTGTAAGCTCATAAGATTAGACACAGAGGCCTGAAAGCACAAAAGGTGTATGATGGGAGTTTTCACACGCCTCTCCTGCATTGCTTGCAAAAGGGGGCTTCAGTGCTAATCGGGCATGTTGGGAGGGCAGTGTGGCGCCTTTCGTGTTCCGTGTTATCAGCCAGGAAACCCAGATGGGGGATCTGCAAAGAGGCTGGTGAGGCCCGTCTCCTGACAAAACAGGGCAGACAGCGGGGTCACAGGGGACCCTGATAGCACACACACCTCCAGATGGTGACAGAGGGACCAATCAGCTGCTGCCCAATAACTAAGAAAGTCCCGTTGCTCTCTTCAACCTCCTCCTCCTCCTCCTCTATAGGCCTCCCTCCTCGCCTCCCTCCTCGCCACACCTCCGTCCCTCCCTCCTCTCAGGAAATGGAGAGAAAACAGAAGGTGCTGGGACTGCATCATTGCCTCCATCACTGTGATAATTTACACATCTATCTTGTCATATGCTCTCCTTTTTGCTTGCTATTGCAATCAATCTCAACAGACTCGGTCTGTGCAGCTGAGACATGCAAAGAAGTGCAGGTAGTTATTTCAGGAATGACAGATTTTTTTTTTTTTAAGAAAATAGCTTCTTTTTTCCTGAGTGGGGAGGCTCTGAGTGAAACACAAGTTGGGAACTTCATCACATGAGGTCATTTTTCTATCTCCAAAGGGAATGAGTTTGTGTGGTGTTATGATTGGCAGAGTTCGCTTGACTTGAGTTGTGGGAGGCCACACAGTTTGTGCGCAAATGCTGGACGACCTGGGTTTCCCTCCCACAAAAAGAGACAATAGAGACCAGGCCGAGTCTCAACCCCTCGACATGCAGCTCCCGCTCTCCTCGGTTCTTCTCTGACAAATGGGGGTCAGCACATGAAAGACGCAGTGAGCTAGTGGCCCTGTGTTCATGTGATATGGCTGAGTATTGGCTGAACACTTTGGTGCAGATAGATGGATGACTCTGTGGGTGATGGATGTTTAACGACTCCTAACCACTGCAACACTGTTGACCTAGTTTAAGAGGACATTTCTTCTGATGGTCTGACTTCAAAAAAACCATCAAACAACCAACAAATATTTGCAATTTTAGCCTTAAAAGCTGATCAATCTGACTTCTTTAATTTTTAAAAATTGTCTACATGTTTTTTTGACAGACACCATGGTGGCATTAGCTGAGTATTACATCTCAAAGACAAACAGGTTGTGAGCTCTACACGCCCAGATTCCCTTACCTACGCCCACGCGGCAACAACACCGACCTGCTGTAAACACAAGGCCACAAAAATGTATATTTCCTCTGCTGCCCTCCCACCTCCAATCCTTGACTACATCTGTTTTGTTTGATACACAAAACCCAGAGAAACTAGCTCCATTTGTCAAGCGCTGATTGTGGGCAGACAAACCAGCCTGTCTGCGCCCAGATAGCAAAGCCTCGCTGTTATTAATCACAATTACAGAGTGGGCCTCGCACGCGGTAGCTGCATCAATATCCCCTCATCCCCTCCCCTCTGTCACCTCCCCATGCTGCTCGGGGTGGCCGGGCCACCGTTTGGAGGTCAGTGTACAGCCTCCGATAACGGCGGCATCATTTACCCTGGCCTCCGACGCCTCCTTTTTATTAGCAATCTTTTAATTTTGAACCCGTCCCCGCCTTCAGGAAAAATTGTGATTTAATATCGCAGCTGATTCACTGCATACTGTTTTTGACAGGAGTGATGAATAGCCTGAAGTGATGTATGAAAACAGCGAGGCGGATGGCAATATAGATAAGGCAGCCATTTCGGTTAGCCCTGATGGGGCCCCCCCCCAGAGTTGCCCCCCCCCCCCTCCCCCCCGCTGCTCACGTTTCATTTGGCCACTGCTGAAATGAACAAATAGCCGAGTCAGAGCGATTCATCTGAGGAGAGGAGGAACAGATTCTGGACATGTGAAGGAAGCAATGAAACATTTCTGACCACATGATCATTTTTCGTACGACTGGCCGCCTGCTTGCTGGAATGGAAGAGCATGGTGGGAAAATCTGCCACTCTATAAAACCTTTTTCCAGGTGAGAATGCAGTGTTCTAACTCATGAAATAAACGGAACATTTTTACGATCTTGTACCTCCATGGTGATGTGACAAACTCCCTCCGTTGGCAAGGATCTCTTCTCTGGCTGCATGCTGGGGAGGAAAAATAAATAAATACATTTGTGGCAATGACTCTGGTTAGAGGTGGGACAAAATATATAGATACAGCAATAAATATAATAATAAATATTGTTGTGCTAAGGATTAAATAACTGCTGCCAAATATCGATACTTCAATAAAAATACATCTTGATACCAAACACACTTCCCTATGCCACAGCAGCAAGGAGAAGAAGAAGAAAATGTTGAATAGCAGTGAAAATAAGTAAAAAATGTCAATAATTTTAATAATTCAAAATTAATCCTGCACGTTCCCTTTTAGGGATTTTTTTTCCTTTTTTTTTTAACAGAAATCAAGATGCAACATTATTGGATTGTTTTACAATATATAGATTTTAGCAGAATGGCTGTATCGTAATATTATTGCGACCACGCTCCTGTATCGTAGGTAGAGTCATGATGTGTCAGATCATATCGTGTTGTAAGTTAACCTGAGATTCCGCCCTAGTGTAAAGACAGGACAGTAAACCGCTCGTACCTCCACTTGTTCATACACGTGCACTGGATCGCTGAGTCCTCTGTAGTTAAAGGCAAAGTAAAAGTACACGCAGGCGCCGGCGTCGTACGTCTGAGTCACCCTGTGAGACAAACAGGAATGAAGTATGTCAGAAGAATCAGGAAAGAGCTCCTAATGTTCCCATGTGTGCTCTGAGTATTTACTGTAATTATTAAGGAGGCCGTTTTTTATTTTCGTACAGTCAATGCATTTTCCTGACTAATAGGAAGAGGAAGTTAAGTGGGAGGTTTGTCTTCTTCTTAGTGAACCCTGAACTCAATTCCACTCAGGTTTTTCAGAAGCAGGCGCGGCACTGAGGCACTCTTAGTTTTTATTGTGTCATAATCAGACATCAAATGCTTTTACTGAATCATCTGAGCCACATTTGTACCGCAGTACAAACAGGAAAACTCCACAGAAAATGTGTCCATTTGTTCCCAGACACAGAACAGTCTCAGTATACTGAGAATCATTGTTTGTCTCTTAAGTGTGTAAAGATACTTTAATAGATCAAAAAGATTCTCTAGTCTGCATGTTTACTATGTGGCCTCGTTCCCCATAGAGGAGCGGGATGCAGAGCCCCTCTTAATTTGACATGGCCCATCACCTGGCACGCTGACTCCTCTAAAGGTTAAATGGACAAATCAATCATGTGACAGACTGTGGCCGGGAAATGAATGGCTGGAGCATAATCAGGCTGCAGCCTAATCTGTCCGCACACTGAGAGCAGGAGCCTGGTGCACCTCAACGGGCTCGCCGCCTGTTCGTTACATTGTCTGTCTGTGAAACTGGCCTTTGCTACACTAAGGGGTCAGGTCAGGACCGGGTTTGAATCCGTTCTTTGGTTTTCGGCAAAATGTTGAGTATTTGTGTTGTTTTCTTTTTTTCAGGTAGGGAGATCCTATTTCACATCTGAACATGTCAACAATTATTCCATATAGGTAAATGTATTTTTCAAATAGTTCAATAAATGTTTTTTGCGGCTATATCAACAAATACTAAAGGGACCTTCTTGGAAATATTTAAAGTCTTTACCACAGATGATAAGGACAACATAATGACCTGACCTGGCGTACTGACTAACATTATTATTATGTTATTTATTTGGATGGTCACAATTTATTCAGGGTCTGTTCTACAAACATGTACTGCAAACATTGACCAGACTAGAGCACCAAATGTTAAATAATCTGAAACGCCTGCCTGCTGAACGCCCCATGAACGTAGGCCATATTTATCATTGCTGAGGCCATGGGTTATGAAGTTATGTCTTGTAATACACAATATAGATACAGTATATACTGTATTATTTTTTTAAACTTGGGGCATGAAAACGTTAAGTAAAAGTCTGGATTAAAGATTTACCCTCTTGCATTGATAAATGCAGGGAGTTTTCTGTGTGAAAACAGCTTCATGCATCAGTTACTTGTTTATGAGCAGAAAGCCACAGTTTAAAACAACTGGGAAAAAAAACTTTGTTTTTTTATAAAACAAATTTAATATTAGTGTACTTCTGTTAAGTGATCAAAAGTGTTAGTGGGAGAAATGGTTTCACTGTGGTAAGTGCTGTTTTGTTGGCTAGAAGGCTGACATGTCAAGGCCTGATTAAAGGCGAAGTGGAAAAGTTCTCTTGAATTGCATTGAAAGGATCCCTCGCAGACATTACCTGCATGTGGATAACGGTGGAAACTGTACTCCTTTGTCTTTACACTCTCGAGTAATGCGTGCTTTCACATTCCGGCATATGTCCAACACCCTGGAGAGAAGATTAAGAGCAGATTTTATTTTAATTAAACATGAAACAGATTTCCAGAATGACTCTGAAACTTCATGGAAATACTCCTCACTGGGATCTTTGTGCATTCGAAAAGTATACTAGTCTTTTACAAGGAAGTAACAAAAAAAAAGTGAAATTAATCGAAATACAGAAAAAGACAAGTGTAGGAAAGAGGAGGAGGAGGAGGAGGAGGAGACTGGCTAATATGACGACCACAGTGGGAGAGGTTCCCACTGTTGTGGAAATGGCCGCCAGTCCTGAGCATGTGCAGCCATGTGTGGAGGGGGGAGGATGGCGAGGAGGGCAGGTAATGAGCCAGGCACATATGCTCGCCTCAGTGCCTGATCTCTTGGTCTCTCCCGACAGGCATGTTACACAACACAGAGCTGTGTGTGCTTCTGGATGCTGTTGGGCGTGTGTGTGTGTGTGTGTGTGTGTGTGTGTGTGTAAAAATGATAAAACCATGTAGAAAATGCAAAAGACACTACATGAGGATGTATCTGTGTGTTTTTTTGAGGGAAAAAAACTAAAACCCACACAGACACAGACCTCTCATGCCATGTTTGTACATCAGTAAGAGTCTTTTTTTGTAGGGAGAGGAGGAAAAGCTTCCACCAATGCAGAGCAGGATAATGGGGGGGGGGGAAGGTGACTATCAAAGACAGAGTTGAAAAGAAGGAAAAGACAGGGAAACAGAGGACTCTCTGAGGACTGACTGTGTGGGAGGAAAGAAGTGTGGGAAGAGAAATGTTTACAGCCATTTAAATCAAATTGAGAAAGAAGCCTACAGCTCATAGCCGTGCATTTACCTGTCCCAAGGCACCGAGGTTTCAAAGGACTCCCCGATCACATAGTAGTCCATCCCCAAGTCCTGTGTAGGTTACAACATTAGTATAAGAGAAATGGTAAAAAAAAAAAAAAAAAAAAAAACTACTACTCCTATTTATTGAAATGCAAAAAGGCCATTTAACATAAGATTTACATGCAGAGTTACCAATTGGTTCCTGTAAAATACATGTTACAGATGTAAAGAAGTAGAGAATGAGTCGACACGTTTCAAGCAATAATACAACAGAAAGTTTGTCCGAGGTTTTAAGAGATTTTTGTTCTGAAAAGCTGAAAATCGCGGCGGGGGTTTTTGTTCAGCTTTGGAAATGCATCAAGACTTGCAGTCTAGAGGTCTATAGGGACATTTTTGAAAAGGAACTATCCACTAGAGAGTTTCCTGAGAACTACACACTATGGAGCCTTTTTTCCTGTCTGCATTCACACAGACATGGTTAAAGCTGATATGAGCCTTAAAGTGATGTAAGCCACTTACTCGACACAGCTGATAACATGAATCAAGCCGTGGTGAGAGCCGTGTCTGTTGTGTGTGGTTGGGTTTATGAATACATGAGTAACTGCGTTAGAAAGAATTGTGTTCATTTGTCAGTGTTGTTTTTTACGTTACATTTTTAATGATATTAAGAGCTATCTTAGTTCCTAAAACCCCGTTTAGAAGTCCCCGTGGTAGCTGTAGTTCCAAAGGAACTCCCTATAGTGGATAGTTCCTGTTCAAAAGATCCCCTTCAATCAATCCCTAACCAGTTCAAAACTCCTCCCAGTAGGATTCATTGTAAGTTAATGTGTCCGTATGATCAAAGGCTTCCTGACTGGAGTGACCCAAGACAACTCGCCAATGTCATTTTCACAGCAAAAGCTGTGCCCTCCTCCTGATGAAGATACCTCGGTGTTTACACCATGACACAAACTGTGACCAGATCAAATCAGAGACCTCCTCGGGTCACATTCTGCTCCGCTCCCTCTCATCTCTGCTGTCAGACTGAATCCTCCCCGCCCGCCCCACCTGCCCATCAGCTCAGGCAGAAAAAAAAGGCCGGAGGAGTGACCCACCCGGAGGTAAGCGATGACGAAGGTCAACATGTAGCCCCTCTGCCCATTGTCCTCTCCAGCTGCCAGGCCCCTGGAAGCAGATAACAGGGTTAATATTTAACAGCTCTTTTCTTTTAGCTTTGTTGCTCAGACCGTGGCACTCACAACAGCGGCCTGGGAGCCTGTCAATCCAACAATATACAGATCAATGAAGCTATGCTCCGTGCAACGCCACAGGTCAGCCACACATCCATCACCTGCAGTGGGTAATCAAATTTTCATCCAGCACCCAAACTAATCAGGCCAAGCTCATTACAAAATCACTATATGGATTTTTCACCCTTCTTCCTGTTTCTCTACACTGCAAGAAAATATTCCTCACAGAGCCGCTTCAATCCATCACCCGCACTTGATCTGACGGATGATCACGATTTATGAGAAATAATGCAATAAAGCAGAGGATGCTGCATGTAACTGACAAGTTTCTCATGGTTTAATTGCTGGCTATTACCAGGGCAGTGCTCCAGATACCTGCTGGTCTGGGCACAAGGCCAAACACTAACAACAAATGTAGCCAATAAGAACAGCACTGTTTAATATTGTTTTGCAATGAGCTTTCTCGAGTGTCTTACCAGCTATAATACATTTAATGATGGTGCGGGACTCATTTATATCAACTTTTATTGAAATTCATGTCACGTTCTGATTCTACAATCGTTACAGCTTCACTTTTATTTGAATACACAGAATGTATGAGCTTCACAGTTTTGCTCTTTTCTTACAAACATGTCAAATATTTGACAGATTTGATTAAAAACCAACATAGTTAAGTATTCCTGTTTTTATTTCCACGTACCCTGCAGGCCTTTTTGTGTTGGTTTTATTTTTTTTGCAGCCCAATACTGATATAACAATAAATTAAAGGCCTGTGTTAATAAGAATAAAATCATAAATGTTCTGGGGATAAGGGCAAAAAACCCCACAGAATTTTAGAATTGTGATTTTTTTAAATGCATCAAGCTTCCCCCTCCTTTTAAAACAATCTATTTCTCAAGATAAAATCACAGAGAAGGAATAATTCTTGATCACAAAAACCAATAATCTTTGAGCACAAAGTTGAACTAATGATGAAAATAACTTTGGTGAAAAGTATTGTTAGAGGTTTAGAAAGCGGCTCGGGATAGAGAGAGCATCCCTCTGCAGCTGACAGCTAACTGATTCCCACCAAACTCCTCATTGATCCGTTTAGTGATCAATCACACGAGCCAAGCACCGTGTCCTCTGGCCCTGAGGGGAGCTGTGCCCTACTATCACCGCCCACACCACACCTACTCTAACATAAAGGCCGGTCTGACAGGAGGACATCCACAGGTGATCCATCAATCCACACACAGACAAAGTACTGAGCAGGAGGCCAAGTCTGAAGTGTGCTTCTCCATCTTTGTTTTTCACTTCTACGACACAATGGCTGGTTAAATCAAGTGACATCACAGCCTCGACATCACATTTAGAGTCCCAGCTGATGGTGATTTGTGATTTTTGTGCTCTACTTTGCCTGGGATGTGCAGCCGGTCCTGTGGCAATCCTGTCTGAGCGACTACTCACCCAAATTTTGCAGCGATGTCATAAACCTGCTTCTCGTGCTGCAGGACCTTCTCACGGTTTCCCTCGAACAGCAGGGTGGCCACGCACAAGCGGTCCTGGTCAAACCCTTTGAACTGGTGATCAAAGAATACGTTTTATTTCATGGGAAACACTCAGGAGACTCAAATAATGATCTTCACGTCCTAATATTTACCTTGGTGATATACAGCTTCTTCAGCCCGTCCAAAAAAGACGTGAAAATGGAGGATACTTGTGGCTTCAGGGCATGACCTGTGAATATATCAGATAAGAGTCAGCTGCACCTTTTCACAAAGAAGTGAACCAGCAAAACAGATGCTGTTCACACATTAGTCATACCCCTACTTCTGCTTGCATCCTTAAGCGTTCTGAGAGGGCACACCGGTCCGATTTATTTGCCGCTTCGAACAAAAGCAGGAAAAATAAATGGTAACATTTGAATAACTTTTACAACTGGCCAGTGGCTGCTAGCGACAGCGACTATAAATCAGAGGGTTTCCGAAGGGAAGTGGGGTTGACACAGTGATATCCGTCTTCCTCACACACACTTTTTGATTTATTCCTGATCGGACGCACAAAAGCGCCCGTGGACAAGCGAAAATGAGGGGCTGGGGCCAATGGGATGGTTATCAATCACAGCGGGGAAGTCACGGGTGATGTCGCAGAGACTTAACAGTTCATTTATTTCCCCCCGTGCTCCAGTCTCTTCATCACTTAGTGTCCTAATTGTTTCCATTCCAAAATTTGATTGCAGGTCTTTCGGTCTCTCGCAGCCATCATACTTGTTAATTAAATACTCAACATGCACAGAGAGAAAATTACTCCTACACTGTGAATATTTTTACTTTTAACACTCCTCTCTGTGATTCCTTGCACTTAAAAACACAGAGCTTCCGACTACAACGCTCTCATTTTTCATCTCGTTCATCAGGACAGCCGCTGCTAAATCCTACTTGTAGTCTCAATCTGAGACAGACCTGTGAATACATCAGCTCTCCTTACTTACAGCCAACATGATTAAAAGTGAGGACAAGCCACTAATAAGCCCAAGAAGGTATCATGGAGCCACGAGTTTTAGTTATTAGCAGAAACCTGGTCGCTTCATCTTCCCTACTTAATGCAAAGAAGTGCCTACTCTGTGAAAAGTGGAAATGTAGGAGAGATAATGAGATCCCCGGGGACTGGAGAACTTTACAGTGATCTCTGGCAATGCCACATGCATTCCACTCAACCTGAAGAAACAACATTATACTATTTCAATGTACCAGCTACTTCATTTTAGCCAGGGTCATTTTTCATTTGGCTTCAATTCTTTTTATTTCTTCGTGCGTGCGTGCGTGCGTGGCAATTCTGCTGCAAAAAATGATAATCAATGTCACAGTACTGGGCTGAGAGGAACATAAAATCATTGCATGCTGTACCATTCATTGTTTTTTTTTTTCTCAGAACTTCAATGGGCCAACATATTGATACGATGTACAGTGTGGGAAACAAAATCTAACTTTAAAGAAATATTATAACTCTCACGCTGTCAGGTAAAAGCTAAAATTGTGTGTTTTATTGCAAAGCTCTGTTAATCAAGGGAGGACTACGGTCTGAGGACTAGATGAAAAAAGAGGAAGAAAAAAAGGTGTATGCATACAGTTAATAGTAGCAGTGATATTCATTGATGTACATCTAAGCTGCTTTTTATTGTGAACATAAAATAAATAAATAAATAAATGACTTACCAAATTTAAACTGCTCATTATCCATGAGTCGTATGGATGCTGGGGCACACCTCTGAAAAACAAAAGTTGGCGTGTGTTCGTTTTTTCGGAAACAGAATAAATAAGATAAAATGAAAATAAAGCTTTCAATTAATAGCAGACCAAACTGTCAACATCTGATGCAACTGTTGCAGGATGCATACAAATATTTTTTCAATATCGGAAACGTTCCTCAGATTCTTAAATCAGATGTATTGCCAAGTGGGATTAAACATTTTTTAAAAACAGAGATTATTTAAATCGAGTATGAAATATCAAAGCTAGTGAAATGCAGTACTGCCAAGGGACTGAAGTTCAACAATGTTGTCTGAAATGCAACTAGAACTGTAAGAAACGCTGCTACAGAGACTGAAAATGGGCTGAAAACACTCAGTGGGCTTGGTTTGTTGGGTTCTGGGCCTTAAGGTGAAAGTAAGAATACACAGAGTAACACTTTAGAGTAGACGCCAAATATCGTCAAGTTGCAGTTGAATTTCAAATACAAGAATGTTCTGGATTCAAGTACAACATATTTTGTCACCCAAGTAGTTTCAAGTCTCAATATAAAAGTTTTACACTGCAGCAGATGTAAATGCAGAGGACACAAGTTGGTCTAAGTAACATATTTAAATTTGTGCTTCTTCTTTTTTTTTTTTTTGAGAAGTCCGATTTTATAAAGAGGTGAAATGAAAACGGGAAAGGGCTTATCAAAGTCTGGACAAATTCAGACTGGCCCTTAACTCATATGGGGGCAGCAGTGTATGAAGTTACATGTGTTGAAAGTTATTACGTTACCTGTTTGGCAACCTCTCGGAGACAGGCAACTCCCAGCTCAAAGTTAGGGAAGACCACTGAGCCGTATTTCTGATACTCTGGCATAGGTCGGATCTTCATCGTTACCTCAGTGACCACACCCAGGGTCCCTGTGGAAAATCCCAAACATTCGGTGTAAAACTAAAATAGGTAAATCGGTTCCCACTGTTGATATGACCCAACCCCCTCTCAGGGCAGAACTCTAGACCGTTTTACAAGGCTCTGGTACATGTCCCCAGGGTCCTTTTGGGGGACCTTTGTCTCACATTTCACCTGGTAGATCTGGTTTTTTCTACCACACACCAGGGGATGACCAAGATTTATCATGTCGAGAGTGTGAGGAAATAAAGCAGGGCTCTATCAAAGGCAATGAGGCCAACAGCAGCAACACATACACAGGAGCACCAAAACCTCAGACTGACCTTTGGAGGCTGAAAACTGTCAAACTTTAGCTGCTGCTGCTGCTGCTGCTGGAGTCAGATTGCATTCTTAAAAAAAACAAAAAAAAACACACACACAAATACTCCACCATACACAGACAATATGTTTCACCATGACAGAGACTTTTAACCCAAATCAAGAAAAAAAAAACAAAGGTCACCAAATCACAGATAATTATTTAAAGACATTTTTACTTTAATGTGTCACTCTGTATTCTGCCATGTGCAGGTAGTTTGTGTTAAATGTTGTAAATGCACTAGTCAACAGCACTCTAACAGACAGATCTACCTTTTAGCTCCATTTTCAGACCTCTCACTGCCCTGTGAGCCCGCCGTTCCAAATTCCAGACTAAAAACCAAAAAGGGGATAAAGCCAACCTACCAGGTCAGCGAGGCCAGTAAGCTCTTCTTAAGTTACCAGCGAGCCTTTCCTCGATTTAGCTGAATTTTTACCTAAATTTTACTTTTTAAAATTCCTTTAAAAAGAACGGTTTGTATGTATAGTTCTCTGAAAAGTATTTGGTCTTAAGATGTTTGTTACCTCATATTATATTCTACCACTGGCCGGTTTTTACATTTGCTCGATTATTGCTGTCCTTGTAAAACACTTTGTAACTTGATTTTGAAAACAATTAGCGTCATCATGATCACAAACACTCAAAAAAATATGAATGCTGTGTTTTGGTTGTGGAATCATTGTGTGAGGCTGAGTGCTGTACATTTAAACTAATCTGTGTCGAGGAAATGATCAAGACTTCACACAACAAGACTCCTTCGACTCAGACGGCTTATGTTGATGAAAGTTCATACATCAGATGATTACTGCAGGAGACATGATTCAACAACACACTTGTGGTTCAGTACCATGCTCAAACATAACTGCATAACTTCCAAAGGATCTGCATATATTAAAAAATATATATATTATCATTATCAGGGTCGTGTCACATTGACCCACCTAGAATAATCTCTGACGTCTAGGAGCCTGGAGTGAACAACAAGTTCCTCCAAACATCCTTGCATATATCAAAAAGAGCTGTTCAGACTCTCCAAGCTGTCCTTGGTTTCTAGACAAAGCTGAACTGCATCAGGTCTGACTGACATCAGGAACAGTGAATTAACATTTAATCAAGTAATTACAGAAATTCTATAGAAATCTGAGCTGTCGATTTTTTGCCACTTCAGGATTCTTCTAGTTCTTTAGCCTCTATCTTCTCTGCTGTGTTCATTCTCACTGGCTCTGCATGCTGCTGAGCTACAATCAGGTATTACACAATGAGTTTGTTGGGCATTTCCAGGACAAAATCTTGTGGTATGACGTCACACTGTTTAATGTGATTATCATTCAGATCAAATATGTTTAGTTTAAAGACTCTTGGTCAAACATATGACTGGTAATGACAACATGTAACTTAAAAAAATAAATAAATAAATAAATAAATAAATAAATATATATATATATATATATATATATATATAACTGATTAAACGATTGTATCAATCTCTCTGGGCATTCATGTTCTTCATTACAAACAGAGTGCTTTTATACGTCTCTCCTGAACATTGCCTGTTCCGTCAGGGGCTCCCTCAGCCTGTTATGGCTCTTAATGAGCCCTCAAACACTGACACTACATGTGGCACGCTGCTCCCTAGTGGCCCAGTGGAAAACATGTGACTCCATTGGAACAGAGCAGGACACACCCCTCACTCCTGACGGCACGCAGGGGAGTGGGCAGGAGGAGTCAGAGCGAGAGAGAGCGAGAGAGAGAGCTAGAGAGAGAGAGAGAGAGCGAGAGAGAGCAAGAGTTAGGGAGGAGCTAGAGAGGAGGGTGAGTGAGGGAGGAAAAAAGAACTGTAATAAGAAAAGCAAGGTCATAGAAAAGGTCTCATGGGAAGAAAGCCATGCAATGAAATGCTGAAGAGTAGCGTAAGACATTTAAACGGTGACAATATCTCTCTCTGTCCCTCTCTCTGTATGTATGTATGTATGTATGTGTATCTATATATATATTACTTGAAGTGAAGGGTCCCCCTGCGTTCTGGTTAAAGGGCTGTGTGGACAATGCTAAGTGCTAACCATTGTGGGGCGACCATTTTACAATCATGTAACAGACTAAATGAACACCAGTTGGTTCCGACACACCTTCATGACATCCTCTATGGTTGACATTTAAAGTAAAGATTATTATCATCGATTATTCCAGTCATTCGGGCGGAAGTTAGCGAGAGGGAAAAAAACCCCCACTTAGCATTCCTTCTACTTCAAGGTCACAGAGATAGTGAGACCTGCTTGTTGTGGAGTGAATGAGAAGCTTGAGGTTTTCGCAGTAATTTCTGATCAAATGGATGTTTTCCATTTAGCATGCAGAGCATAGTCAAGGGTGTGAGCGCGGTGCTTTGTTGTCGCCTGCTGTCAGGCTGCAGGATGTGGAGGCTGTGGTGATGAGGTAGATAATTTTAATGAGACTGTGTGGTGGTTTGACCTCTTCGGTATCAGCGTTAGGCTTCCCAGTAGAACAGGTTCTATCAGAGATGTGTGGTCCTGTCCTGTCTGTGTTACACCACCTAAGCTGAACAGAAAGCCCAATTTCACATCATGACACGAGTATTATTAGTTTAAGCTCATACAAAGGGCTTTTTAAACCATGCTCCCACAATAAGGAGAGAATGCTGCCACTTCTTATTTTGCTCTCAGAGCTCGGAGATATGGAGTGCTGTTTTTTTGTAGCTGATATAAGAATGAACCCTTCCTGATATAAGAATGAACCATTCAAAGCTAAATGTGTACTTCTGACCTTTTTTAAAATTCGCTTGAGTTGTTTAATGATCCTATGTTCACAGTTTTTGTATTTTAACGGGGAACATGACAGGTTTTTGTTTTTATATGTGAACAATTTGTCAAACAGATCTGTGTCAGCAAATAAGTACACCACATCCATATTAACAAACATGTACTTTTTATGACCTTATCAGTGTGTTTAAAAGGATTTTAGAGAGTGCAGTGGATTGGTTGGCCTCTGCTGCTAAATGAATAGATTTATTAAA
The DNA here is from genome assembly GCF_947650265.1 of Symphodus melops. Taxonomy (NCBI): domain Eukaryota; kingdom Metazoa; phylum Chordata; class Actinopteri; order Labriformes; family Labridae; genus Symphodus; species Symphodus melops. The sequence goes on from NC_136702.1 coordinate 9,901,783, forward strand.
AGTGGAGGAGGCTCATTTCTGGACACTTTCCGTTTGGAGTTATAAGCTGCTCTGATTAATGGAGATGGTGAGACAGATCTACACAGACGACACTCTAAATGACCTTTTTTCTCCTTAACCATCGAGTCTCAAAGCAAATTCAGACCTCTCCTGTATCCCCATGTATTTATGTCATGTTTATACATGGTTTTGTATCTGTATTATAGAAGTAAGATTTGTCCGAGTTATTTTCTATTATACTTAAATCAAGACTCTGAACATCTCTTAAGACAGTATGTGTCAATGTAACCCGCTGCTCTTGGTGGGTGTTTCTTTTTTGTTTGGTTTTCTGCGGGTTGTTTTCTATACAGACATATATTTTGTATTTCGTTTTTTTTTGTTTTTTTTAATTGTTTTGTTTATCATTTCTTGACAAAAACTTACGAGGTCCATAAACCTAACAATGAGAGAAGTTCTGACAAGAGTGCTGCTGTAAGTGGTTTGCTCACTACCATCACTGCAGAGCGGCTGTTTGAACATATTTCAAAAATAAAGAGTCTCCTGAAACATGAAGCCGGACTGTGACCACTTTATGCAGCGTTGGCTTGACCTGTCACATAGAGACTTATTAGCAGACACTGTTACACTCTTAAAGCTGAACTGGACAGTGTGGATGCAACTGACACAGTGTTGTGACATTAAAGAATTATTAATTCTACATTTTTTAATAGTGACTTTATCTTCTAAGCAGGTTTGGTTATGCTCTAATATACTGGTGGTAGTCTTAGTAAATTGAAATTACTTCTAATGAGAACAAATGGAGATTTGGGCAGTGATCCCAGCCCAGTCAGGGAGCAGATTGCCGAGCTTTGTAGGGTGAATATAAAGTTTGCATCCACAGCTGTTTAACATAGCCATGCCAAGACTCCAAACCTCCTCATTATGTAGGGGGGAACCTGGCATATGGCAGTATTCTCTGTGGGCATTCGCAAGGACAGGGCACGGCAGATGGGGTGGAGAGGACACTTGCTGGTTCCTAACTTACACCCCCCCCCCCCCCCCGATCACTTTCAGCACCAGTGCTGGTTAATGTTTAAGAGGCCCCGTGCATGTGAACCAGCCTGATGTTACCGTTTTATCTAAGAACATTCACGCAAATTCACAAACTCACAACCACGTGAGTGTGTCACTCAAATCTCATGAGAAAGGGGGCAAACCTTCTGAGCCCAGGATGAAGTGGTGAATGTCCGGCCCTGTGGACATGCGTGGGCCCTGACAGCTCTTCTCGATCACACCTTGGGGAGTCACCATCTTTATGTGGATGACCTAGAAAGTCAGACAACAGCAACATCAGAAAAGCTCATTGGCAGACATTCTTTAAATTGATGCAAACAAAGTAATTCAGATATTACACCACCTGCATGAAGATATTTCTCAACTGATACTTGGACTTTTTAAAGGCCTGGGTAAAGTCCAGAAACCCTGCTAATAATTACCTTCCAAATTACTAGTCCTAACTTGAAACAAACAAGAGGCATTAAGTTAAGGTGAGTGTGCGCATCTCACCAGGTCCTCAATGTTGCCATAGACATTCTTCTTCATGCCTGATGCTCGGGTTGCTACCCAGCCCCCCAAGGAGCTGAACTCCATGGAGTCAGGCTCGTGCCCTGTACAGTAGCCGCTCTCATTAAGCTGTGACAAGAAAGAAGGAAAGCACACGTTTGTTCGTGCAGATAAAGTAGAGCCAAAAAATGTTTGGAACACAGTGATGTAAATGCCACAAGAATGTTTTAATAACAAGCAAAAAGAATGAGCAAGCAAAGGGGGGGAAAAAAAAAAAAAGAAAAAGAAAAAAAGAAGATAATTGCAGCTCGGCTGCTGCATTTCACTGCACTCGTTTTGCTGCAATGCACAAACTCTGGGTTTTATGGCATCATAGATTTTTACTGCAGCTTAAAATAAACCAAGTGGAAAGAGAAAAAAAAAAAGAGTCAAAATGAGAGATCTGAGTACTATTTGGGCAGCGCTAAATGTGGCTGCTCTATTAGATCACTGAATTGGTTTGTAATATAAGAACTGCATGTTGCAAGGTGACATGTTGTGGTCTTTTTTTATTTGCAATGGTAAAACTAAAACAACAGACACTCTACTTCCACATGCTGAGGTTATTCCGTGAGCTATGTTAAGTCTAAGACATTAGTCATGAAAACTAAGGCTTTAACAGCCCCAACAATTCCCTGAGTACTGTGAGTGGCGTCTTAGTTACTGGTCACGTGGCTACAGAAAAGTGACTAAATACCAGGGGGCACTTAAGAGTGTGTGATACACATATAGAAGCTCATCAGATATCCATTCCCCACAGGTTCGAGGAGAATGTGACGGTCATCAGGAACCCACACATTCTCTTCAAGGCAGCCCAACCCCTGAAAGATGGCATCTTTAGGCAGAACATTTAATAGTAATAATAACAATAAAGACCTTAAAGTACAACAACCCCCACCAGAGGCACAAGATGGAGGTTAAGTCAGGCCTTGTTTTATAACCACACTCCCCTTGAAGGCAGTTTATAATGTAGACCCATCTGCTCCATCAAAATGGAGCAGTCTAAATGCAGAGCCGGTGTCCTCTTCACATGCAGCTCACGCATTCCTCTACATCAAAAGCCTGCTCCTTCTCCATTTTTCTGAATTAGCTTGATGGTGCCATCTGCTCATGACCGCCGCCTCACTCTCTAATCTCTCCCCTTCAGCACTCTGTTCCTGTCTCACTCTCCCTACTAAACCCTGCTCCATCTAGCGAGCACAAAGCACCAAGGTGACTGAGCATTGGGCAACCTGTGAGCGGTCGCACGGCTTGATTGTTGGCATCGCATTTTACAGCGATGTAAGCTCTTTCCGCTGGATGAATATGGATGGACGGGGAGCACTTACCAATCTCTCCAAATCCTGACCGACGATGCCAGCCTCCACATGGGCGGTTAAATTTTTCTCGTCAATCCACAGGATGCGGTTCTGAGAATAAGAAAAGATAGCCAAGAAGCTCATATAACGTTGTTTATAAATCAGCATTAAAAGAAAAAACCTTAAGCGCTTTGTTTCATTTGACTTTAACAAAAACACGTCGCTTGTATGATACAGGTTACAACTGTTATTAAAGAAAATGTGCATCACAATGTCTATCATCGGAATTCTAAACCTGCATACCTTTGTCATTATTGACTTTGTTGAGCTGACATTAATGCTACTTTTGCACCAGCATGTCCTTCTGGCCTTGATAGTCACATGTCGGAGGATAAATGTGGGCAGGGGGGATAAAGGGACAGACACATTTTCCTCAAGGTTAAACTCAATTTAACATCCAATTCCAAATATATGCCTCTTCTTTGGGCCGCTGGGCACTTGGCCTACCCCTTCCTGCAGGAGGTCATTTCAGACATGCCATCAATTATTCTCCAGAGGTAGTAAACTTTATGGCGCAACCACACTGCTGCTTTCATGTGCTTCCATTGGAGCCAAACGCACCTCTGACCCTTGACACAGAGCGCTGGTCACTGGTGTCTGAGGCACCAAAACTCTGTGTGCTAGAAGCATCCGGACAGCTTATATATCACCTCTAGGTGGGCTCTGGATCAAAGGGGTGTACTGTAATAGTGACGATTTCATATCATAATTTAAAAAATTTAAAAAAAAAAAAACAAAACAATTATGTCGCTGGTGAGATGCTACGTGTTCTCTTAAAATAAAATAAAAAGGATCGAGCGTAAACTGAACCACTATTTATGCTGATTTTAGATGACTAGTTCAAAATATTCACTGTGTGAATATTACCTGTGTTATCCTACAGCTAGTCAAAAATCCATATTTTAAGTTACATGCACCAATAATAAAAAAGATTTAATGATGATGATGTTAAGTATTTATGAAACAATAATCGAATATACATATATATATACACACATATATACACACATATATATACATATATATATACACATATATACACACACACACACATATATACACATACATATACACATACATATATATATATACACATATATACATACACATATATATACACACACACACACACACACATATATATATATATATATATACATATATATATATATATATATATACACATACATACATATATACATACATATACATATATATATATTTTTTAAATACTTTATTAATCCCCTGGGGGGAAATTCTTGTTCGCACTCTGTTTTTTTTTTCACACACAGAATCATACAAATGCACAAGCAGGACCTGGGGACATGCATTGATGGAGAGAGGTCAGAGATGCCCCCTCTGGAAACGCCTCCTGAGCTGGTGGGGGTTCGGTGCTTTGCTCAAAGGCACCTCGGCAGTGCTCGAGAAGTGGTCTGGCACCCTTCCAGCTACCAGACCAACTTCCATAGTTTGGTCCGCATCTGGACATGGCCCTCCGGTTCCCAACCCAAGTCCCTACAGACTGAGCTACCCAACAGACAATTCCTACAGAAAATCCTGAGTCTGATTGATGAACCCTTTTTTTCCCCATAATGCAATACCATGTCATTTTTCTGTCACTGTAAGTTCAGAGATGATTAAAAACAGGAAGTTTATATCTGAACATACTTCCAATCACAACAATCAAAATAAAAAGTATGACATGAGCCGATTCAGGCAGAAATCGTTTCTTTTGTTTCTAGTGCAGATCAACTGCTTCTGCACTAGAGAAAACACAGAGTGGGATTACTTACCATCTGTGAGGTATCCAGAGAAACAATGGAGCGAGTTTCCTCTGGGGGGCACTCGAGTGCGCTTGAGACACTAGTCCCTCCTAAGAGACAGACGGACAAACGAGAGTCACAATCAGACTTACGGTAACGAGAAACATCCAGGTATCATACAAGATGGAATACAACAACACACGCATTGTGCTGCGCCTGCTGCACTGTTTGCATTACTTACATTCCTTTATGAATTATGCAGCTTTTTTTTTTTGTATTAAACACATGGTAATACATTAACACAATACATAAATTCCATGACTCACCTCCAAAAGGCATCAAACAAACATTATGTTTGCATGCCAGTTCCACAATTTTCACCACATCATTGTGGCAGTCTGTGAAGCCAAAGGACATCATTTTAGAAATTAGTGGCCATCATAAAGGACATGTTTCCATTTACCGACCTCTATTGTATTCATAAATCCAGAACCCAGATAATAACCAGAGGTACTTGGCACAGGAGATAAATACGGCACATAACACTGCTTGTGCATGTATACATGGGACAATAAATGAATGTATATAGCCTGAGCTATAAGAGGTGGAGGAACATCCGAGAAGCAGGTTTTGATTTGCATGACGGTTGTGATCTGCCTAGGGCTTTCCTCAGGCAGAGTCAGACAGCATGAAGATATGCTCTCTGGGGGGGGGGCAGGATGTGTCGGATCAATACAAACATGCTTTAGCCAATCATGGAGCTCCACTCACACTAGCGAATGGGAAGAGAAGTAATACCCACCCACGTGGATATGCTTGACTGGCCTCAAGTGCTTTCAGAGGCGGAGAGGAATGGCTGCATACGAGTATGTTTTTGCCATCCAATTAAACACTCTGCTTTCTGCCTGCAGATTACAGTTCGAAACTTTAAAAGAAGCTAAGCCTCCATTTAAAAAACACAGCATGACTTTCAGGGGACTACTGAGGAATTTTAAATTACAGGTCAAAAAAAAAAAAATCTACGAGATGCACGGCAAATGAGAGAGTACTTGTGGGGTTGGAACATTTTTATTTCGTGCCTGTTTCAATGAAACGATACCAACAGTTGCTTGGAGATTTGCTGCCCATTTGGGAGGCTGCTAATCAAGTTTCAGCTATCAGTCAAGACTCATTTGCATGATAAAATAGTCCCGGACATAACAAGAGAAAACCAATCTCAGAATCATAATTCAGACGTGGACTGTGCTTGGCCAGACCGTGGAGTATTGGGTGTCAACCGTCCTCCCCCTGACGCTTCTTATTAAGCCTCCACTCATACATATTAATATCCCTGCCTCTGCAGAGATTAACCCTTTAAATCACCTAAGCCAGTAGAGGGATGCTACGTGGGAGGAGGAAAACAGGCCGATAAAACACACACAGATATGAACTCACTTGGCCACACCACCATATCTGGAACACGGCCAACTTTTCCTTCTCGCAGGGCAAAGACCTCGTGTAAGCAATGACCTAGAAGACAAAGTTCTCAAATGAGATGACACATGTCAAGAGCATATTTGATGCGAGCATCACACATAAAAACACTGTTGCTTCATTAAAAGCCTTTCGTACTCTAACAACGTAACAAACCGGGCATATGAAACAGCTCAAATCTCACCGTGAGAGCGAAACACCCGGTCCTCTGCATCATGGGAGAAGGGGATACCCGTGGATTTCACGTCCTCCACAAAGGCCTCGTTAATAGTGGGAGGCTGTACTGCGCTGCTCGTCAGAACAGGCTGAAAACAGAGAAACAATTCACTTTAATTTGATCATTTTCAGCAGGAGCTCTTCTTTAGAGCTTCCTTTAAGGAAAACGGCAAATAATATGAGTGAGACTCACTGTTGCTAGGCTTTTATGCTGCAAATTTGCTCCGAATGTGCCCACCATCCAATCTTTCAGACTGGGGATGATCATACCACTCAGTCTATACCTGGGTTAAGTGTAGAGGAAGACACATTTTTTGTAAAAACAAAACAGAAAAGGAACAATTTAAAATGGCATGTATGAATAATTTTGTGTACTGGAAGTCAGAACCCTCAATTGAAAACATCTACTGTAAATGCTTGACTGGGCTTTTTCATTTCAGGTCCACATCTGTGCCTAATAAGAATGGAGTGTGAGGTTTGAGTCCAGAGAGGTTATTAAGCGAGCAGAGGCGAGCAGCGGTGACAGTGTCTGTGCTGTCTGTGTGACCGCACTCGCCATCCCTTGCATAATTGAGCTGCTGGCACAGCCTGGGCCCAGCCCATCAGGGCACTGTGCTGTGCCTTTGTCCGAGAGAGCATGAAACACAGCATGTAATGAAAAAAAAAAAAAAAAAAGAGCCTCTGTCCCAGTGAGTGCGGAGGAGGAGAACGACATCTCAGACATTCATTCAGCTGTGCCTCAGCCTTGGTTACTGAAGGCTGCCCAGGTAGCTTTACAGTCGAGCGGGCACAGAGCGGTTTGTAGAAACAGCTCGCACAGGAGGAAGCCATTTGCTGTGCGACGTCCAGTTCAGCTCGACTCATTACTCAAAATACATCCTCATATGCAGTCTGCCATTCCTCTGCGTTCACAATGGGACAAGCAAGGCTGTCTCTTCCAGAGGCATACGTCATGATTACACTAAAAAGGCTCATCCATACATCTTCCTTTGTTATGGGAGACAGGGATAAAGGAGCAGAGAGAGTGATTCTCTCTGCTCTAAACAGAAGCCATTTTCAATTATATTGCAGACAATTGGCTTTATTTTCCCACCCTCTCAAACACTGAAATGAAATCTTTTTTTTTTTCTCAAAATGAAATTGATTAACTGTTTTCCCACAACTCCCCTGAGACCATCAGTAATTACAAACATGATATGTTCCATTTTTCTAAACAGGTTGCAAAGTGGTTTCTGTTCATGAGCTCGAGACTTTGGGAGAGCTCAAATCACAGACAGTAACCTTCTCAGATAACAATGAGCAGTTCAAATGCCAGCCAGGAGGTGGCAGTAGCACCACATTGCTGCGAGTGTAGGAGGCAGCAACTGGATTAAAAAAGCTGGGTCAGACTCTGAGCGTGTGCCGTGGGAATGATCAATGTATGACTCCATCCTAAATATACCCAAACACATGAATGATGAAGCCAGATGTAATAGGTGTACTCGAAAGAAAAGAGGCTGTGAATGAGACACAGGGACGGACTGATACTTCATCAACAGGTAGACTGGCGCAGTGTGCTTAACAGAAGTGAGGCGATATTACACGGTACCTTTTGCCAGTAAATTCTGCTTGCCCTTTCTTGTTAAAGAGGAATTTGGTGTCACTGTATCCCCAGCCGTTCCATTTCATAATCTCCTGCCTGTGGGAAAACAAACAGTATCAGTGGTTAAGTTGCCATCGTATACACCTAACAGTGGAGTCAAGGCCGACACAATATGAAAGGAGGAAAAAAAGAGAAAACGCAGAGAGAGAGATAAATCGCCCATGTTGATATCATGTTTCATGACACTATCAAAAATACAAAATAAACGATACAGTTTCCTTCTTTCATTCAGTAACACAACCTTTGTGTTCGTCCCAGGGCCGAGCTGTCTGTCAGTGTTGGTAAATGTACATGTCAGGAGGATACAGACGGGCACACCTACAGTACTGTTGTTTGTTGTCAGTTTAACATTTCACACACTGCTCGGCACAAAGGCTCACAAGAATCACAGAGCTTGTTGACCCTATAACACAGGGCTTCCCAAACTTGTCTGCTTATAACCCCCAAAATAAGGGTGCCAGAGACCGTGGACCAACCCTGTCTGGAGGTGGTTGAGGCATGTAATGTAGGACGCTGCCACACCCTCACACCAACAGCCATATTTAAACTATGGCAACACAAACAAATACAACAGGTCCAAAAAACAAAAGATTATCCTGAATAGCAATTTAAGGTAAAAAAAAATAAAATTAAAAAAATTAAAAAAGCAGAGTAGAATAAAAATGATCTCCATGTATTAAACCCTGAGTGGACATACAGAACGTAATAGACAAGTGTGAGCATCTTTCTGTGTAAAGAGCAACACACACACACACACACACACACACACACACACACACACACACACACACACACACACACACACACACACACACACACACACACACACACACACACACACACACACACACACACACACACACACACACACACACACACACACACACACACACAGTCATGTGCAAACTTACATCATAAGTACTTTTACAAATGCATGTCCTTTTCCTCTCACTTAATGATCTGCTTTTATTCGAAACTGGATGTTGCAACATTATTCTTTTTTTTTACAGAAATTGGTAAAATATAGTTTTAATTATTTTAAATTCTTATTATTTCTTTTTGTGAAGGTCACACCCCCACTTTGGTAACCACTGTCTTAATGCAGAAGCAGAGGTGACATATTCCGACAGTTTGCATGCATAGAAGAAGTTAGCAAACACAGACACACCCTCTGCTGTGAGCCATTTCCCCCACTAACACCACTTCATTTCCATTTATGGCAGCCTGCGGGCATTTTTAAAGCTGCTTTCAATACCGCTCAGGTTCGGTTGGTGACAATGGCAGTTATTTTGTGTCTGCTATAGTTGCAAGTTCAAGCTAATTATTTAGCACACGTATCCACTGAAGAAGTATACCAGCACACACCACCCCGCTGTAGTTCGGTCATTGCTACTTAAATGGTGGAATTTATCTGACAAATGTCACAATCCTTTAAATGTTTAGGGATATTTTATTATAATCACCAGCTTCACATGAAGACATTATGCTATATTGTCCATGCTCAAGTACTGTGTGGAGCAATTGTGCTGTACTTACACCTCTGAGCACACCATAAGTCACGGGCCACTTGGGATGGGATGCTGACAAAGTAGCATAGAAGCTATAACGAAGATTTATAGCTACCAAAATGGAGTTTCCTATAAATTAAGAGAGGGTGAAGAAATGAGAGTGACACAAAGTTATGTTTTGATAAATCCTTGCTTGAACTACAGCGCTGTCCTGGTTGGTGTAAAGAATTAACAAATAAGTTTCATTAAATTGTGTGGCAAGGTGAGTGTGTACAATCCATGCTTGTTTCTGAGTTATTTCTTATCTAAATATAGGGTGTATGGTTCGTGATGTAAAAGGAATTCCTGATATTGTGGCCCTTAGAGGCAAACTTCTGATGTGTCATTTTGAGCTACACGAAACAAAACATTAACATAGACTCATACTAAATACACAAAACATCAAAGACAAAGAAGGACTTCTGCAATGAAAAAAAAAACTCAATTTGAATGACACTGTGACAGCTTGGATTAATTCAGTGAGATTCCTTTGGTCAATATCCACAGCTGTGTGATGTCTTGTTTCGTAAATTGCTTACTAATTTGCTCATAGAATTGAGCACAAAAATCATGCTTCTTTGGACAGACTGAGAGACAAAAGCATATTTAAGAGTATTAGTTTGAGGTGTACTTAAAAAAAAATCCTCCAACTGAAACTCGTGGTGGATGTAAATTTCTCACTGTCTTGTCAGTGCTGAAGAACACCTTCCCGAAACTCCTCCAGACAACCTGCAAATCCGCATTCTAGCCTGAAAACCCCAAACCAACCACACCAGAAAAGCAGCAGCTGGGAATTGTTGCATAAATAGTTCAAAGGCTGAACTGATGGAGTCCCTACTTCTTTAAAGAAACAATGTTTATGTATACAAATGGCCTGAACATTAAGACTTCCCGGCATCTCAAGGCTTAACTGCACAAACCCAAACATGACTGCGTGACTATTCCCAATTCTGTGTCACTTTTTAGGCACTACAAAACTTACTCTCTCTAGTAATTTAAGAACAGACAAGGATAAGAGCCATGACATTTTCATCAAAATCATCTCAGTGTCAAATTGACAAGATGCAGGTCACAAAAGTAAATAGTGATACTGTTTAAGTGGTAGACTTTAATATTGAGCTTGGGTTGTTTTTTTCTCATACTGACACTAGAGGTCAGCACAGTGTGCCATAAGGAAATGAGCTGTCAAGAGGTTGAAACAGAGAAGTCAGACCACTACTTGTCCTAACCAATCAGATCACAAGAAGATCAACTGAGATTGCTGTCACAAATTAAATAATCCCCCCTCCTCCTTTTCTTTATTATCTAATTATACAGTTTAATAGTTAAAAATGTAAAGGACTAGAGCCTATTACTTAAATTGTTCAACAATTTCACATGTGAGGACCCGCGGCAGATTAAATAACGTACAGATGTGTAGTTAAGAAGACAAAAATGTATATATATATTTTAAAAAAAAGAAGAAAGTTTCCGTGACAGGGTAAATAATCGATTACACGACTCAAATGTCGACGACTCAATCCAGTGACTGTTTAAGTGAATCATCTGGAAAGTGCCAGAAGCTTAGCCAAAACTTCTACCTAAATCTTTCAGGACATGACCGGTATTGGTGAAATCATCATATGACTAATCAACTAATACACGCTAAGGAAGACGCCTTGCACTGAAAAAAACTTTGACAAAGTCGTCCACACGTAACGTTAAACTCTTGAGATTAAACCTCGCCGCACCCACCCCATAGCAAATTAACGTCTACTCGGTAGCCTAGCAACGTTAGCTAGCAGGCTAATTAAAAGCAGCTTTAAGCGTCTCTACCCTTCGTTGCTAAAGCTCAGATAAGAGAGGGGAGACTGTCTGTCAGTCCATATCACCCTTTCAGTTCTTGCATAGAAATGACTGCACGGATGATTTACTTAAAACTAGCAAAAGCCAAAGATGAAGGACCCCCTCGTCCACCGCTCCATCACAGCCTCGTACCTCCTTCTCGGCACCGTCCTCTCCTCACTACTGGGAGCTTCTGTCTTGCTAACTTTGCCTTTGCACTCCGTGGCAAGGATGTCCGAGTCCCCATCCGCCGGTCTTTGTAGATGTCCAGCAATTATACTAAGTCTTTGCTGTGCAATCCGCTGCCTCTCGGAGCTGCCGCTGCCGCTGCTGTTGGACGCCATGCTGCTTCCGTGTTTGTGAAGGGAGGGAGCGGATCCATGAGCGGGGCTGGCTGTCAGAGGTCAGCGCAGGGAAAGTGTGTTGCGTTCAGGAGCCTGTCGGAAATATCACAGGCAGGCAAAGAAATAACCCAAATAGTGGCAAATGCCTGGAAACTAGGGGAAGTGTCAATTTTCTCTCTTGCCACGTTTAGAAGTAAGGGAGAGAGCTGATGAACTCTAAAACGGGCTTTATAACATTTTTCATGAATCTTACAGACGATTGGCTAGGCTATGTTAAATGGGTAACATGGCTACATTAAAGAGGATGAACCGATGAAGCGTTTAAGATATAAAGTGGTCAACAGACAATGAACCTTTTGACAATTCTACTAATCAGTTTAGCCTGTCTTTTGAATCCCTTTCGCATCATAAAAACACCAATCATCTACCACTCTTCCCTCTTATGTTATGGAAATCTGCTGATTTATTTTAATTACCCTGCATGATGGTTTAACCTACATATTTTGGACTTTAAATTACAGGACACAAAAAACGGATCAGGGATAATTGGACTCCAGGAACGACGAAAATAAAGAGAGACAATATAGAGGATTTTCATTTGTCAGTAATTAGGCTATGGAAGTTGGTTTAGAACAACTTACTGTTTTTGTTGAACATAGGCTGTAGCCTATAACAAACGGATATAGCCTACAGTCTGTGGTTGAGTTAGGAGCGGACTGTGAGTATTCGCGAGGAGCTTTAAAGAACACCTGAAAGCACCATTTAATGTATTTCCCAGCAAGCCTTGCGGTATACCACTGGTTACATAGGCTCCATTGACTGAGTTAACTTACATAGGCTATCGTTGAAGTTACGAGATAATAAAAAAAAACATGTCAGCCTTTTTCTTTTTGCTTTAAAAGTAATAGAGAGGACAAAATATTTCGACATTGTTGATACCAGATTAGCCTTTAAAAAAGGATCGCCTTCACTGGGAGAAATTAACAAGAATAATGACATTGATCAAATTAGTAAAAGGAAAAAAAACCAAATGCTGTAAAAAATGTATACATGTCTCTGGCATTGAACTGTTCAACTGAAATGGAGGTTAAAATATAGTTTTAAAACGCATGCCTCAGCAATTACAACTTGAGAAAATAGCTTGTAGTTTAGTCACCTGACCAGTGTGACTTCTGTTTCCATATGGCAGATTGCATTCCCCTCTAAGCAATGGTTTAACAAAACGGTAAAGCACATAAACAAAAAACTACTACTTCAGAATACTTATTTCCAATATACATTTAAAAAATGACAGAGGCAGTGACAATGCTGAAAAGAAAAACTTTATTTTAGAAAACAGTTCATTTGTTCCAAGGATTACAGCACTGCAGTAAATGTCAATGTCCAGATGTTTGAGGATTTATCTCCCAAATGTTAAAGTATTAACTCCCAAAACAAAGTTCTGTAATGCACTGACTGCCAGCAATTAGAGTCTAAGTGTATCACAGAACTTTATTTGGAAAGCCATGGTGCCACCTCATAGGTTTGTCCTTGTGCAGGACCTTATCCTCCTCATGACTGGGTGCTCCTTTAACCTGCATAAAACGTAGAATACACAGGGTGTAGACTTGGATCATCTCTCTTTGCATTGACTTAAACACAAAAAATACAGCCTAAGAAGAGAAAACAGCTGTTAGAGAAATAGAAAAGTAGGCTAGGTTTAGAAAGGACTGGGCCTACTAAAAGGCTTGCTGTGCGGTGGAAGGTCCTCCAGAAAGAAGAGATATCGCAGGTAAAGCAGGCCACACAGAGTCTTTGTAAAATTTATCAGCCTGAACATCATTTGGGTATATGCAACAGTTAATTCCTGTCATATTTTCTACCAAAAATTACCCTAAATGCATTTACTTACCCATTAAACTTGACCATCTGTTACCTTTTACTCCATATCAACTGGCATGTTTGAAATTTCCAGTTCTGGTGATATCTTTAGCCACAGTAGGATTACTTCACTCCTCTGCCCATGTGTCATTGATTCTAGCCTACCTGTTGAGCTTTTACAACTTTGTGAAATGAACTGGCCTTATAAAGAATATGCTGTTCCCAGCACAAAACAGAAAGATATAGCCAAATAGAAATGAGTGAAGTGCAGAAAGCTAGAGGAGTATGAAGCTCTGTCAGTTTTAAGCTACGTATGACACTTGACACTTTAAAAGCAAACAAGAGACAGCAACTTTAAAAGTGCAAAGTAACATCATAGACATCAAAATGTTTTTGTGGATCTTGACGTTGTTAAAGATTAACACGAGAAGTATTTTGTTTTCAAGCAGATTAGTTTTGCGAATCATACAGTACCTGATGTAGGTAGACGCAAAGAAATCAGCTGCAATCCAACACGAGGGGGCAAGTAGTCTGGATCACAAATTGCAAAAGCAGAAAGCTACGTGAGGACATTGCAGGCCATAACTGGATTCACAGTGCAAAACGCCGGTTTTCACTGAGGTCGGTGTCCGTCTGCGGACTTGCAGCGCTCTGGTCTTAAGGTGTCTGTCGCCGCTTTTACCTTTTCTTCCCCCAGTCCTGTGCACTTCACTATATGCAGCTGGAAGAATGTCGACGTGGAGCTGCCAAACGTGAACGCGTGCTCATGAGCGCGCATGAGAGGGGGGAAAATAGGCTTTTTAGTGTAATTTCACGCAGCGGCACAGTGAGCTGCACTTCAGTGTGAGCTTCTTCACATATTGGTGCCACAGCCAGGACCCAGTCCGTCTTATTACCTTGACATATTCCGAAGACCCTTAATCACATCTCAATCCCACTTCTAATTTACGCTGAGGTGTCAGAATGAGTCGAAATTAATTAACTGGTTGGATTGTATAGGCTAAACCTTGGCAACTCTTTGGACTGGATTAGAGCAAAGCGTAATTATAACGTATATTTAAGTCATTAAGCGTGAAAGTAGGCTATAGAAAAATGCTATTCGAGAGAAGTCTTTATCATGAGCTAAATAAACGTGTGGTGATGAGTGCATGTTATAAAGTTAACGTTTAGGCCTATGCTGTTAGGCTGTAGAAATAATGCTAGAATAATTCAGACAAAACTTTGCAAAATCCCTTTAGAAGGGCAAAACAATACTTTGTTTCAGAATGTTTGTCAGAATCTGAAATCATGCAACTTGCACCAGAAGGATTTAATTAAAAGTCCTTTATGAAAACTGTTTGTGTCATGTTATTAATGATATATTCACTGTTTGTTTACAAACTTGTGCTTTTTTACCCTCTTTGCAGCCTTCTGGGTATAACAACAACTAATGCAATGTATATTTATTGTGAACTTGTCACTTAACTTTTATATATACTAGTGGTTTGTTTATTTTGTCACAGCCCTTTTCATGTGGCACTTGTGTGTTGCCTAAAAAAAATCACACAAGTGCCAGATAAGCTTAGACTATGGTTGGTAAATGGGGAAAAAATAGTAACTTCGACAAGAATGAGCATAACTGAAAATACTCAAGAACAGTAAAAGCAAATCTATCCTTAAAAAAGTGTAAAACAATGACTAGCCTACTCTTTACCAAACATTGTGTACAACATTTGCTTAATATCAGAATCAGATTTATTGGCCAGGTATGCTTACACACACAAGGAATTTAAATTTGGTGAACTTTACTCTCTATTTACAATGTATATGTAAAAGTTATACGATTAAATAGCAAAAAATAAACATAAAATAGCAAAGACTGTGTTCAAGACTAAATAAGACAGATAGTAGTAAAGTTGCTTTTTTAATGCAGGACTCTAATAAACTGATAGCC
Source organism: Symphodus melops (assembly GCF_947650265.1). Classification (NCBI taxonomy): domain Eukaryota; kingdom Metazoa; phylum Chordata; class Actinopteri; order Labriformes; family Labridae; genus Symphodus; species Symphodus melops. Next base: position 9,917,324 of record NC_136702.1, read on the forward strand.
TATACTTTTCTTTAATAGACTCTCAGGCAATCAGGAGATGTCTTGAGTTTTTATAGGGGGACATTAGGGCCCCCGGGCCTCGAGCTCCACATCGGGCTTGATAACCAGCAGGGGGCGCTGTGCACCAATCAAAACCCTTCTGGTGACGTGGATGACGTAGTTAGAAAATAAATGAAATTACACCAAGGATTATTACATAGATCGAATTTAAATAAAGAGATGCAGTTCTGGGGAAATCCTCATCATAGCTCTGCTGTTATAATTTTGATTATATATGCTTTTTTTTTATTTAGCCTAAATGTACTTGGTAGATCACGTGTGCCACCATCTTTTACATTATATGATGACCTTCAAGCGTTCATTAAACACTTACTCAACCCTCAAACGCTATGGGTTTTTTTTCATTACAGGGTTATTTTATGTAGATACATTACTAAAGTTCACCCCCCCCCCCCCCCCCCACACACACACACACACACACACACACACACGCACACACGCAGCACCTCCACGCCTCATAGGCCGGTGTGAGGGGGACGATCCCGGCGCTGTAACGCGGTAGGCAGGGCCAGCGTTTCCGTAATGATCATCATATGTCAAGGAAGCAATGTTTGCCTCAGTTCAGCTGCTGTGACGGACCTTATCGGCCCCGGACGGACCGCTCGCCATTTTAATCTGTCATTTGAGGAATTACACGCACATATATCCATCATACGGCGTTTCTATACGGTGACACAGATCTCCACGATGATGGATATGGAGGTGATGCATTCCAGTCAACAGGTAGGCTAAATACGAGTTATTTCTTCAAAGTGGCCACAAACTGGCGAACATTTGAGTTTAACTTCCTTTTAGGAGAGGCAGAAACATACTGTAACTTAGTTGCGTTTCGAATAGAAAATGAGATTGTTAACATAACGTGTCAGCTGTATGTTTAGTCATACGTAAGTGAAGAGGTTATAAAGAAGGAATAAGCGCCCCAGTATGAGTGAAAGTACCAAACACAGAGGACAGCTTCTTTCTGTGAATATTGACGCTGCCTTTCTAAACCGCTTTCAGTTCTGCAAGTCATTCACTTGTGACGTTTTTTTTCCTCGACAGGAAACTAAATAAACTTTTATTAGAATTAAAAATGATTTTCTTTTGTTCCTCTGTTGAATTACGCGTTTTCCGACACACTGGTCTGGTTTGGTAAACAGAAAAAAAGGAAGCTTCTCGAGTTTTTATTCCTGTAACTGTTTTCCTCCTCCTCCCCGCCCCCCTGCTTTTCCTCTAAGCATGTGATGCCATATCTGATGTAGACAAGCTTGCAACCATGAGAAAGTGTATTTTTTTCAAGACAATGCTGTGATCCCTGAATGTTCCTCATGTCTAAAACTGCTTCCTAAACTTCATCTGGACATGATGTGTTCGCACACATCTTTTAATGTTTGCTTATGTTTTCATGTTATAAGGCCTTACATCTTCAGTGTTTGGATAAACTTGCCATAAGTCAGGGTCAGTGGAAGTACACAGTTGACTTATGAGGGCCTAAAAACAGGGCTGTTTTTGAGCATGTGCGGCTGTGTTTCATCATCCATGGTCAAGGGGGCATGTCCACTGAAAGAGGCTACACTAAACCACAAGACTCCACTGCCCTTTTGAGGCCCTTGTGTTCAGCCGAAAGGAAGTAAATGAACAACTCAAACTTAAGGCACACTAGTGTCACTCCTTTATCACGCAGTTTGACAGTATTCGGAAGTTTGGGCTTTTCATTTAATTTTGTGTGTGTTTTAATTTCTCATGTGATCAGGCTCACGTGCCACGACATATGTTGTTTCCATTTCATACTAAAGGCATGTTGTTTTACTTCTATTTCCATGTAGCTTGTTATGTGACGGAAAGATCTTGGAGATATTTTATGATCCAATTTCCTCATTCTGATGCCAAAACAGGTCAGGTGGCAGCATTGTTTCGGACTGTTGCGATCGCCTGAACTAACACACCCACATTTACAACGCCTATTTGTCACTAATACAGAGCAGTACTTATCATTTAATAAGTTACTTTGATTCTATGAAGCTATAAAACAGCGATTTTAATCTGTGGGAGTGAAATGGCTGCTTGAACTTTCCCTTCATAGGTAGACAGACCTTATTTAGACATGGGCATGTTTTTAAGGCATTAGAATGACTTGTTTGATGAGCTTACTGTATAAGGTGTGACCAACTGTTAACAAGAGAGTGGGATGTTTTGTTTGGAAAACATGTATGACCTCAAGAAGTGTGTGAAGTCTTCCCAGGTATTTTAGGGCACTTCCTCGTTCCTTCAGGAGCCACAATGCCTGCTTGTGTGCACACCTCTCAGTTGGTGAGTGTGAGTTATAGTAGGCCGCCTTGGTAATGTGTAATCCGTCAGTGGTCATGCCTCTGATGCAACACTGAGGCAAAGAGTGTTAGTGGGTTCCTACTTTGTTTTGCCACTGCTGGAGTTCAGAAAAACGGTGTCAACAAAGTCTTAAAATACTTGAAGATGTTGTTCGCTGTCATTCTAAGGCAACGAAGGCTTTCCCCTACATTTTGACTGATTTTTTCCCCCCCGCGAGTTTTACATCCCTATTTCTTGTGTGTTGTTCTGCTTTATTCTTTTCTTCCCTTCAGCTTACTTTCTGCTTCCTCTTGGCTATGTCTGCTCAGGTCATATGACCGATTTGCAAGCATTAGAAAGCCTAGATCATAAGTCATGTTTGTACCCAATTCTGAGGAACAAACAAGTCACATGCTCAGACATGTTCCTGTGTACCAGTGTCTTCGGGTTTGATGTAACTTCCCTGAGTCTTGTGAAACAGTTTCCTTCTGTAAATAAGTTCTAGTGAAAGAGCCAAGGAAGAGAACAGCACAGTTTATCTTCCGACATTTTTGTATATCAGAGAAAAAAACATTCTGCCTGTGAGAGGATATCAACAGGGAGGTCCATTAAAATACCATCATACCGGTTTGTACTCTGTGCCTGCTGTAATGCCAGCAACATTAGCTTTAATGTGCAAAAGTAAATTCAATGATATAATTATCTGTGCAGGATTGTGATATAATATCTTGACGCTGGTTATTATTAGTTGGAGTGATTTGCTTGAAGACAAAAAGCAGAAAGGCACCATGGGAAAAAGGCTTGTTATTCCACTTAGACACATATCTGCTGCTATACTTAACTGTTCTTCAGTTTATTTGATTAAATCCAACCTTTTATGTGACATGCAATATCACTGATAAATAGGATCTTCTCTTTAAACCTCATAGTAACACCTGCTATTAAACCATCTTTTAAACATGCCTGCAACTTTCTGTTGTGAAATGATACATGGTGGGATTGAAATGTACTTCATTGTAAGAACTACGCTATGACATAAAGTCCCTTAAACAAAAATGTGTCCTTTAGTGCAGCCTATTTGTGAGTTCTGATATTTAAAAAAAAACAAAACAACAACTTAGATTGTAATTTAATTGTATGGGTGATGAAAGTTTCCAGTGGAAAGGGTATCAACTGATGATACACGTCTGTTTCTGGAGTGTAGTGGCAGCCGGGGAAAGAGAGAACTATATGTATTATTCACGTGGCTTCTCCCTCTTGACATTGGCGCCAGTGTTGTCAGTGAGTGAACAGATATAGAGGGACAGGGTGTGGCGAGTGCAGCAGCCAGGCGTCACAGCAGGGACGCTCTTCCTTGGCTTTAACACTGCTCGGTCTCTCGCTGCAGGACAGGCATGTCCACACTCCCTAACCTGATCTGGTTTTGTCTTTTCAGGACATGAACCTGATTGACATACTGTGGAAGCAGGATATCGATCTGGGTGCCAGGCGCGAGGTGTTCGACTACAATCACCGTCAGAAGGAACATGAGCTGCAGCGGCAGCGCGAGCTGGAGGAAGAGAAGAGGCTGGATCTGCTGCGGGAGCAGGAAAAGGCGCTGCTGGCACAGCTGCAGCTCGACGAGGAGACGGGAGAGTACATACCATGCCCACCAACCAGCGCCCCGCTGCAGACCATCGTCACGCCTCTCGAGGTTACACAGGTAAGCGCACCTGGCCATCATTACTCATGTCAGAGGAGGACCACTCCCATCTCATTTGATAGGCTGCGGCTGTGTCGTAGCTAGGTAACCACCTCTTTGTGTAATTACAGATACACAGGTGGCTCTGTAGTTTTGCATTGGTGCCTTGAATCTGCTCCTCAGAGGGCTGAGCGTCATAAATATGAAATATTTAAAAGGTGCTATGCCAAAAAAGATGCCAGCTAATAGAAGTCTTTGAACCTTTTCTCGCAGGATGTCAGCTTCACGGAGGGGAACGGTGAGACCATGTCTTTTGATGAGTGCTTGCAGCTTCTGGCAGAGACATTTCCTGTAGAGGAAGCTGAGGTAAGAACATTAAATCATTAGCACACATGTGACAACACAGCTCGACATTTAACGTGACTTTTAGCTGTACTGAAAAGGTTGTGTTCTTGCGTTTACCTCACAGAGCTCCTCGGTTTGCTTGGACACACCTGCCGTTTCGGCACCCATGATGTCCCCGGAGCAGCCAGCCGCGACGCTGGCCACCCTTTCCCCACCACCCCAACAGGGGACGTCCCCGGATCTGGAGCAGGCCTGGATGGAGCTTTTGTCCCTCCCTGAGCTGCAGGTATAATACATGGATTGTAATGCCTCAGTGGCACAGTGGTCGGCGCTGGTATTTGTTGGAACAAATACCCAAAGAATGCATCAACGTCAGGAGTCCTGCATTAGAAGACAAACACCTTTTTGTTTGATTTATGAGAACGGGGTCTCCTATATGTGAGGCCGGTTTACCTGTCTCATTCCTCTGTGATTAGGTTTCATCAGACTTTTTCAAGTCAGGGAGCTTGTTATTCAAGATGTGATGCAATGTTTTTTATGAATAGTAGCGACCAGCCTAATCCAATAGATTAAGAAGAAATGTTGTTTAACGAGGGAGTGACTATCGTAAATCCTTTACTTATGGCAGCAATATAAAGCAGCCTTATCAGTTTTGTTTCAAGGCAGCTCATATTTGCTTTTTTTGATGGGTGTAGTTGAGTGGCATTTGGTGCCTTGAACTTTCACTCTGTCTCAGAGTGGACTGGACTATAGTCCTAACAAGACGGGTTACATTCAGAAGCGCTGCATTATTTCAAACAAGTGAACAATGTTGAAGATCGGGATAGTGTGGACCCGTGTTCTTGTATAGGCTGCATAGTGATGGTTATGTTTGCAACATAAGCAAACTAAGAGTTTTGCATTTGTGACTTTGTAACTATCTCAGCCATTAGAATCTTTTCTTTAAAGAAACAGGAGGCTTCCTTGTGCACATATTGAACACTTTTTATCAGTGAATACATTTGAAGTGGAACATCTTTGGTCGCCTAATGCTATGGGTATTGATTTGTTTTAAAAGATTAAGCATGCCTCTTTTTCAGGAATGGATAGTACAAGGCAGACTTCTTTCATTCTATTTTCACCAGATTTCAATATTCAAGTTTTTTTTAATCAGAATAATGAGGCTTTAGAGGTGTGCTACATGGGTATCAGTTGTCGCCATCAAGGTTTGCCACAGATCAGGTTTTAGGTGTAACTGTAGTTTTAAATGAATATTAATCAATTATTTATGAAGATTAGGATTTTTTTTAATCTCTTCTTTGAATTCTGATACATCAAAGCAAAGCTGTTTTATTGTATGTTTTCTAATGTTTCTTTTTTTCTTTTTCTTCTAGCAATGCTTGAGCATGCAAATGGAGGATACACTGGAGACCACGACTTATCCTCTTCCAAACAGCTCGGACATCCAGAATTCAAACTACACTTTTTACCCCATGACCGATCTCACAGAGGGGGAAACAAACAATGCCAACGTTTGTTCGACAGAGTTTATGAATACTCTTAATGGCTCTGTTACCACTGTGGCTCCACCAGACACTCTCAGCCAGATGAAAGCAGAGGATCCAGTGTTAAATACTAACTTCTGTGACATTTTTTACCCCAATGCTATTGTGGAAGAGAAAAGTGGCCAACATAACCAACATGGCCTTGAAGTAAATGAAAACATGCCTTCTTTCACTCCACTGGACCTTTACAGCCTCTCGCCTGGTGATGCATTTGAAATTGGCAAACAAAATGTGATGCCAGAATTGCCTGACTCAGATTCAGGAATCTCTTCAAACACGAGTCCGAATTCGAGTTCCCCCGGGAAGTCTGTGTATGGAGATGGCTCCTATATTTACAGTGATTCAGACATGGAGGAGATGGACCAAAACCCTGGCAGTGCAGAATCTGATTACTCAGAGATGTTCTCCATTAATTTCCAGCCTGATGATCTTCTACCTGCCATTTCTGTTTATACTAGAACGGGTCAGTCTGAGCAGCAGCTGGAAAAGGACCCCAAACAACTTAAGACTGATCCAGCAGAGGAGAGCGGTCACAACAGTGCTCCTTTCACCAAAGACAAACTGAAGAAACGCTCTGATGTGCGTCTCTCCAGAGACGAGCAGAGGGCTAAGGCCCTCAAAATCCCCTTCACTGTATCAATGATCATCAATCTGCCCGTTGACGACTTCAACGAGATGATGTCAAAGCACCAACTGAACGAGGCTCAGCTGGCCCTGGTCCGAGACATACGCCGCCGTGGCAAGAACAAAGTGGCCGCTCAGAACTGCCGCAAACGCAAGATGGAGAGCATAGTGGGTCTGGAGGGCGACCTGGACTCACTGAAGGAAGAGAAGGAACGTCTGCTGAGCGAGAAGAGCCAGAACGCCGCAGACCTGAAGGAAATGAAGCAGCAACTCAACAGCTTGTACCTGGAAGTCTTCAGCCAGCTGAGAGACGAGAAGGGAAATTCATACTCCCCGTCTGATTACTCCCTCCAGCAGTCGACAAACGGCAGCATCTTTCTTGTTCCTCGTGTGAAAAAGACTTTTATAAAGAGTGAAGACAAACCTTCTCCTTAATAGTATGGTACTGCATTATAGTAATACTATGCAATAACTTTGTAGTCGCTCAGCTTTAAAGCATTACTCGCTTAGCAGAACTATTGTATAGTTTTTGCACACTTCTTTTGAATGTAATATTTTTGATATTTTACTTTTGTACTCTCTTTAAAGATTCTTTAACAAATATCGTTTGTAAATATAAACATCACTTGCTATTGAGATTGATAAAACTGTTACTGTGTGTAAATATATATATATATATAAATTGTATATATCATATTTCTGTATTCTGATCGTTTCAATCATTACTTGTATTTTTTAACTGTCCCTGTATGATTTGCTGCCCAAGTTCTCTTTTTTTTTTTAAATCTTGACTTCACTGCTTTTAAATAAAGTATTCATAGTATAGACATACAGCCTCCTGTTTTCTGGGAACAGAACATTGTGTGGTGTAATATGGTCTGCTGCAGATTGATGCCAGATGGATGTATAGTCCAAGGAGCGGTTACATAACTTACCACATGTTCAAGTCAGTTCTTGACGTGAAAGCTCCACCAAAGGGCTTAAAAGGCAGCAAATGAAAGGAATACTGTACCGAAACAAGAGTGTTATTGGCTTAAACCATTTAATAATCTGCTTGCCTTTTATTGGACCACGCTTGTTTGAATTGTAACCTAAATCTTTTAATGCTGCAAACCTCCTGTTGCAAAAAAACAAACCCCACCCCATGTTCATTATGTTACACAACAAAGAATACAATTGTGGAGTATGCTCAGTATAAACCATGCATGTCAACTCAAATGATCCACCCAGCAAGCATTTACAAAAGGTAAAGGCCTACGCAATCAGGACGTGCACTAGCTGCACTTTCACACACAAACACCACCTTTGATCACCAAGCCCCGTTTCTGCTCTCATGACAAGACTTATGAAACCCTTTTCACAATGAGGACTGTTTACAAAAGGATGTATCATTGAAGAGCTTTTCAGAAATAGACCACTGAAATCATGGAAAAGGTTTTTATTGAAGAGCACAAGTCACACTTTACATTTACACGTTACTGTACCTCCAACATATTTAAGTAATACTGGAGTGCTTTCATCAAGCACTTTTTTTCCTGTCGTTGGTCAGTCTACATTCCTGTGAAGAAATACTATCCTTCAACTGATTCAGGGAAGACGAAGAGTAGGCCTCGCTCTTTTTGACTCACTATACTGAAAGTAGATGAAATGTGCTTTTAAACTTACCAGGTTTAGTCTGTTTTAACACATTCATGAGAACTGTATTGCAAGTACAGTTAAAGAGGAACAGTAATCTCATATTGAGAATACATACTTATCCTGGAATTTTTTTTTTTAACTCAGTTTTTGAGTTTCATTGGAAAAAAAATCCATGTCTTCAATTCTGTGAAAACATAGCTAGCCACATATAGTATTGGTATGACACATATAGTATTGGTATGACACGCCCATTTTGTGTGACAGTTTCAACTTGTGACATCTCTTTCTCACATTTCACTTATACTCCACACGTCCATTTGGCTGCCTGTCATTTAAAATGATTGAAAAATCTAATTTTTAATTTGGGGTGATGGTGGTGAGGATGAGTCCTTAAAATAAATGTGGGGTATAAGCCTATTACTTTGGAAGTGGCGAAATCAAATGTGCAGATTAAAGGTTATTTGAATAAAATACAAATTGTATAGTATAACGTTACAAAGACCACAATTTCCAGTCGTAATACATTTATTTAAAGAGCTGGTAGGGATGTCTTGCAATGACCAAATGTAATACATTTTGGGCCTACTTGGGCTAAGCAATAGTTTAGCATAAGAATACTGCACGTCACTTTCTTAGGGGCGGTTGTAGATTAAGTTGTCCTGCTGTAAAATTAACTTTCATGATGCCTCCTTTTTGACGTAGTTAGAGGTTTAAACTCATAACCATGCCTCAGCATTGTTGTCAGAATTGGATATTATCATAGTGGTCTGTATTTTATGTAAAGTATTCCTACTGATTATACTCACTTTTCATTACTTCAGGAGAAATATACATAGACCTTCAAAATAAAGTTCGGCACAACATCCTCACTTTGACCTCAGTAATCAACGTGGAATTTAATTTAAACAGTGTTTGGATTCACTGAATGCGTCATCATTGCCTTTATAGTACTTAGTAAGAAGTAATGAAACATACCACATTTCTTTTACCTCAACACATACCAAACAACTCAGGTGGTGTTGATAAGTTCTGGTCAAAGGAGAGTAATTCTTGACATCATCCTGCTGGATTCGACTCCAAAACAACCCCTTCATCATTTGTTATCATGATGTGTATTTTTAGATTTACAGTAAGAGCAGCCTTGTATAATATTTTGAAAAAGTCTTACCCATCCAGAACCCTCCATGTTATCAGGTCTTTACAGATTTTCAGCAAGAAGAGAATTCCTCTTTCCACATCTGCAAATCAAGCAAAGTGGTTACTCTTACCTGCTCCATCTTCTTAAGTCAGCTTTTGTGAAATACTCACTCCCTTTCCTCGTTAATGTCTGAAATCTAGCATCTGCGGGTAAAACTGCAGTATCTCTGACTCAACAGGATTTCCATTGTGTCCAGGAACTAGTCTTTCTTCGCTAGCACCAGCTGCTGGAGGGTTTAGCTAGCCTTGAAAATGAGAGATAGATGCTCACTACCAGGACCGACACTGCAAGCTTCCTTCCATGGCCGGTTGTGCTCGATGCTGCCTTCTCCCTTCTCTCTCAAAATGCTGACTGGTCCACTGTGCTGGGGCTGAAGACGTCCTGTCTGAAAGTCATCTGCAATCCTCCACACTAGTGTTGCTGAGGGCCCAACTGCAGGAGGTTGTGGCTGAAATAATCCTAATGGCTAAACACTGGGATATGTGGTGTATGGGCCCCTGCCCTAGGACTACACAAAACTCCCTTGTACAAGTATAAACAGTATTTACACTATTTTCACCCACAGAAGTCTTATTGAATACTTCAAAATGAGTAAAAACTTTTAACAGGGTGATTTGCTCAACTTCACAGTCACACTGAGCAGGCAACAAATACATAACTCATTTCATCTCTTTCTGAACCAATGATGCACTGAACTTCATGTCACTTTACTACACAATTTTATTCGGTCTTTTTCTACTACTCAAAATATTCGGAACAATCTAAAATTCGTTTTTTTTTGGGAACAAGAAAAGTGAGGGATTCCCTTAACTCTAATCCAGGCTGCGTGTAGCTGTTCACACTGGTACTATGAAGGATTTACATACTGTGCTTCACATACAAAATCATAGTACACTTGACACTTGTAATTGAGCAATCATAATAAGGTCAGAAAGAAAAGATTGTGTAATTCTAGCTCATCTGATGGCCTGATATTACTTTACTTTATGACACAACCAGGTTAAAAGACAAAATATTAGTTGACCAGAAGAAAACTGACCCATATAAAAAAAGAAAAACAATGTTAAGAGCTGACTTCAGATTTAAAAAAAACAAAACAAAAAGAAACAAAACAATTGACTCTTTACCCCTGATACCATAGGCACAATACATACACTTCAGACGCACAAAAGGAAAAGTTGCTTAATAGGGAAAACATCTATCACAATTAAGGAAGGGATTCATCTGCACTCATGTCTTGTGTATACAGTCCTTCTTCCATTTAGCTGCAGTAAAAGTCTGACTTGTGTGTTCCTCTAATGCTTTCAGATGACTGCCTCAAAGTAACCTTCAGCTTTCCTGACAACTCCTTTGCTCACCTCCTCGCCTCTGCTGCTAAGAACTGAAGCCTGTTGAATGGATACAGGATAGAACAAATAGTTATTCTGCACTTTCATAGGCTCACTCTGTACTGTGCTCCGAGTGTGGTGTGAAACGGAAAGCTACTTACCGAAACAAGACATTATTAATATCGCCGTGAGGTGTAGCCGCCTCCGCCGCCCCCAGAGTTGTAGCCTGTGGAGATGTGCCATTACAAAACATGTTGGATTTGGCCTTTTAAAGTCTGGTTGACACTTCAGGAGTTGGAGGCTTTAACTCACCACCATAGGGACCCCCTGAGTTTCTGCCACCATAGTTGTTTCCCTTCATGGGCCCGTAGTTTGACTGCTGTCCACCATAATTTCCAAAGTCGTTATAATTTCCACCCCCTCCATATCCTAAAGAGAAAATGGTCCGTTTTAAGACAAGGTGTCTCGTTCTTAAATGTTTCAATCTACATATTACGCTTGAGTTTTATTTCTGCAGTAATTTAAATTGTTACCTCCGTCATTACCTCCGTATCCTCCATCGCAGCTACCACCAAATCCACCACCCTGATTACCATATCCTGGACCACCACCTCCATAGCCCCCTCGGCCTCCTCCATAACCTGGTCCTCCACCATAATTACCTCCAGGACCTGTAATAGAGAAAAATGGGGTAAACTTACATAACCTTATCCAAAACAGGTTTTCTCTGAGCAGCAGTGATCCATGCAATAGCCACAGGAGTTTAACGTGTGACTTGTAGTACCTAAAAACCCCTTAGATATTTAATAACAGCTCACCATTGTCAAAATCATCGCCATAACCTCCTCGTCCGCCACCATAGCCACCTGAAAACAGAAGTCAAATGTATTAAGCATTCAAACTGATGTGATTTATTACTATTTGAGCCTTAAAACAAAACAGGGTCATGTCACATGTCCACACAGATCAATATACATCTGAATTGTTAAAACACAAACACTTGAAATAATGGACCTTTGTCATAGGGAGGAAAAGACAATGAATTTCTGCATTTCAAAATGACATCTCTGTTGATCGTGACTTTCTGCAGCAACTTATTTTCACAACTTTGTAAAGCAGATCCCCATACAAGTTCAATTACTGACAAGATCATTTGACATGCAAAAAGATACATCAGGAACCTCTTAAATCAAGTAACTTAAGAATTTGAATAAACTCAACACGTCCACACTAAATCATTAGAATCCTTCCACTGTGTTCTGGTGTTTCTAATGGATGTGAGATATTGTCGTATAGTGCCTATGCTGATTGAACATACGTGTGACTGAGGCCAGAGGCACAATCATTTGCAATGCAAAAACTGCTCACCTCGGCTGTAGTTGCCCCCACCTCCAAAATTGCTGCCTCTCCCCATGAAGTTTCCAGATCCTCCACTCCTGCCTGATGCAGGAAATACATTCCATTACCCAAATGCCAAGGACATTACTGTAATTGCAAAAAATGTAGAACTATGGTCAGTTTGTAATATTTCATTTTACACTGGATAGTGCTTACCCCTGTTGGTGGACATGGTACTCATTTCCTGTTTTGAGAGTGCTTTCCTGACCTCACAGTTATGGAAGTTGATTGTGTGGTATTTCTGGGCTAGAAAGAAACATGACAGAATCTTACATTTATTATACCACTGTCTCATGTTTAATTACAATCAGTTAGCCTCGATGTTAATGATGACACATACCAACAATTTTGTCTACTGTGTCATGGTCTTCAAAGGACACAAAGCAGAATCCCCTCTTCTTCCCTGTGGAGCGCTCCTCCATGATGTCGATGCATTCAATCTTCCCATATTTTTCAAAATACTCCCTAATGTGGTACTCTTCAGTGTCCTCCTTGATTCCGCCGACAAAGATCTTCTTCACTGTCAGATGGGCACCTGGTTTATTTGAGTCCTGAAACAGAGTATATCAACAGATTTACTCAAAACATGAACCCTCCTGAAGAATCAGCCTTCTGTTCTGGGATTAGTTTACCTCTCTGGACACCGCCCTCTTGGGTTCAACGACTCGCCCGTCTACTTTATGAGGCCTTGCTTTCATGGCATCGTCTACTTCCACAACAGAGGAATACGTTACGAAGCCAAACCCTCTTGATCGCTTGCTGTTGGGGTCCCTCATTACCTAGAAACACAAAATAATGCACAACGGTGATGAGAACATTTTAATTGGGATGTTAGGTCAGATATGTTTCCAATATAATACTTTCTAAAAATGTAACGTTGAATACTCGTTAAATACTAGAAAACAATGACATTAAACCTTTTAGTATCATTATAGTCTGAGGCAATCTTGCCAGAAGCTTCAAGAAAACCACGTACCACACAATCCGTGAGGGAGCCCCACTGTTCAAAGTGGGCCCGTAAACTCTCCTCGGTGGTTTCAAAGCTGAGACCTCCGATAAACAGCTTTCTGAGCTGCTCGGGTTCTTTAGCATCATGGTCCTGCAAAACACAGCATTGTTACATAACACCACTGTGCTCCTGCATGAAATAAAAATATGTACAGTACACACACCATTATCTGCAACCAACCCGTATTGACAGGACTAAACGATGGCTTTAGTGCTGCAATAAAAACAACCAAACTGTGTGAAAGTGCATACAATTATTGTCATATACAGAGCCAACACAAAACAAAACATTTTTATTTTTGCTCAATAAATCGTAATTGAAATACGCCAGGCTGAGGCCTACAGTCCGAGAGCGGCCTAAAGCTAACTTAACCAGCTAGCGTTAACTCGAACAAGAAATGCCACATTTTGAACACTTTAATCAATGTAACAAAAGTAAGGCCTATACTTATATGTGTACTATAAGCAAAAGTTATTAATTTGAACAAGAAAGGCTTTCAAATGAGCTCTCCAGTTGCAACAACACATAGTTAGCCTATTTTTGACTATCATTAGCCAGGCTGCAGCATTAGCCACGTTGGACATCGACCTGCATAAAAACAAACTACATATTACATTACAACACCGTGCCTTCCCTTCACAATGGTACATCGCTGTTAAAGAGCGGAAGTAAATATGATGCACTTTAATAACAACCGTATTAAATTTGCTACATTTTGAGAGCTCCTCACCTCCATTTTGCAGATGTCCACGGGTGTAGCGCTGGGTGGCTCACGTGACTACGACATCGCCAGTAATGTGGCGGGGGGGGGGGGGGGGGTGTCCCTGTGTTGCAGTTCGTAAAAGGTATATTCTCACTGTATATATAATTATGAAATGTAAGAGCCGCTGGCACCCCTGAAATTATAACAATACAATTTGCATTAAGATGTTTAGTTTTGTTAGAACACATTGTGTGTATTCTTTAACCTGGCTTCGTGTTTTTAAAAAGGAAATTTGCGCCCTCTGCTGGTAGAATAGGAATTCGTCGGGACAGAACAATCAGAATCTGTTTCATTGGCCATGTATGCCCTCTCTCTCTCTCTCTCTCTCTCTCTCTCTCTCTCTCTCTCTCTCTCTCTCTCTCTCTCTCTCTCTCTCTCTCTCTCTCAAAAAATGAAACATTAGATATAAACATAATAAGATGAAAGACTAAGGCTAAATAAAATACAAGTAAAAATGTTTTGTTGAACATGATAATAAATGAATGTCTATGTATGTAACAAATGATTAATGTATATGAGTTTTTACAGCATTTAGCCTACATAAGGAATGTGCATAGATTGATGAGGATGACAACATTAGCCTCATGTCATTACATGATTAAGTTATTAAACATTACAATTTGTTATAAATAACTAAATTGGGTGTTTGATTACAGGATTACTAGGATTTCACAGTGAAAGGGTCTGACACTATATGTGACTGTTTACCATTCATCAGAGTGTGAGTCGGGGGAAAAAAGTGTTCTTATGTTTACTTGTTTTGGCGTAAAGTAATCTGATATGAATACCTTTATATGGAAAGACCTGTTTTGTTGCATCAATTGTCTGTGTGGATTATTTTGTGGAATAAAATAAATGTGTTTTATGTTATGAGGGTGATGCTGCTGTCACCCTCTGCCAAATGTGTAGACCCATATGACGCATTTTTAGTTCAGTGCAACCTGTTTTCCTGCATTGGAATAATATTGTCAATGTGGTTTAACCCATTGTGTTGAAATAAGCATGTGAGGGTGTGCATTGTGCAACATGTGGACAGGTTACAGATTTTTTTTAAAACTACCCATAGGCTTCACCAAATACCAAATCAACTGAAATACTTTGAGCCAGGTAATATGTGAGCCACTTTGAGCCAGGTGTACTCCCCGGCTCCTGGGAGCCGGGGAGTACACCTGAGTCTGGACCTGAGTCTGGACCTGAGTCCCTATGACTTCAGGAAGAGACTGCAATTGATATTGATCCCAGAACATCACATACATAAGAATGCAAAAAAAATAAAATAAAATAAATCAGAATTACGTATGTGTCCAGTAAGTGCAGAGCAACCATATGTGTGTGATTGAGATAAGGATTCCATCAGAAGGAGGGCCAATGTTAGACGTAGAAGGGAAGAATTTATTAGTGTGCCATTATTTGTTACAGTAAGACACTCTTTGTTTACTTATGTGATTTGCAGCATCTAAAGCTACACTTTCATTTTTTTTTTAAACTTAATTGAACACACCCATTCTGTACAGTATTTATTGATATAATGTTACTGATGAAGCAGCAGTTTTTCAGTGGATAGGGCTTCAAAGTATGAATACAAATGTAACTAGACAGATCTGTTGACAGGAATACTTGATTGGGGGAAAATGATCTATGAGCCAGATGCTACTGAGCCTTGTTGAATCTGACCAGCATCTCCAAATATATGACTGTTTTATGGTTCAGACAATGTCTGTCATTAACTTTATAGTAGTGTGTGAGGAAAATACAGCCCCAATAAAAAGGGTAATGTTTTTCTGGCACTATTAATGATGAGTATTTATGATTAGTCCATAGTTCAAATTCCTTTGACAGTCAGTTTTTTTTTATTCTGCAGCAGTTACTGTATTTGGTCTGAACTGCTCTATTCTTTGATGTTTAAAAGTTGTACAAAATGAGAATGTCACAGCAAAACTGATGTTTTTTTCATTTTTTCCTTCATTAGATTGTTAATGAGTGCTAGGAATTGATAAGATTTATAATTGCAATCATATACCTTTACATGTACAGAAATCTTTTTTTTTTTTTAAAAAACCTTAGATTAGAACATGTTAAGTGATTTCTGATGAATTCTTTATTTATTTTGATGACCCTATCCTGCTTGAACAGGTGACAAACCTTTTTCTCTAAAATCTGCTCAGTGATCCATGCTGATGGTAATATAATTGCTCACAATAAAGTCGGATACATTTCATTTGACTTAGCAGTGATAGCTTGTTCAACAAGACAATGCACATCACCTAAAACCTGCATGTGCAGTTTGCAGCTACGTTGTTTGCCAGTAGCTGATGTTGTACCTAGTTTTGTGTTTCATGTTGGACATTATCTTATCCCACACTGACCTTTGCCCATAATGAACTGATACGCAGCAATCAGCACTGCAGGCCTGATAAATAATCTCATAATTGAAGTCTACATCTGAGATTTGCAGGGAGTGTGAAGCGTACAGTATCAGCCTCTCACAGCTGCGGTTTGATGGATGCTCTGTGTACACCTCCTCACCCAGGCACTAGGACAACATGTTTGTTTGCTTGTTGATCACACCCCTCAGTCTTTGTACCTAACTGCCCCCTGACACAGAGATATATCACAGGTCCCACACACTGCTACCCGCTATGGACATTTCTATTCGGTGCACTGTGTGTGTGTGTGTGTGTGTGTGTGTGTGTGTGTGTGTGTGTGTGTGTGTGTGTGTGTGTGTGTGTGTGTGTGTGTGTGTGTGTGTGTGTGTGTCTGCTTAAATAAATAAATAAATGTCCGCTTTTGTTTTTAATCCTTGCTGATATGTGTGCGTTCAATTACATGTAGCTTTAGAGAACTGCAATTTCATGCCATTAATAGCTCAAACACATCAAATGAGGTAAATTATGAATAATTGACACCAATAAAAAGGTCTCAGTTTGCTCTGATTTACCATACAACTATACAAGCCTGTTCTTGATTGTAATTTTTCGTTGACAAATGAGTGATCTAACGACCCCCTGAAATAGAGGGGGATGACATCCGAGTGTGGACTAAAAGGCAGCACTTAAAACCATGATTAAATAATTAATACAGCTTTTATACCCATTTTAACACCTCCAAATTATGGTTTGCCATATATTTGAGATGCAGCAGCCAGAGAAGACCATGTCAGCAAAAATTTCATGTACAGTAAATCTTTGCAAGGGTGGAGCCAGGAGGCTGCAAATCATGTGTGAGGTAAGGGATGACATGCATGTAACCTTTCCCCCTTTTTATTCTCATCAGGTGGTGTATAAGCACAAGCACACATATATACACTTACATCACAGGGAAGTCTTTTGACCTTTGAATCACTTTAATTTGATTTTATCAGTAGAATTGCTGTTCTGGTTGTGTTTTTCAGCACAGTTACAGAGAAACACCTCCAACAGTAGGTGGCACTATTTAATAATGCTAAACAGAGAGAACCCTGTGGTAACAAAACACACCATGTACTCCTTAATCTGCATGCTCTCTTTTCCACTTAATCCACCTTTTCTGATATAAAAATGACAAGGACTGTAGACATAAAACAAATTACAAGGCGTGTTTGCATATAGCCAATAGAAACATTTGCAGAATAATCTGACAGTTGTTTCTGCTTGAGTTTTAATCCTCCTCTAGATGGCACCATGGTCCATGAAAAGATGGACATTTGTTTTTTAAATCACATCACCTTGTAAATGTCAAACAATATTTCGCCGCACTAAATTATTATTTCCCCTTGTGTCACATGTCTCACTACTTGATTATCTGCAATCATCTTGAAACAGTAATCATATTTGTTTTGCATAATTAATGCAATTACCTGGAACACATTTTTATTATTTCACGATTAGATTTGGCATAGCAAAGGGAAACTTTATTAGAAGGAGTGATGCAAAGTGGTTGATTTATTTAGAGAATTACCTGGAAGGTATCACTTGGGACTACTTTAAAGTTACTTGCAAGAGATATTTGTACAGTATATTGCGACTGGTTGAATTTCATCTTTTATTTCCTTGTCTTATCATTTCTCAGTTTGATATTTCCACGAACTCTCATAACCCTGACTTTGCTTTTGGGCCATTAGGGTTCACCTTGTCCTGAGAAAGTGTAGACTTGGCTCCCTGCCTCCATCAGGGAAGCCTCCCTGCATTAACCTGGGTTCTTTTGTGCAGACGGACATACGCAAGTGGAAACTTTGAGGAGGAAATGGAGATTCAGAGCAGGGAAACCAGGGAGTCAATTTAGTCACTGTCTACTACCTTTTCGCATGCAAGTACAAAGCCAATCTCACACGTTGGTGTTGACGAGAATCTCTCTCAGAGGAATTTAGGGTAAGAACAATTCCCCACATCTGTTTCCTGTTCACTTGCATGGAGGAAATTGGGTGTAAATCACACCAAATATAAATAGAATCAGCATTCATATTACAGGAGCTAAAGTTGGGTACAGTGGCCTTGAGTTTTGCTGCTCACTGAAATGTGTCTAAATCTGCAGGAAGAGTTCAAGCGCACATGCTGGTAAACGTATAACTGCTTTATGTTCCTGTATATGTTTATGTGTCATAGAATATCATTAGTTGTCTGTAAACTGCAGAAAAGACTACTAATATGTAATAATATACCACATATAGTCAAGAACTACATGACACACAGTACTAGTAGTATATGTTATGGTATAGGATTAGAATTACAGCATATAACTAAATGGTCCATGTTACAAGGATTTAAAGAGTTTAAGAGTCCACGATTATAGTGAGCCTCTAAGCATCTTTTACTGAACAAAGATTTAAATTTTTTAAAATTTTTAAAAACCTTTAAGATTTTAAAAAGGGTTTTAAGATTGGTTAAGCTAAGTGGTGAAAACAAATTGCACCAGAAAACCCTTGGCTCTGTATCCATTTACACAAAAGAAAACAAAACACTATGAGACCATCCTGACCTGTGGTTTATTTCAATGCTTTGACCTTTTTTTTTTTTTTTTTTAAAGCTTTGACAACACATTAGCATAAACCTATACCACATGGAATTTCTCATAAAAACTCACTCAATAAACGCACACATGTTATGTATATGAATGTATCCATATGACTAAATGTGAATTTATGAATGTAAGTATTCCTCAGTAAATAGAAAACTTTACCTTATTATTAAGTGGATTTTATTCTGTTTATGCTCTGGTGGAATAAAACAAGTGTGTTTGTTATGTCAATCTTTCTTTCAAATGTAAAAATACAATGGTAGGATTCAATAGATCAGTGTGAAAACAGATGCTAATGTCAGTGCAGAAACACTTTTTTTTTTGTCTTTTTAAGCCAATCACTGCCAGCCTTCTTGCTTTTTTTTTGTGAAATAGAAAAAGGAGAGGTGATTATGCTGGGAAACAGGCCTATTGATGTCCAGAGAAGAGCCGCAGATAGTGTGGTGTAATAAAAACCTTTATTTACAGCTCCTCAGCAGAGAGCAACAGAGGAGTGCTGTGTTTCCCTCTGGCACTAATTGACTGCCTGCAGCAGGAGAAACATAGACTCTCCCCCCCTTGCTCTCAAATGTAATAACAAACGCTATGCTTTCCCTCAATGTACTAACAAAGTCACCCTCCTCTGCAGCTATTGTAAAGGAGTGTTCATTTTGTATTGTCTAATAAAATGAAGATTTGGGGACTGCATTTTGGTGCTTTAGCCTTCCCTGCATGGTTGCTCCCTGTTTAAATGCAGCGAGCCTGTGGTGGCTGTTGTATTGTGTGCGGTCCATTCAGAGTGTGTCCCCTCTTCCTGGGTGAGAAAACTAAAGGAGGGAGGGGGCAGGTGTGCAAGGGGAGGGGAAACCATCTCTCCCCTTCCTCTAATTTTTGTGTACGGGCAACAAACGACCACAAAAGTGCTGCTTTCACAGTTTTTCTGTGGCCCCGACGTTGAGCTCCCGGCAGAACAAGACAAAGGAATGGCGGGATGATGAAGTCCCAAGCAGTGCGGGGCAGGTGTTTCCTCGCTCTCCTGGGAGCCGGGGAGTACACCTGCCCACTACTAACCCACTGTGATGGATCGATGAGGCAGTAACTGACTCAGCACTTCAAGAGCTCTACCTGGGATTAGAGCACAGAGGACCTGATTGAAACACACTGTCATCCCACAAACAATAACACACATCCATCTTGGCAGGCCGGCTCCTCTGCTCTCCCCTGTGCGTTACATTCACTGAGAACGATTCTACGGTTGATGATGAGAGGAGCAATCTATGGGAGGTGAGGCAACAGCTAAATTACTGCAGACATGATGTCTAATGGCACCACTTGGATACTGTAAACACTATCTGCATCACTATGAGGCTGAATTATGACCCCTCCACCTGATGATCCAATATTGGTTTAAAGACACAAAATACTCACTCAAAACCCATGCATGGACACACACGCACATAACCCTCAAATATTTACAAAACCTATAAAGAAACATTTTTAAGTGCACAGACAGTCAGATAAAGACACCTCTGTAATGTTTTTAATTAGATGATACTCCATCTAAAGAAGAAGAAGCACATGGCCTGCATGGTCCCAAGAGCCAATGACTAATGTAGTATAATAGGCGGTGCTGGCATGGGTCATTTTGCAACAAAACTCAAGCAAATCCTCAATGGCCAGTTAGAGAAATGACCGCGATATGTGCATTTCAACACATATTTAAGACTTTGTAGAGATCTATTTTCAATACACCCACAATAAACACTGGTCTGGAAAAAATACAATTTTAATTTGTATTATTTTTGTTTATTTAACAGGAACACATACAATGAACAACTTCGCTTCATATCTGAAATACAATCAAGGTGCATATAGATAAATATTTAAAAAAGCTTATTGAACCGCTGCTAAAGAGCAAAATACCTCCAGAAGGCTAATGATGAAATGAATGACTTTCAGCAAATAGTGAAGTAATGCTTTAGTCCAGTCACCTTGAAATTTATTGTTAAATTAATTATTCTTGTTGTATCAAGCGAGAATATGATTATAGTCTTTTGCTATTTATTTTCACAAATCTAGACCCCTTACATTGCACAGTTCTAGCTATTGGGTCCATTTCATTAAAAGGTTTAGGGACACTTAATAGAAAATGTTATGCCTGCAATGCTCAGACACAACTTTGGAGGGAGCCTTGAGCATGACGTTGAACCAGAACTGAAAGTCCCCTTCTTTTTTGATAGGCATATATTCGACAAAGACCCGAGAAACTGTAGTGCTTCTCCTCAATATAACTTTGATGTGCCCAATATTTTATATAATGCACTGAATTTTCTGCAATAGAAACATCTAGCATTTAATGGGATATTACAGATAAAGCACTGAATAATCATAGATTCTGTGCAATTACCAGTGTTGATTTAGAAATTAAGGCTCTAAAAATATCCTTTGAGTTCTATTTCCATCCTTTCTCACTGTGATTAATTTCAAATAATGCGTACAGATCCAGCAAACACAGAGTGATTTAAATCTAATTATTTGTAAAAAGCACTTAAATGATGAAATATTAGAGTACAAGATCAGAGAGAGGCTGCATGGCGTTTCATCTGGGAGTAGAATCAGAATATCAAGCTGCATTTTGCTGCAGCCGGCCTTGCTCTCTTATCTTGTCCTGTTCTGCTTATCTGGCCTGTTGTACACAGAGCCGGGTCTGTAATGAGCGTCACGCCTACACCTCTCCCCATGTTGACGGCCCGACTTCTGTCCCACATGTCCGTCCACACAAACACCTGTGTATCTCCCTTTACATGTGCCCACCACATGTACACGTATGAAACTGCGTGCATGGGCGGTGTGGTCAAACTGTGGGACTCTGGTTCAAGCCGCATTGACAGATTTAGAGGATGTTGTGGACGGAGGGTGGACAGAGGCTGGCCTATGGAGGATATGTGTGACATGTAACATTCAGCGGTGGCGTGGAGTGATGACATCCTCTGTTTAATGAGCAGAGTTAACATGGCACGTTAGAGTGAGCTGCCCACCACAGAGAGCTGTAAATCTGCTTCCTATCACTAATACAGGAAGTATTATCTAATAAGTGCAATAGCAGGACTAATTTCAATAGACCTAATACCACCCACGCGCAGATTCCTCGATAACACAGTAAGAGTTGTTTTTAAACAGGTAATGGGGGAGTTTAATGGGGTAGGCCATGACGAGACACTTCTTTCCCCTTGATTAGTCTCATGTTGAAGTTTGTAAAAAAAATCAAACATGGTGTCCGACAAATCCCAGGCGTCTGCTTGTTCTGCCACATTCCTGGGCCACACTGGAACTCTAAAGAACCTCTGTGTCAGTGCCCCCCACACCCCACCCCCGCCCCTCTCCGTCCTGGCCTGCCCTTCAGCCCTGATTTGTAGTGTGCTAGTGTCAAAGGGGACTACTTTGTAGATGGTGTGCTCTGCTTACCTGTTTCCCCACAGCAGAGGCAGTAAATGTCACTCTATGACACTCTCTGGACTGTCTCAACCTGACCTCTGCAAGGCTCTGGAATAGACATACACAAACAAAGAAAATCAAAATTATAAAAATAAAGTTTTTCCGAAAAAGCACCAGAAAAATGTG
The DNA here is from genome assembly GCF_947650265.1 of Symphodus melops. Classification (NCBI taxonomy): domain Eukaryota; kingdom Metazoa; phylum Chordata; class Actinopteri; order Labriformes; family Labridae; genus Symphodus; species Symphodus melops. Next base: position 9,939,790 of record NC_136702.1, read on the forward strand.
TAAATAAAAAAAGATAATGGGAAAGTTGGCAACCCTCTTTGTGTTTGTACTGTCTGGCATTTGTCTACAGCTGTAATGCGATTGTGTTTCAGAGTTTCCCTCCTCTGAGCAGGGGGTAATTGCTGACTAGTCTTTTAACCTTATTAAATCATCCAGAGGCAGTGTTGCAGCGAAGATGGAGTTGATGATACTGCACCTCTTGTGCTTTTAGGAAAAGAGAAAGATGCTGACTGCACTTCATCCAGGGGATTATACAATGAATTCAAGCAAAAACTGCTCCAGCTAATTAGAGCTCTGTGACAATCACCATGGGATGAGCTTCAGGCAATGTTGGTGGAATTTTTGTTTTTTTCTACAGCATTTTCTTTGAACATTTTTGTGCAAGTTAACTTGAACTGCCCTTACAATTATTTTTGTTTATTTTCTTTAAACACACATGGTTATTTGCTGTCATAAATTCTTTTACAAACTCCCATGTCTAACAATTTTCATTTTTTTTTATGACCGTTGTTCTGTTGACAGCCATTATTCTATTTCTATGATGTGTCTTCATAAAAACACTCATGCAGAGGTTTTGATTGCTCTTGGCCATTTCTCAAAGCCTGGCATTCACAATATGGCGGCTAAAACTCCAAAGAGGTTTGACTCTGAGCTTAATTAGATCCTGTGGAGCTAAATCAAATCAGTGTAAACGAGAGCAGAGAGCCAAACCCTCCCCTGCACTAGCCCGTTGTTTGCTCTGTGTGATCACTATCTCAAAAGTGACTCTGTCTTTGGAGGTTAAATAAGCAACCTCTTCTTCACTTTCTCAGTCCCTCTCCTGGCTTCTTACACATATTCTGAGAAGTAACGGAACGACGGCGAGGGAAGGATGGGCTTTTAGAGCTCATACTCCTCCCCTAGCTCGCACTGCTTAACCTTGACAAGTCAATATGATGCACATGCAATTTGCTTATCTCCTCCTGACATTACTACTGTTCTCCCTGCTGCAGGGGCATGGGGCCTGCCCCATTAGCATAGCTTTCAAACACATCACTCTTCGTCTGATGGGCCACAATCATCCACGCATGCTGCCCGAAAAAAAAAAAAAAAAAAGACAATATAAAATCGTGACATTTAAAAATGTGACATTCATTTAAGTTCTTTGCCTTTTATTTCGCTTCATTTTTTTTTGGATAGAATTTAAACCCTGACAAGAAAGCAAACATTTTGCAAGACTTTTTTTGAATTAGTTACAGGCTCAACGGCAATCACTTGACCACCCCACCCAAGAGTGCAGAGTCAAATGTGCTGTGCAGATATCTACCTGTGTGTGTCAGGCCGCTGAACCGAGCCCACTCAGCATCTGGCGGCTGCTCCCTGGCCAGAGAAACAGTCAACTCCTCGGGTCTCCTGCTGCAGGGTGGCTCAAACCCAGCTCCATTAGTCACCAGACCCTGGACACCTCTCGCTCATCCCACCACATAAGGTAGCGTAATTGATACCCATCAGCCCCGGTTATAATCTCCTCTGTGGGAAACAGTGCAGGTGCGAGACGTGCACCTCGTGTTTGGTTTAGAAGGTGCCGAGCAGGGTCCAGGACTCCCCGGCCTGTCTCTTTGCCATCACTCCACTTGAAGGTGAGATGATTTAGGGGCCTGGGAGAAAGTTAATTTCTCTTGATCATTGTGTGCAACCTGGAGCCTTAATGGCGGGCGTAATTAATTCTGCTGATGTTAATCACCAGGGCTGGTCCCCACAATTATCAGGCCTGTGCAGATGGGGTGCGGCGCAGACATGAAAAATTAGGAAAATGAATCTGTAATGGGGTGGCAGATCTAATCTGCGTCAGAGCAAACAAAGTTAGGGAGAGCAAAGAGCCCCAGGATTCCAGGTGAAAGCCACCAATACTGACAAAAAAACCTGTGTGGCAGAACTGAAAAATGCTCCAGTGTCCAAAGTGTTTGGTAATTACTGGGCCATTGAATTGTTCTATTGTTAATTCATCACTGTAGCGCAGGTTAAGTTCAACATCTCCTTCCTGGGCGTTGGGGAAGCGGTGGTGGTCACATGCTTCTGGAGTCACTGTAAGGTTAATCAGGTTCCACTCTCGGTTGTGTGGGCTTTGGAATCAACCTCTGGAGAGGGAAAAATGAGGAAAGTACTACAAACAATGACTGAAAAACTGACGCTCACTTCTCTGCACTTCAAGTATGTACATGTGCATTTACTGCATGGAGTGAAATGCACATACAGTGTGCACACAAGAAATGGATCCAAATGCATGCATACACACACACCCAGACACAAGCTTGATTGTTTCAATCACAGGTCCTACTGATGGAAGAATTACTAAAGCGTTAGTGGTCAAAGGACAGATACTCCCAGAGGACATTTCCTGTGCCAACGTCAAACAAAATTAAGCAAAATACAACTGATTAATTGAAATAGCAGAGGAGCCATTTTTCAAGCCCTTACTTGGCTCTGGCAGTTGGTGCATGCCGTCATTGCTATTTGGTCAGCTTAATTAGTCTTCCACCTATTTTGTCTTTAATAAGGCATGCCATAGGTTCTTAGAAAATTTAAGAGGCTGAAAGGAATCATTATTCATCATCATTGTTGTTAGAGTGTTGAAAAACCCAGGAACAGAATCAACTGGCTGGCTATGATTTAGTTTAAGTGTATTATTAATGAGTCAGCTAACTAACCCTGTTTCAATGTTGTTGCTCAAACAATCGGGGCTCTCTTCGAATATCAAACCAAGTTAAATATCACACATAGTGTTAAGAAAGAAGAAATCTAATGGAAATAGGTGATAATAGGTAATGATAATAGTTATCTGTGCTTGGTGTTGTAATTTATTATACAGCGGCAGACATCTTTAAAATGGTAAAAGGAACCATCTCTGGAGGTATTTAGTAGTAATTACAGTCGTGATCAATACGCACACGTCGACAATATTACACTTAAAGTTTTTTCCGATATACATCAAAGGTCAAAGGCTCATTTTCTTGTAATTACTCACATGGGAGGGGGCAGGGGGGATGCAATTCTTGAGGTGAACCCTGGATAAACAATAATAGATGGAGCAGCTGGCTGTTCATTGTTCTGCGGTCAGATGGAGCACAGCGGAGGTGACCAGGTGTTTACACAGGGCACAGACACACAGCATCACAGCAAAGGGAAGGATGTAAACAGTATTTCAAGAAGTCCTGCAAAGGTCACAGATCAGAAAAGAAGACACACAAAAGCCACACACGCATTTGATCCATTACTGAAACCAATAAAACATTTTAATCATCGTACAAATTGCAAGCTGGAAACCTCCCATCCTAAAATTGCTCTACATGCAGGATGTTCTTTGCACGTTTGTGCAAAGTGAGGGAAATTAGAATTGTCATAATTCGAGGATTAAATGTATATGCTAATGTACTCTTGCCTGTTTGTGTGAGAAAATTGCATCGTGGTTATTAGTGTGACAGCACAGCTTCGAGATGCTACCTGGCAAACGTCCTCAGCGGTTCTGAGATGCCCTCCAAGGATTTACATTTTTATTACAACATGAGAGAGGGGAAAACCAAAGTGAAATAACAGCACATGCACACAACGATTGCCTACACTTGAAAGATTTAATTGAATGTATTCAAATGTGATTCATTGAACAATTACACACTCGTTCTGCCAGCACAAAGTGCAATTGTTTTGCCTATACCAGGCTCTCCTCCCCTTTTTCTCCCCTCATCCTCTTGCTAACACTCCCACTCCCTTTAAATTAGAAATCGGACTGGCCTTTGTAGGAGACACTGAGGGGGAATCAATAGGTGCATTAATTACAGCAATTCATTACCCAAATAAACATGGGACTCAACCTTTGCTGGATACAAATTCTATGGTTGTAAGTGTTTGGCTGGAGACAAAGGCCTGGACCGGGAATCCCTATTGCATTAATCTACGGGATCAAACTCCGCTGAGTGCCAGGGCTCCTCCGGGGAGTGTCCAGCCTGGGATCAATCCCCACGCACAGGCAGTGAGTTATGGCTGCTGAATACAAACGCAGTCATGTGATATGGCACCTACACCACTCTGCTGCTGTTGCTGTGGTTTACTCTCCCTCTCTCTCTCCTTGGCACTTAATGGGAGTTCTGCTGGCCCACAATGCAGCAGGGATGACAGGACAGGCTCCTGCTCCAGAGAACTTCTGCCTCCCAAACCATTCAGGGTCCAGTCTCCTGAAAGCTGGGCCACAGAGAATCCTGAAGGCTCTTGGCAGAGGACGAAGGTAAAGGACATCCCTCTCCCTCACTGTCATCTCGACAGAGCGTGCCTGTTTGTGAATTATATCTCCAATGGTGGCCATAATAAAACATGATAATGATGGATCACAGCGATAAATTACTGTTGAGTGGATTGTTAGGTCAGATGTGTGAATGTGTGTGTGGGAGTTACAGCAAATGTGTGATAGCCCTGAACACCCAGGAAAGTATGCATACCCCATGGAGCAAAGTAAATACACATGCAGGCAAATACAACGCAAAAATACAAACATATTGCATGCATGCTTTGCTCTAAACAGTTTCAGCAAGGACTTTAGAGACAGCAAACTTCAGCTGAATAAGCACTTCAATCTTAAAGTCATTATGTATTTATTGTCAGGGTTAGGGTTTTGCGTTCATTTATGCAGACTTAAACATGTAATGTTTGTGCCACCACATAGTCCTTATCATTTGAACAAAAACATGGTCCAGTTTGGTGAATTATGTGTTATGTCAGCATTATGCAAGCCAGTTCCTCTCCATTTCAAATTCAATCAAATACTGGCAGCACAAATCTTAATACTTCAGCTAAAAGTGTAACTCCAAATGTTGAGTGAATACAGATGTGAATACAGGCGTCTGGTTGTCATGTTGCTGCTAATCTATTGTTTAATGTACTTGCTGATAGTTTGGTCTGCTCTTTAGTCTGTTATGTTATTTCCTCATAAAAAGAGTGTTTAAACTTGAAGGTTCAATAAATAATAAATATGACAGCATCACACTGCAGTACTTCTTTGCAAAAAAAATGGTTTAACATGCTGAACTGATTGTTTCATCTTCCTAGCAACACAATCTCATATCCATCGATCTTTAGGCCCTAAATAGGATAAGGAATACTTGGGTGAATATATATATATATATATATATATATATAAATGTATATATCTTTTAACTGATAAGAAAACTGAGAGAAACAGAGAAAGGATCCCCTTTACCCAACTGAAAGGCATGAGCAGTTTCTAAATTTACACTTAGAGAATAAAACTAAAATTACAAAATAGAGAAACAGAAAGTACCAGATAAAAGACTGTGGACCAGACATGGCATTGAACTAATCCCTATACATCCAGCGTCTGTGGATAATCTTGTTCCTTAAAATAATGCATTCAGAATTCCAAAAATGATTTTACAAACATGCTTACATAACGATGAGCATGGTCTTGTTACCTGCTCTTTTGTTGATGTTAACAGACAAAGAGTAAGGTCCTTTACCTGCTTTTTGTAAAGTGTCTCGAGATAACACCTGTTATGAATTGACGCTATTCAAATATAGATTGATTGATTGATTACATTTAGTCAAAAACCTTTAGGGAAATTTCAGTACAAAATGCACTGAATTTTTTGCAGTATTAAGTAACATATCAATAAGATGAAACTTTGTGGTTGAAAATAACCTAAATACTCCATAGTCCTTTGTCGTACTTCATGTAGCAGATGAATCAAAGGGTGCACATCTGGGCCTCAAAGGTTGCAGATGTTCGTGCCTCTTTTTGCCAACATAAATACTGGCCTAGTTTATCAAAGCTGGGTACACTTTGATAGTGAACTTGTGCCAGATGAGCTCACAGGGTCCACCGTTTTGGTCTCAGCTGACCTGCTTGTTTAATGTGAACTGACATTTCATTGGCCCCAAATTTTCAGCAACCCTGAGACTAAATCTGACCTGACCCACTTTTCATCGAGTCCTCTGTTGGTCTCTCAGCACAGAACTTTAAGAAATGCATGGCCATCTTTGTGCAGTGTGAAGTAAGTTTTTTTCTCTGGAACATATCCAGCTATCAGTATATGTCTTCAAATATCCGAATTATCTGAATAACAATGTTTAACCACGTTTGGTTTATTGTGAACATTCGGACATAGTTAGGCTTTTAACTATCCACTAACTCCTTTTAACACTTAAGCTAAAAGGTGATTACTTTTTCATAAAAGTCCATTTGGGTTGGCCACCATCCAAAAGTGTTGCTAATTAAAAATCAATCTGTGGGCCATTAGCACGAAGGTGTGTGCCAAGGTTGTGTGTATCAGAGGATCATTTGTAATGAGGCTAGCTTTGGATCTAGAGGAAAGGGAGAGAAGAAGCGAGGGGAGGTACAGATCTGAGATAATCTGGGGACCTGCTGTTGCTCAACTTAACAATTGATACTATGTGTAAAGATGCTGAACTCGTAGTCTTCACTAATTGATCCACTTACCCTCATTGGGAGAAAGCAGAGAAATAAATGTGGGTGTTCATTGCATGCGAGGGACTCCATAGATAACTATTAAAGCTGGACTGGTTGCTCTGATTCTGACGGCTACGGAAGGGCTTACAGAGCAGGAAGGCATTTGTCTGCTTTAACAGGAGTGGTGTTAGATGTTTATGTGATAAATGTTAGCCAACTCAGAACAGCACCTTGGGAGCAGCAACCTGGAGCCCCGGACTCTGGAACTTATTAAAGTTGCAGGGCAGTATTTCATAGCGCCTCTGTAAAATTTGCCCAATTACAGAGGTGTAGCTGGTACTGATACCCACCCATTTAGTCCTTAAGTCTAAACTGTAGAGCACATCCACTTTGAACAAAATGGACAGAACAATAGCAATTTACAGTGATATCATTGAAAAAATGCTTCTACAGAAATAGTAAGCAACATAATATAAGCCCTAGTTTTATGTCAGACTATGTCAAATAAAAAGGGTCTACATGTATGCTGGTGACCAATATCCCCCCTTGTTCTTTATGGTACAGGAGCAGCTAATGTAGCATAAAACTCTGCCCTCTAGATCACGATAGTAAAAAAGGGGGCCTTGACTGTGTTATAGGAATAATTGTTGAGATTACTTTGAAGGTGGTTGGTTTAACTGCTCTTTACATTTATATACACAGTGCCTTGTGGTGTCTCAAAGAGCCTGTGAGCCTCAGTATTGGGATTCATTTGCTTTATGCGTTGCTAAATTTGCATTTAAAGGTCCATCTCTGAACAGATTAAAATTTTCAACATAGTAAAGCATTGTCAAACGTTTAACTGTGATCTGGTTCACAAAATGTAGTTTCTGTAGGAGGCATGAGAGTATTGAAAAGGTATATTGTGTTTATTTTTAAGAGGAAATTGTGTGATGGTTTGTATGTTTTATTGGTGTTGCTTTTGTTTGTAATATCCTTCATTTGTAGTCATGTTGATTGAGGAGGTAGTGGTTTAAGTAGAAATGGGTGGGTATGTTACACCTTCTGTGATCAGAGAGAAGATGAGTTGTGCCCCTGTAACGACTGTGTGTAACTGTGTTTGTGCAAGTTATCATGAGCTGATAATCTGTTTCATTAATACAATGTTTTATACATTTTTTGAGATTTCAGAAGTTCAGAAGCAGGCATGTGCTTGGCCGGACCTCAGACTATCCGCTGATTATTTCATTAATTAAATATTTAATTATTGTTTTTATTAAGTTTTGGCAGTTTCATAAAGCCAAAAGACAAAAACAATTAAAGCAGACATTTTTTTGATAAATGGCAGTGCTCCATAGCTTTTTAAGCAATCTGACTAACAGCTAAAGCATTAGCTAGCTTGCCTTGTGAGTATTTGCTGAGGGCTAAAATTGTTAGCTGACATTCTCACTCTTCTATCTGAACTGATTACATGTTAGCAAGCTAACACTAGACTTAACAGTTGTTGGTTGGGTTATCCATTCATTACTTACAACTGGCAGTTGGTATGTGATTTTTTTTTAATCAGCCTTACTACAATCATCTATGTAGCCGACAAACTATTACATGTTGTGCATCCCAGTTAAATTTACTGATGGGATTTTTAGCTAACATTTATAAAAAGGCCAGGTTTTACATAGTCCACATATTTTTTGGAGTGTGCATTTTCATGTGATTGCCTGGCAAGAAGTGACAGAAAGTGGAAAAAAAGAAAAGAGGACAGACTTGTACTTGAGTGTGAGAGGCAAACGTAGATTGTGTGTTTGTCAAAGAGAGAGAGAGAGAGAGAGAGAGAGAGAGAGAGAGAGACAGAGACAGAGACAGAGAGAGAGAGGCGTGCTTTTGATAATACATGAGTCTTGAGAGCGATCCGTGGCTGCCGTGACAGAGAAATCTCAAGGAGAGCTCAATAACAGAGCTGTCAATGTATTCCCTATTTGAGTGTATTTTTAGTGCAGGCATCATGGGCCTCATGCATATTTCAATAGATATTTTGTATATTAGGTGCGAGGGCACACACAAACTGGAGTGAGGACTAGCACAACATGACTCCAAGAAATATGGGCTTGATTCTTCGATTTGACAGAACGGCTCAGAGTGGCTTCAGATAGGTTGGGTTTGACTTTCAGTGGATGGGGTAGGAAGACCTTCATTGATTGCATTTTCAGACAACAAAGAGATGACATTGAACCTACTGAAGGGAATGATACAAAAAGATGTACAACATATTAAACTTGCAGCGCCAGCCGATGTGTAATAGAAACAGAGAAAACAGAAGAAAATTAATAGATACCTCGGCAGGCAGGCAGACTGACTCACATGCACATGAACACACACGCATACACAGGCTGGTGGTTGTGGTATAAAGATTTTTCCGTTTCAGGCTGCTTTCCAAATTAGATTCTGAAGGATTGCAGGCAAAGGAGTGAATTCTAATCAGCGCCGCCGCACATTACATTCGAGATATATCATCACAGAGTTGTAGATTATGTCATATAATGGTTCAATTTCTCCTGTCTTATTAAATCAAACTTTATGAAGCTGTCATTGCTTCCCTGATGATGGTGCCATAACTTTGGAGCAATATGTGTATTTGGTGACACCAACCTGCCTCTCATCCCCGGCAAAGAGAGGGGGTAAGAGTGTTGAGGTTGACTACCCATATCACCCCATGTGAACACAGCCTACAGCAGCGAGCAGCCTTACCAACTCCACATGAGAGGGTTTGTGAACATCACACAAGGAGTTTTCCATTACATCCAGGTCCTGGAATTCACTCTTGATGATAGCTGGTTTCTATTAAAGAGCCAGCCCTCTATTGCCTTTGAGGCTGTACTTTAATATGCATATATCACATTATGGCGAACGTATTCTATAATCGATTCCTGTGATGAGACAAGCGGCTGACATCTGCGAGGTCTGCTTAATGTAAAAGAGACAGCTCTATCTTTTGGAGCCCTATAAAGATGAAGCAAATTTGGCAACAATGAGCTCCACAGGGTTAAACATCCTCAGATGTCACCAGGCGTTTTCTCTACACGCTGGGTTGCACTGCAGTGCGCTGCCAGGAGAGGGAGTGTTTCTTGTCAGGAATTTGATTGGCTCGATTCAGGCACCACTGCATTGCCTTTCAGTGACTTCATGTCTATGCAGGAAATATTCAGACAGTATTTGCATGAAGCATCTGTGGCAGAAACAAGCTTCACCATTCGGGGTTCAACAGCTGGTCTTGGATTCAGCTCAGCAAAAAGAAACATTCTGTTTCACCACAATCTGTTACACAATACTGTGTGTGAAAGATGTATGCTGTGCGTGACTGATTTCTGTTTTTACAGATATACGTGCCTTACCGTTATATGAGTGATATCCAACGGTGTCACACATCATCTGTTGAAAAGTAACAAAGCCACCTCCATGCAGTTCTGCTGTGTTTTGAGGTCAGTGTCTTGCCCTTCAGATACTTGACATGCATGTCTTTTTCTGTGAGAGGAAACCTCAGAGAAAACCCTGTAAACATGAGAAGAATGTAAAAAACAGTGGTTAACATTTAAACCACAGAGCCACCACGTGTCCATGCTATCTGATATCATTTTTTTTTAGTAGAGATTGTAAAATAAATGTATTTCTTGCTTGATATTTTTCTACATGTTTCCAACCTGCACCGAATGTTGCATTAGGAATTTAAAATTATTTTTTTACTTCACTGAAACACTACTTCCAAAGACAACCAGGAAAAATACAATAATAATCAGGGTAATATTACAAGGATATACTGTATATGTCAAGAAAAATTCAGAATTTCACATTCCATATAAGCGCAATAATTATTTGAATTTAACATCACTTTTGTTACCAATTCAAAGCTTATCTGTTTAAATTCTCTCACTCTTTGTATTTTAATAATAACTAAGAGGAAATTAATAAATATAGAATACTGTATGCATGCATGTAATCTTTTTGTTGGCTGCATGTTACTCTTTTTTTGTCATATCTTTTTACTATATGTCAATACCTTTATTCTTTGTTTAGGCACACAATGTCAAAAGGCTTGAACATATTTATTACAAAACCAGTCCCTGCAAGTGAAAGTTGACACCCAGAGCAGACATGGACACTGTGCACAAAGCAGAGGTGATTTAAGACCTAAAAGGACATACACTGATGGCATTTGTTTCAGTAAGTGAAGATGCTTTAGGAGTATCATTTTAAATCACACGAGTGTCAGCGGGAGCAAGTGATAAGCATCGACTACAAAACAGTAAATGGGAGTAAACGCATCAAAATAATACAAGTGAAGGATAAATGTGAAGAGATGATTATTAAATGAAATAATGATTTGTATTAATAGAACTACAAAGGACAGATCCTGTTTGAGGCAGCCCCCTTATTCAGAGGTGTAATTACACGGAGAATACCAAAGTCAGAATATCCCCGCTCCATTGGAAATCCATGGTGTCTATGGATTGGCCTAGAACTTTCAAGGTGCTCTAACGAGAGGCAGAGGAGCGGTCACATTGATGGCAGAGGGGGCATCAGATTTCCATTATTGACTGCTGAAGATATTGCACTGTAGCCGTGTGTAAATTGGTTCCTGAGGGCTTTTCAGCTCTCTGAGCCGGGGCGAAGTGTGCAGGTTCACCCCAACCCCCATCCTCTGTAAATCGTAGCAGTGAAACGCTTCCAGTCCCTCTCTGGCGCCAGACCCCCCTCCCCGACACACACACACACACACACACACACACACATATATATACACACCCACCCTCCACTCCTCTGATCAATACCTAATTCCAGCCTGTGCAATCAGCCTCCGTTACCCAGGCAACGCTGATGTCACACAAGTTGAGTGCTCTCTGTTGCAACAAATCATTTCCTTTAAGAAAACGTAATTGAGTATTTGTACAGTAGGCTGTCAGCTGAGACTATTTACATCAAGCCTGAACCTGCAGGACATTAGTTATGCCTGTTCTGTGAGGGAAGAGCTCAGCAGAGCAGGTGACCTTACAAAGTAGCCAGGAGGAGGTTTCTATGGCAACTCGAGTTACTTTGAAGTAGTGCAACTCCGGAGAGGATCAGGGTCATGGTGGTGATAGAGAGGGGATGAAGCCCTATTTCATTTTGGTCGAGGTGAAGACTAACACTTGTAAGGAAAATTAGTCACTTGTGCTCGTTCACACAGGTACAAAAACATGACGGATGTTCACTCACTATCAACTGCAATATCTCCAGGAACGGACTTGTTTTAAATCACTTTGCTTTATTATGTCTGCCGAGCCAAGACAGATTAATTTAACAAATTAGCATATCGTGGAACAGTTTAATTACTAATCATAATTTCAGGGGAGACGAAATGCATTCCAGCAAAAAATATGTCACATCCACCTGGACAATAAAATAGAATTTCTACAACTTATTTAAAACGGTTGCATTATTCAAAATCATACACTATATTAAATGATTTAATACATGCACATGCTTTCATTCAGAAGCTAAACCAATCCCGATATCCAAAGGGTTTTTTGGTACCAAGGACACAGCTGTAATTATATATTATATAAAAAATGGTATAAAACAATCTATAGCATCTTTCATTTGTTGAAGTAGCTGTCAAGATAATTGTCCAAACAAATCCCTTAGGCATTCATTCCTCTCTCTTCTGCATCAATCACAAATCACAGATACAAGAGGGGATGAATCCTGGAAGAGCTTGGTTGAATCACGTCATTTCACAACTCCTCCTAAACATTTCCTTTTTCAAGCCCATCTGAGCAAAAACAGTAAATTATAATCATTCAAATACAAGGATTCTCTATTTGATATTATCCGTAACATTTTATTATTCTTTCTATACTGCACAAACTGGAAAAAATACACAACTTTCTGTCCTTTGACACACTGAATAAAAAAGTTAATCTTCTCTTAGACTTCTCAGCAGTCATATACTGAACTCTAAACAAGGATATATACTTTGGACCTGTATATGTTGTTTTCTATGGGAACATGACGATCGTTAATCTTATATAAGTTCCCTAAATTAACCTTTAAAACTGCCTTTGAATGATCAAGCCAATACTTTGAATAGTTTTATAAATGATCTTTTGTCAACCTTACTGTAACACACTTTTATTGCAGATGGATGTAATCTTGACGTTGGCGATGGCAAACCCCATCACATAAACTGTCATAGATGAAATTTAAATTTCTGTTTTCTCACTCAGATCTAATTTGATTGTCATTTGTCAAAGTTATTGGTCATTTGTTATAGAATAACCATAATATGTCTCAGTGCAGTGAGATGTATAATAGTTGGTAAGCCATAAAGACATAACAATGGAAGCACAGAGTGATGGTTATAAATGCTGTACTGTTTATGCTTCAAACATAAACTGTAGGTCTTTTAGCTGTAAATCAAATATGCATTTAAAAACAATGATGTGGGCAGTAATAGTTGCACAACTTAAGCTATGGCCAAAGTTGCACATGACTTTAATGTGTTGAAAATTCAAAGAAATGCAAAAAGAAATCTGCATAAAAGTTGAATACTTAACACATAACTGGAGGTCTTATAGTTTTAGACCAATTTACACAAGACCAGTTTATAAAATTGACTTAAATCCTCAATTGATTTAAAACTTGACTGTGATTTGCAAGTTATTTTATTTTACTTTTTTGGACCATTATTGGATAGGACAGCAATTTATGTTTTTTATTATTCTTCACATTTGACATTTATACAACTCTGTTTCATATATTTGTAATTGCTTCTAATATTTTATTTTATTTAAGTACTTGTTATTTTAGCCTTGTTGCTTCTTTCACACCAATACTATATACAATACAATACACCAAGAAAATTCCTTGTATACTGTATGTAAATGTACTTGGAAATAAAAAATGATTCTGATACTGAGAAGGGATAGAAATAATGGGAGGAGATGGTTGGGGACATGCGTCAGATTAGATCTCACAACTTTTTTTAAACGTTTTTTTTTTTTTTATCAAACGCTTTACTTATGTGTGCTTAGTCAGGATGAAGTTGAATGAATGACCTCTACGTCTTTAAACAAAGTTACAGCACACACAGTTGGAGTGATTCTTGTGTTTGCTGCTGGTTTGCTATAGATGAACTCTCCCAAGAGGCTCCCTGGCCCCTGATTCAATCAGTGCGTCTCCACGTCCACTGTTTCCTGGCACTGATGTATTACAGGGCGCAGGCGGTGGTGTGCGCCATCACTGCGTGGATCAGGTTATGTCACAGGCATTTCACAGCAACTGCAGTTTTTATTCAGTGTCCGTACGGAGACTCTGAGGGGTGAAGACATCGACTGGGTTTGATCCCTTTATCTGAATGTGGACTCAGTAAAGCTAGAGGAAGGTCGACCGGATTTCTTAGAGTGCATGTAGAAAAACAGGACGGGGGGACGGTAATAAGAAAGAATGAAAAAAAGAAAGAGAGTTGATGTTATAATTAACATGGAGTTGGTATCTCATTTTAGTTCCTGTATATATTAGAGCTTTTTTGTATAATTTGTTCTCTGTACATCAGTATGTCTTTATTTTTTTCTGTTTTAATTCTGTACAAAATGTTGCAAAATGTCTGCAACCACCTCAAAATCAACCAATAAGGTGGGAGTCAGCTGGTCGCTATGGTTTAAAGTTTGTTTTTGTTAACTCTGGTCATGTTTTCTATGCAGGCTAATGAGGCCTATTGAAAGTAGTAGTAGCTGCTTTGCTAGAATCTTGCTACAGAAATGTAAAGACTAATTTAAATGAATACAAATGCAAAACACAAAAACCACAAATGGTAGCTACAACCTTGACGATGATCACAGATTTTTTACCAAAGACCTGTGAGTGTTTTATCCAATTGACTCTGAATATACCAATGTGCCCAAATTTTGAGTAAACAAACAAAGTCGCACCAACGTTAACCCTTTGTCGCCATGGTTTAAAATGATTGACTTTATGTCCACATTGCGTAAGCATGCTTGTGCCTGTGCATGAGCAACTGTACCATGTCAAGGCACACCTCTCCCAAGCGTGTCAGGGCCAAGGAAATGTACCGAGCTGGAGCATGGTAAGGAGCACACACAGTAGTCAAACAAACTGGACTTTCGAGGTGAAACTTGCTTGGGCATGACACAGATTCCCTGGTGTGACTGTGAGTGTGCCCTCAAGGAAATGTTACTTTAAATGAAATGTAGCTACTCCTGTGAATGAAAATACAGCTGCGGTTCCCAAACTTTATCACATAACAAAGATCCGGACGCATTTAAAACACACCACAACTTTTTCCATTGCTTGTTTGGGCACAGAGGGAGGATACATCAGTTTTGCTCTTAAAATGGATTTGTTGACTGCATCTTCATTGGATATGTGACAACATTCACCCTCGACTGATGACCACCTGAAGCCTTTGATGATGTCCCTTTTGAGTGAGAATTTATCTGCTAACTTGAGGAGGCAACGTGAGGAGGAAGAAGCTACTGTTTCAACTTGACGTCATTCGGGATCATCAAAATCATCATTGTATCTCACTTTGAAACCTTTTCATTCTTGTGTTTGAATGCAAAACACTTTAAGATAAACAGTTAAAAAATGCTGTACAAGTAAAAGAACTACTGAAATTATGTTTTGGCTCACTCTTTCTTTCAGTTAAAGGCATTCAAAGAAAAAACACTACAAAAAATGTGATTATACATTACAGTTTAATTAAGTGTGTTGAACTGACCTATCACTGTAGATCTACCATTATATGTTATATATATATATATATATATATATATGTATTTCACATATGTGAACGTTAAGGTGTCAGTTTCAGCCAATGAGAGCCTTTCTTCCTGACAGAATATGGAGATATTCTAATGTGAATCTCATTTTGGCCTTAGTGTGAATTTCCATATTATTACCCAAATGTATTCTTCTGTTGAATGCTTTATTCAAGGTGACATTGCTTTCTGTGTGTTATTGTATGACAATATGCTGAATGTGATTACATGGCACTTATTCAACTTGTCATTTCCCACAAGGGTTAAACAAACACAAACTGAATTAAATGTGACTATTCTCTGCGCTCAGAAGGAAAACAAAAGCAGAGACACCGCTTTGCATATTCCCTGACACCTCTGGACTAACAGATGAGACGTGATTTAAATAAGAGCTCGCTTTCTTCACCTGTCGACCTTCTGTGAATATTATTTATGGCCTCAAACACATCTTTTAATTCCAGATATGTTTTTTTTTCTGATAGCTAAGTGTCTGTCCTTTGACTGGAGGTACTGGCTTTTGCCCATTTTTCAAGACCACGATGAATATTCAAAAGATGTGTAGTAGAAAAAGGGCGAAGAAAGAAAAGGGGAGTTAACATTAATTAATATTCGTTGCTGTAAAAATGAAAGCAAGGCCTGCACTAATTTCAATAGACAATTAATCATGAGGCTCGGTAATTACACCGGGGAGTTTACAAATGATTTTTTTTAAGGGGTAGGAGTAAAGGAAAGGAGATAATCCCCTACCTATCACCATCACTGGCTCCCCACCAATCCCTGCAGAAAGAGCAATTAGAGCAAACAGCAGCCGAGCAGTAATTGTGTACCAGGAGAAGATGAAGGCAGAATCTTAATTGGAGGGAATGAAGATCACTTGCTCTCACACCTGATTGTGCTGAGGGAGAAGAAATGTGCAGGCCGGAGCAGGTTCTGAAACACCTCCAGGTGCCCAAATAAAAATAACCCAAAGAGGAGCTGCAGCCGTATTAGAGCGTGGAGCCGAACATCACGTGTAGGCAACCTCAGTCTAGTTCTGTCACAGTGAGGCTGCCACACATTCATGGCGAAACCTCACAGGGCATGTTACCATTATTTTATGTCCCATTGCTTATCCTATTTGGTTCAGATGACTGTGACTATAACTTGTGTCTTGAGATCTGAGAATGTGGATGTTTTTAAATCACCTCTTTGACTCAAAGCGAGAGGAACTGAAAGATCATTCAATCTAGGTTGTTTACATGCTAAGCGCTATTCGCGGGGCATTATTGTCTTTTCCCCTCTTAACTTTTTTCCACTTTAATAATCAAAGAGAGATATGAAACAAGGAAGTTGCTGTGAGAGAAAAGTGGTTACTGAAAACTTTTGAGGACATAAGAAACATGGATATGGCTGTTTTAGAAATCTTTTTCACACACAAAAAAAGCCTTGACCTCCAGTCACAAGACACTTTTGGAAGTATACTAATTTGATTATGTCATAACTGTGCACGAAATACATGTAAGTCACGACACAGAACTTCGAAGTTGAAATTGAGCAGGATTTATTCATTTAATTTGTAAACCTGAACTATTGATTCTATGAACTGAACGGTTTATATTTCATTTCATAGTGATTTGTCATTTTTCAATTAGTTTCATCGTATTTAATGTGGTTGTTAGACTTTATTTCAGATATTTTATAAATTAAGGTCATTGCAACCTGACATCTGATCCCATAGCAACTGTCAGACCGAGCAGAAATGAATACTGATTTAAGTTTCTGTGCCTGAGTGTGTTTATGGTGAATCATATGGGCTCATAAGGCATATTATTAAGTCACTCTTAAATGGTGTTGAAATATTGTGCTGTCAGCACATTACCACATCACCTCAAGACATACAGTCAGGGCACAGAGCACAACGCTCCGCCCTCCACCACAGTGTTTTCACTGGCTGTTTCCCTTACTGTGACCTGAGCCAGACATGCAAGGGTCCAGCCCTGATACGCTTGTTATTATATAGTAGTTATAAAGTTTATAAAGTTTATCAATCAATCCATCATCCATTCATGTACCCAGGCGGAAAAAAGTATACTTTAGCGTACTAAATTACTTAGTATACTTCACATGCATTACATAGTATACTTCACATGCATAGATTATGAGTGTACTCAAGTGTTATTTTCGAGTATATTAAACATGTACTTAGTATACTAATGATATACCATTAGTGCTAAGAAGTACTAAAATACATATATGTCTTTAGTAGCACTAATGGTATATCATTAGTATACTAAGTAAATGTTTAATATATTTGAAAATAACACACTAGAGTACATTAAAACTATATGCATGTGAAGTATACTAGATGTACTTCAATAAAATACACTTCAACACTACACAGAAAGTATAGATTTTTCATAATTCATTTCGAGTAAACAAAAAATAATAAAAACATACTTGAAGTACAAAAAAGATTATTTTTAACATGCACATCATTGCAAGAAAAATGTGCAGAAATACATTTAATTGCAACTTCAAGATACACAGTTAAGTGTTGGTAAATCTAAACAACAATTTCAAACAGTCTCTCTTCATTGCAACATTTTTATGTAACAGTAAGTAATACTCTTTAAGAGTAGTATTACTCTTCAAGAGCTTTTTAACACAAAATGCTAACATTTTAAAATTGAAATGGAAAAGTAAGGATCATTTTTTTCAATTATTAAAGTTATTATTGAACAGCATTGTTGTATTTTGCTGGTATAATACGTTATTTTAAAAGGTTTAAGAGAAAAGATCAGCCAAAGACAATGTATTTTTATTGTACATGCTTTTAAACTAATCTACTAAGTGGTGTATTTCATCTAAGTAAACTGAAGTACTACTGAGGGAATAATATATTTGTAATTAGTAATATATTATTGGCTTACTTAATTTTAACACACAGTCATAATATGCTTGAAATCTACTTTCTGGGTATGTGGGTATCCATTTTACAAATCCATCACAAGTATACAGCCACCAGCTGATTACAACTTGAGTGTGCTCTAAAAACCTCTCAGAGAAACGTGCCAAATGTTGGGAGAGCGGGCCCCATGTACAGAGGTTGTAGTCCTCAGGGTGGACCGGGTTTGAATCTGACCTGTGGCGGATTCCATCATGCCATTCCCCAATCTCTCTGTCCCCGATTTAAGTGTATTTCTAAATCTTGCTTCAAGCATAATTAGCTCAATAAAATCCCAGTTACTCATCAATTTTGTTATACAGTTAGCACTGCCAGGACACCTTCCCTCACACACCTGACAATACAAATATCACTACATCAAAACCAATCAAGTCTGACTTGTGATGTTTCTTAGTAAAATCAGGAGTTAGTGTCAGTACTTTGTCTTAAATATTGCAGGACTTCTGGGAAATGCAGGAATTCAGAGATCTATTTAGGAAAGTGTGCCCAGTTCAAGTGAGCCAATAATCATTAGGAAATGACTGAGACTTACAGTGAATGATCAGTGCCACCTGTGATCACAGTTTACTGTGTAAGAAGATACAAGGGCAGCCTTGTGCTTTAACCTCAGCTTCCTTTGTAACAGTATAGCATTTCTGTTTAACTTTATAATCAGGCCTTTATTAATGTAATGCTTTTCTTCCGCCTAATAATGAAACAACACAAATAAAATAAATTGTGATCAATGGAGGCGAGCAGAGACAGATGAGGAGTCTGTCACACTGGGGATGATACCAATTTATCTCTTTAATGCATCTCCATGGGGTTCTCTCACTAAAGGATACAGATTACTGAAGCCCTTGTCTCAGAGGGAAATGCGTGAGAAGAATCCATATAACATACAGAGATGGAGAGCCCTTCTTTCATCTAGTATCAGTCATGCTTCTTCACTCTCAACAGCTAGTGTAAAGAAAGGCAAACGTGTGTACATTTACTCAGAGGAACGAGGACAACTGATCGCATTTAAAATGGCAGCTATTGAACTCAACTTCTTTTCTTTCTCTTGTTTTCTAGTTTGATTTTGTGTTATTGATCTTTCAAATCATTCACATCGCATGCTTTTCTCACATTGTCTAGAACCTGCTGTTGGGTTATTTTTTGTTGTTGTAGTTTTTTTTAAGGTGGTTAATGTTCTTCTGCATTTGGGTTCTTTTGTTTTGTCCTTTTTAGGCTTTTGCTGTGTGGTAAAGCACATTTAAAAACAGTATCTTGAAGGTGCATTATTTATTTGTTATTGGTGGCAACATATTTTGCAACCATAATAAAATATTTAAAAAAATTAAAAAACAATGTTTTCCAATTCACATATTTAATAATAATAATAATAAATTTTATTTCACAGCGCCTTTCCAAGCGCTCAAGGACGCTTTAAATTGGATTAAAAACACAATACAAATAAATACAAATATTTCACATATTCCTTTAAATGTGTCCATGCTGCGTTCTTTTTGAAAAAAACTGGGGCATAGTGGTAATGTATGGGTTGTTTTATGCCTGTGGAAGCTTGTTGAGGGACAGAAATGTGGAAAATTCTGAGCAACACAATCAGCAGCTCTGGGTTTTCCTAGAATAGATGAGCCATAAACAACCAAAGCCATAAACAACTGAAGCTTTGCGCTTGGCCGAGAGACGGATATCTAACATGTGCTGGTGAATGAAGACAAGGCAAGGCACACCCCTGCAGTAAATAAGGAATTCCCCGCCGCTCTGCTCACAAACCAGAAGGCAAAAAGTCGACCAGGTCACTGTGTTGCATCAGTAACTAATAAAAGGAAGAGCTGAGAAATGTTTGAGGTCAGGCAGTAAAAAAACAGTCTTTTTCTGCTCCAGGCATGAAGGACAACACTATTAGCTGTAATGTGTGGGTTTTTGTGTCATCATCATAAAATTCTCTGTTTGATATCAGCGTGTCGTGCAGGATCCTTCATGTGCAGCAACTTGGAACAAATATCCAAAAGTACACGTTTTCTGACTGAAATGTTCTCATCTAATTTCAATCACGCTGAAAAACAAAACGCAAACAAAAACAGAAGGAAAACAATATCTTTTCCCTCATATGGATCTCTACATTTCTGAGGGCAATGGCATTTCAGGAGGCCCAAGGTCAAATCTAGACTGGGTCATAAATTGTTTTGTTTGATGGTCTACATTTTCCTCAATAGCAGGGGGAAGGCCAAGCCCATAAAAACGTAAAAGACGAGCCGGCTGACTGAGGGCTCGGCTTCCAGCATTGTTGTCCCGGGGACAGCGAGATGCTCCCAGTAGAGGTTTCATGGTGAATAAAGACTGTTATGGCCCACCATTGGCATGCACAGAGGGCTCATAGAGATCATTACTGCCACGGCTCAGTCAGGAGAAAGTCACAATGGCAAACTCAAAGCTGAAACCATTTCATTGTCAGCAGCAGAAAGGGGCTGGTCACCAACAGACGGATGTGTTTCTCTTTGCAGGAGGATTCAGTGGAGGTATTTCGGGACAAATAAACAGCAATATCACAGATTCCTGAATCAGGTTTTTCTGGGGCTAAAATTGACTTTGAGTTTTGTATTTTTTGGTCTATATTCACATATATATATATTCTTCTTTCATTGGTTGCATTAACAGTTTCCAAGTTCTTTGGTAACATCAATTCAAGTCCATGCCTTTCATAAGTGCTTTATAATAAAACTATTAAGTGAAGCATGGGGCCAAAGTGAGCGGTAATACACTACATTGAATGAATGGTTTGGTCAAATGTGTATGAATCTGCAGCTGAATAAAAAGTTGAGATTAAATCCAGTATTTACTCCTGTTTGAGGGACGTGTGATAAAAACATCAGTTTGTTTGTTGGACTGACTGACCTTTAACCTCTTTTAAAGATGAAAATCTTTGCAGCAATACTTTAGCTTAGAGCAGAGTGCACTGTTTGTTTCTGTCTTTGAATGAGATGTGCAGGCAATAAATAGTTGATTTATTGGGGACTATTTTCAGCTGCGGATTCATGTGATGCTTTTGTGACGAAATACAGCAGAAGTATAGTTTATGTAGTTTTTAATATAAAAAGAACTCTCTGGCTCAAGTTTAATCTTATGAAGGAACATGTCTTTAAGTGCATCATGTGGCTCTTTGATATGATTCTATTATTAAAACACAATTCTTTTGCTCTCAGTTTTTATATATTATAGCCTACTATGTTGGCTAACATCTTTGATGGACTAAAACTATCCAACAGCAACTTCTCACCTGTGTTAAAACTACTTTAAACACAACCTTCAGTTCTCGAGCATTACCAACATCAAATGATCTGACTTACTGACCTGCTGTCAAACAGAAACTGGTCATTAAATCAGTGTTTATCTGTTAAAACAAATGTTTACCGTAATTCTAAGCTAACCAGAACTCAACATTTGGCAGAAAGTAACATTAGCCTAGCTTGATTTTCCCTAGCGCATATTTGCCTGAACTCAAACTTTTCTCCACCCTTCATGGTACACAAGATTTAACTATTTAATTTATTAATCCATTAGCTCAGCTTGAAATTTTGTGTGCATTACACAGAGGATTTTCCATGCTGAAATGATTGTAAGTGAGTATTAAGATTTGTTCTATAGAAGCTGATAAAGAACAGCCAGACTTAAAAACAAAGAAAAAATGCCCCAAAAACCCAAATGAAAGAACCGAAACAATAAGGTTCCTCTCAGGTCTAAATCATTCATGACTACAGTAATATCCAAGTAACCTTTTAGCTCACCCAACACCGAGCAGGGCTCACTAAATCACTGTGGTCTGCAGTTTTCACTGTTTGCTAATAGCACTTGCTGAGTAGATATTAACACATGAAGCGCGGCTGTATTTGTTGTAGGGAAAGGGGGGATTTGGGAATCCCTGGACGGGACCTCCATGTAGGCTTACTCTGGACAGGCTACACCACACTCCTCCAGACACCCTCCCTCCTCCTTCTTCATCACTCAGCTACATCTGCTCCTCATTAACACCATTATAATGAGCTGCTGCACCTGAGGTAAATAAAACTGTGCTCCCTTGCCCTCACATCAACAGATCCAACACTGGAACTCTGTGCGAGAAGAGCCTGCATTCGCTCTGTCCCCCTCCCCAACTTGACCCGCCTGTTTTTTTGTTTCTGAGAGGACATTAAATGTGGTCAGTGGAGGAGCTACTGGCTACACATAAAACCCCCACAGGTTCTCCATTCAGAGCCATGGCCACAAAGCGGATAATGAGTTCCATAAAGCTGTCAGGAGGGAAGAATGAATGTGCATCGGATACACCGACCGTAACTCAGACGTGGCTCTAAGTAGCTGGAAGAATGATAAGAAATGGTTTTTCTCTGGCATTGATCAGAAGCTGCAGAAATATTAAAGTGTTAAAACCCTGGAAAGAGGCAGCAGTAAGTCCCCACCTTTGCCTCTGGTGGTCTCTTCTGGGGTTGAGTCTTGCTCCGATTAATTTTAAGAAGTAAAGAACTTCAGCTTAAGCAGGTTCATTATTATTAGCATTGGGTTTTTTGTTTTTTTTTGCTTTTACGTTACAAAAGATACATTTTGCATCCCATTTTGGGGGAAAGACTCATTGTCATTATTTGCATCTTCCGTTTCTGATGAATAATTTCATCTACTCTGAACACTGGTAAAACATGCTCTCTCTGAACAATTCAACTGCCCAAGCTCACTTTATAGCCCAGCCATTAGTCCTCATATTCTCTTATATGCATAGAGACTTAGATAAATGGTATTTAGAATCATGCACTATTTTATTATTCTAACATTACCATAAATATGACATCCAAATAAACCTATTTCCCCAAATCTGATTTGGTTGGACGGGAAAGCAGTGGGCAACTTTGAATGCTGCTGTTTTTGACAAATGAACATGACATGCAGGGGGAAAATAATTTGACAGGTGACAAATGTTGAGCGGTGATACAATCTGAAAAGCAAGCCACCTGAAATATGACTCACTCTATTAAAATCATTCACAGAGGATATTGAATAGTTTTTTAAAGACTTCAAATATCTGATACAATTTACTTTAATTTCATTTCACGTTTTCTGTGATGACGATTCCATTCAAGACAGAATGAGCTTGTGCTTATTGCAGCTGTGCTTAAATATTAGCTTGGGTCTTATGTGTTTGTTGGTGGCCACAACATCAACAACATCAAACTCTTTCTGCGATCACATGGAATTAATACAGAAAAACATCATCATCGCTAGATAGTGTTGGGAAATTATCAGTACAATGAGATTTACTGCCACTCTTGGCCGTACAAATTCAAAACATTGGTAGGTCATGAGCTTTGTATTACTTTACATTCCGGTAACTAAAACAGAATCAACCCAATTAGTTTGCACACGCTAATGTAGACATACAATACAATAAAGTTAGATAAATGAGGTTGTGTGGTTCAATCCTAAATAATGTTTTTGTTTCAGTACTCTAATGAACAGAGCATGTTTGCCCTGTCAGGCTGGGATTTTCCTGCAGCTGCTGTTTTTCCAGCAGCAGAGGAATCCGACTTGACAAGGAGAAACTATAGATATACAAATCTGCAGGGAAAAGGTAAGATTTGCAGCTGAAACACCTCAACAAATCAATGCACTGACGGTGTGGAAAAAAAGAGCAACATTGTTCTTGAGTTGCACTGAAGCTAGATCGTTTCCTTTCATCTAGGGTTGTTTTAGACATGTCTTTAAAAAGTCTTTGCTCCTTATTGGAAAAATGTAAGGTTTATTTTGAAATACCACTGCTCCATCCAAGAGAAAAAAAATAAAACAGCCACATAAGATTGAAAATGAGAGTTAAAGTTAAAGTTTTGTGATTTTCACTCTTAGCCTGCTCTATTGTGATGGATTTTATCATTCAGTGTCGATTGTGTTCAGTGTTCAGTGTGGTTTGTTTTGTATTGTTCAGGATTTATGATTGCACATTAGTTCAACAAACTTGGATTTCAGACTTTTGAATCCAACAAAAACACACAGTCAGGCACGGTTAAGGGCAGATGTTTTCCATTTCTCCATGTAGAAGCTTCTGCAATATTTCTTTCTAACACTACTGTTAGTACGAATTTTCATGAATTCATTCATCTTGGTAACTACTAATTAAATCTGTCTCCCACCTTAGAGCATCTCTCCCTTTGGGCTGTGTAGCTGTAACCATATCTGTGTCAGACATGTCATAGTAGCAGGGTTATATTTGGATAGAAGCCATGTCTGACATTTACAAGTCAAGGATATGTCATCTTTGTAGCCTTATAGAGATGTACTCAAGAGCAAAGGATTTTGTAAGCTGTACCTTCCATAAGAATATATACGTTTGTTGACGTAAAAAACTTTCATCATTGGACTTATACAGTAGAACCAACCCCCGAATAACAGCTACTTAAACTAGAAACAGACTGATAGAAAGTAAATACAGAGGACAGATGATGTTTATTCCAACCTTAGCTAGCTTGCTTGGGAAAAGCTACATTTCATGCAATCAGGAAGAGCTTCACAAAACACAAGCAAGGGCTGTAACAACTTGACATACTGTTCAGGTCTGCAGTGCTTTCAGCTGATTTGTTTTTCAAACGTGCGCACCAAGTGTGAAAGTAACAAGAAAAGCAAAAGAGAGAAATCTACCCATCCAGTGACAAGACATCACGTAGGACAGAGAGATGTTTTCATCGTTCAACAATATAAACTTCCCTCTATCTACATGCTCTTTTAGGGATGTGTTTAACCATATACCTCAGCATCACACTGATTCTGATTTCTCATCTTCAAGTTCAGAAAACTTCTTAACCTCCAAAGATACACAAATCCCTTGGTATTCCTTCCCACTTGTTTTTCTTGTCCCTGTCCTACATGATAGTGTTCATACAATATGCATCAAACATGAGGTGTCCATAGGATCAACCTCTCCGAACAAAAGAGCGGCATCAAAACGAGGTATTTTAAATTGCGGAACATGAAGTGGACCTGGATATGACCTCGGCTCTGTGTGCAACAATCCTGATGTCAACACGATCTCCTTTGTTTTTGTGTGAGTTTGGGTTATTCATTCTGCGATGTTTTCTTCTATAGTTTGGTTCTTGATTATTCTCCATAAAAATAACTGTACTTCAGGATAAGCTTTCTCTGGGTCTAGAGTCTGTTGGATATCGTTTTATTATTCCAGTGAGCATTAAACTTTCTTTAGGGACAGAGCTTGAAACAGTTCTGCATGCTAGAATAAAGACATTCTTTAATTTGTTAATCGTTATTCATGTGTTTTTATTCACCCAAGCAGCAATAAAACATTTTTTTTTTGCGAGCAAAAGGCACAAAACATGTTTGATTTGTTGCTCTGAGTTTTTTCCTTCTTCTAATGTGGGTAAAAATAAGTAAACTCAGACAAACTTTTTGATTGGTTACACATGTTCACTGCCTAATTATCTTTTATGCATTGGCTTCTTTTCCCTTTTTTCCCCCCTTTTTGTTTTTCCAGAAGCCAGTGATTTACAGTTCATGAATATATGCAACAAAGGAAAGCAGCCAGTTCTGGAGGCCATAACTCATAGGCCAAAAGTCGGCCTTATTTACATTGTATACAATACAAACCAGAGTCCTCATTTAGTTTTAAGCCTGGTGTGTAAATCTTTATGGGTATATATGAGGCTGATAATAGTGCACAAGTTTACTGTGTAGTGCCCACAAAGAACCTCTACTGTATATATTATGCTTCCACATCTACAGTATTTGTGATTTCAAGATCACCTCAGTTCTGAGTTCTTTTGGTTTAAGTATCACTCTTAAGAATCTCAATGGTGGTGGTGGGAGACAAGTGGATGATGGCAAAGATAAAGGCAGCAAGCCTATAGCCAGAGACACCGGTCACTGAGAGCAACAGAAAAGTTTTATTAGCCACAGCTTCAAACTTGTATGAAAGGCATCTACTTTATATTTTGCATTAGAGATGTTACAGATCTCATCAAATATTGGTATAGGGTCAAATATTGAAGTCATTTACGGATTGTTTATGGGACTTATGGCAATGAGCTACGCCACATTTGGGCACTCTAAACAAGCTCAGCTTGCTCAGTTTTGCTTTGAAGACATTCAGACTGAACTGTGAGAATGTTTTCTTCAGCTTTGTGTAGCCTTACAAATGAACCCAACAACAACAACAACAACAACAACAACAACAACAACAACAACGATTGGGTTAAAAATGATCCAAAAACAGTATTGGCATCTAAAAAAATATAAAAAATATATAATGCACTTGCAAACATTAAAAATGTTGATACCGTGCAATAATGTCAGTATCTTCAATACTATAATAATCTGTTGTTTTATTCTAAATTGGAAACAACTGGAATCAGGTTATTTTTCTTTAACTGTTGGATTCTCTGTGCAGAGTGTGCATAGTGTGCTTCTTTCTGTATCTTTTTAGCCAATTTCCCCATTGTGGGATCAATATAGGGTTATCTTATCTTATCAACATGACTCCCCGAAGTACAGGAAAGTATAAACTGATGCATGCAGTTGAATCACTTTAGTTTTTATCAATGTTGTCTTTCAGTGTATTTGGCAACACAGACAGCACAGTGTGGGTGTAGCAGTAAAGACATTTTTCAGAGGTTAATGGATAAGCTTAAGGTCTCTCTCATCCAAATGTGGTTTTTATGGGAGACTTTGGCCGGGATCTTTCTTTTTCATTAGTCTGCATCTTTATCATTTACACATTGATGGGAACTAAAGGTTTTGGGGTTAGAGACGCATTCTCTAAATGGTGTTTTACTCATTCAGCCACAGGGCAAAGCTAATAGCATCTGCTGATCCTTACTTCTCTCAATGTCTTCAAAAGAGAACGACAGATGCCAAAATATTTCAGAAATTCTTTGCACAAATATTGCCAGAAGTAATGCATTAAATATTTTATATTCAAAATATTTGATGGCTACCCATAAACTTCATAACTACGTTTGTGGATCTATAAAAGTATCTTTGAGTTTGTCTGCATTTTCATCTCCAATGAATTCTCGGTTTCCACAGGCTGTGAGAGAGGAGCGTGGCTGTATTACGTGTTTTATATTGATTGGGCGGGCTTATTTAATTCAATTGCTGCATATCCTTACTTGGAGGGGCAGAGAAAATCGTTTGAGAATCAATGTGCGGAAGCGAGAAAGACAAAAATAATTGACTGTTTTCAAACTCCTGCAGGCAGTGGAATAACTAACCAAAACAGCTCGCAGGGATGTCTGAAATTGGTTTTGCAAATCCTTCACACACAGATCCAAACAGAGAAAAATGGTAATGTAGAAATCCATTTCAAACTCTACAGCGCACATGAAGTTTATTTTCACTTATGTTATGTTTTGACACTTATTCTCTGGTATGTTAATGGTCAGACTAGAGACTGGGTGTGTGTGTGTGTGTGTGTGTGTGTGCGTGCGTGTGTGCGAACCAGATGCGGTGAGGTGGAGCTCTCCCCCATGGAGCTGCCTCCCTGGGTGCCTGCAGGTCCACTTCCAATCTATTTGCTGTAATTGCCGTCAGAGTGTACACCTTGGAGTCCTCTAATTCCCTCTTTTATTTCAGCCACCATGAGGGAGACCATCTGTCCTCCTGCCTGCACTTCCCCCACCCCTTTGGCGTCAGGTCTCTCCCAGTCTGCATGAAACACACACACACAAAGACACAAACACAGAGACACCAGCGCTTTGATACATCACACCTTTGTCCAGACAGCGTCACGTGTCTGCAGATCAGGACAAGTGTGTGTTTTCATGAGGTGCTGCTGAGGACGACCACAGCGCCATCAAACGTGTCTTGGATAATGAGCGTAAAGTGACACAGTTTCCCCATCTGCTGACACTTTTTATTCGTCCACCTCTATAAGATCTAAGAAACATCGCCCATATAAACACACACACCTTCATAGTATCTAGACTTAAACTGGCCTTTTTTCCCTTTAGGACTCAGGTCTTATTGCTACCCTCTACAATTTCCCAAGCCGTGCCCCCCCCCCCCCCCCCCCCCCCCCCCCCTTGGGAGAATAGACTCAAGCTGTTGTCTGCAGTTACCACAGCCCGGTGTTTTCTCCTGAGGTGGTCACATTTGGTTTCAGAGACTACAGCTTTGCTCCACACTGCTGGTGACATGCAGGGCTTGACCTCAGTGCTCTGGCGTGACAGGTGTTATGCAGGTGCACACCTTTCCCTCAGCTTTACGTCTGGATTTCATCCAAAGGGCATCTCGACTTCGCTGTGAGATTCACGTTTCCTGAAAAACAAGGAAATCCCAGCATAAGTTTGCATTATGTTGATCAACAGTCACTGAAAAAACTGAACTACAAATACTCTCTGCTCAAACGAACACAAAACAATCACTCTACAAATAGATGCAAGCAGCAGGAAGACAAAACAGAATAATACGGGACATTTTCTATATATCTATCTGGCTGCGTTTGTGCTCTCTCACTGCATCTTTGTTTGTGCTTTTCTACGCTGCAGCCACGGCGTCTGGGGCGCATCTGATTTAAATACCATCCCATCTCATTAACATGCACAGATAGAGCTGCGAGGGCCAATTACATTCATCTTGTCATGTGGCCTGGCTTCCAAGTCATTAATATTTTATGGCAACACGCTCCCCTAGCCGCAGCAGCAACACACCAGTGCTTTTACATTATTCCAGCGCTCAGGACACAAGATCAGAAACATCCCCCTGAACACACACTCTTCTTCTAGGTCATGACAATATAAGCATGAAAAATGAGTGGAGGGAAGAAACTGATGGTAATCCACAGAAAGATATGGCTCTTTTTGAGAACGAACTAACCAAAGCCAGAGTTACATGTTGCTTTGTTTGGTATCGTTTCTGTAACAGTAAGATTTAAAGCATGTCAGGCAGATGTCATTTTTTGTGAAGACTTTTCTGACAGATCATTGAATTCTTAGAGAAACAAGGTGCTCTGTTAACTGTTTGAGGCTCTGTTATCTGAGATTTGATGCCATTTTTTTTTTTTTTTAAAAAGGCATCAGAGGGACTTTTTAGAGACCTAAGCCTTCATCCTCACCCACACTTGACGAAGTTCTGTTATGGAAGAAGGAAATACATTTCTGGTGACTCACTTTCATCTCAGAGGAAAGGTTCAGCCTGATGTTTTCTTTTTCACTCTCTTCTGAAAAGAATTGCGAAATGATTCATCCATCCAAAACAAGTCTAGAAACAAAGCCTCCTTCAGGGACTCTATGATCATGGAAACGTGTCTTCATTTCCAAGACAAGCACAATCTAATCTACTAGAGAAACTTCAGCTTCTGATTAGATATTTGGATGAAGTTATTCAGTTGTTCTTATCATAACAGTAACTTCCCGTTTCCACTTGGGTTATATTTAATTTGGATATATTGTTGAAATCTATGGACACAGAACCCAAACTACTCAACACTGTCATCAGTTCCAAACTCTTTGAATCCTCATCAAAGGTTCCCCAAAAGTCAAAAACATGATGTTTTATGACTTGATAAAGACTGAACTGCACTTCACTTTTTAGAACTATTTGCTACTAAAACCAGAACTAAATTTGAAAAGTGAATTTGTTAGGAAACTATTTTTTAAGACAAATGTGTTTTGTATGAAGTCTCATTTGGAAATAAAATGGAGAGAATATGAAGTGTCTCTGATAACAGTATGAGTCGCCTCCTCGATCTTTTCTGTGATTTATTAAGTTGTTTATGTATGAATGACGGGCAGACTGATGTTAAAACGTGGTTGTGAGTTTTCTCTTCGCTGGATTGGCACTGGGATCTTGTTTTTCCTGATTTTGGTTCAAATTAAACAGACTAGGTTGCAAAAGAAAGTCAGAGATGCAAAAAACACAAGAAACAGAGCTACACACGCTTAAAAACTAAGTTCTCTTTCTCCCTCTTTTGACACATCCATAAAATCTCCTTTATAGTCACTGCAGCGTTTCAGTTACATGCTTGATGAATTGAACTAAATCCAAATACAATAATCCAACTAAAAAAAATATCATTGCTGAAGCTCCTGTAATCCCTGTAATGACTTCTCTAATGAAAGTAAGCAGTCTTCAGAACGCTGGCTGCAGCTCGCCATCCTCTCCTGTACAGAGCGAGGATGGCCCCGAGGAGACAGGCTCAACACATTTCTGACGGGTAACAGCAGCCTACACGACTCGCCTCCCGGCTCTGTGGCGATACGCAACAAGATTGATGTGTGTTCCTGACAAATAGCCCGGACGGCCATTTATATGGGGAGATGCTGCCTGGCAATGTGAGGGGAAGAGTCACTTAGTAGAACAATTTCCTCACACAGCACGTTCCCTTTGATTTCTGTTGCCATAGCAGAAAGTGTATTCAGAGAAAATGCCTTTGCTTTAAAATTAATACTTTTTTGGTACTTTATTATGTTAACCATCAAGTTGCAAAAGCATTCATGTTTTAATTAAAATACATTTTAACACATGATGGAACTAATTGCTATTTCAATCTTTAAACCAAAGGGTTTTTTTGTAATCCCTCTTGTCCTCTACATGAGGCTGTTAGATCTATTTACTGTATCTTCTGTGTAATCATGATAATATAGAATATTGATGTTCAGGACATTACAGACATGTTGGCTTCAATTACATTGTGGGGGCAACAAAAGAATGAATGGAGATCATCTGTAATCATTTATTAATATTTGGGCAAAATGCTACAAATGTTTTCACCCCCAGGTGAGCAATGCAGTAAATATGTCACTTTTCTAAGATCTTTTGCAGGCTCTTAACTATCTCAGGGATTAATACGTTTCTATGAGCAAAATAAACTAGTGCCTTATAGTGTACCCATTATCAAGTAGCTAAAGGATTATTAAAAGATTTTCCTTAACAAAAGAAACATCCTATATGAATCCTCTTTAGATCCTTGTTGAAGCAGAAGACTCACTTTGAATTATTTTCACAAAAAGAGCACACTGTTTTCTCTCCACTGACTTCATTCCTCAAACTGCAGCCAGGTACAAAATAAAAGAAACGTTATAAAGAGTAATAACACCAAAATCTTCTGAACATTACTCATGTCTCTTATCTGTTGTGTGGTAGCAGGGAGTTCCTCATTTCTCATTTTCTCAAACAGTGGGACTAAGCTAAAGCGCGAGGTGTGAACTGCTCCATGTTTTGCATATCAACCATCTTCCTACTGACAAATGTTAGCTTTAATAAAACCACAGAGGAACAACGGAACAGAGAGGAAAGCCCACAACGACGCGGGACTGAAGCTGAGACAATTTAGCAGGAAATGAAAAAGTTGAATTGTCTGCAGGAAATATCAAAATCATCATAATCATTTGTCAAATTGTGACATGTATCTTCCCTACAACTCAGATATCTGCTGCAATGAAGACTCATCGTTTCAGGGCTTTAGATTATTTTCTGTCTGTGTCTCCTTAAAGACTTACTTCTGTTTATTGAGGTCCTTGTGCCTTCTACTGCACTGATTACAGTCCAACCAAATCAGATACATAGCAACTAACTTTGTCTTACTATTAATACCTTCTTTTATCATTGCATTGAATAAAATATCCAACTTTGCCATCCATAAAGGGAAGCAGAAACAGTCTGGTCATGGAGTGCATGAAGTAGTGTTTTCCTTTGGTCGGAAAAGGTCAACATTCTTTTAGGATTTAATCAGGAACTGTACACAGCATTAGCAAAAATAAGCATTAAGTTACATACGGCAACGTATGTACTCAGTAACCCATCTGTAATGTAAACCTCTTGGATATTCGAATCATGTACCCTACCATACTCAAAGGTAGTAAAATAATATACTTTATGTGCATTTGGACACTTTGGTGTTTTTTAAATGTGTCCACTCTGTGTCAGGTTGTGATACATCTGTCCCGACCAGATTTCACAGCCCTGTTCTGCTCATCCTCTTTGTTCAATGATGACAGTAAGAGTTGAAAATGCACCTATCCCTTATTGTTGTGAACATTAAGAATTAGATTGTCACGTCAGTAGATTAAATATGAAGCTTTTAGTAGCTGCTAGCTTAGCACAGTAACTCCTAAAACAGGTCTTTTTATGGCATTGTTTTGCTTTTTTCTGAAAAACGTGAAAGGTTGGTTACCAGTAAGATTTGAGGCTGCTGTTTTGAGAAGAAGTTTTTCAGTATAACGCGAGCTGTTTCCCAATTTTTCAAGTCTTTATGCTAAGCTAAGCTAAGCTAATAATAACTTTATTTATTTAAGATAATACTAAGATTTGCCCACTGTAAGTTTTCATTTCTCATAGATGTAACAAGGATGGTCTCTTCAAGAAAGCACATATTCTCCAAAAAAACAAAGCAATACAAGCCTTCCCTTTTTCTGGCTAAAGAAAAACTTCCATTTGTAGGATCATGAAAAAAAAAAAAAAACCTAAGTTTAGTTTCACTTCTCCAGCAAAACAAGTTCATTGTTAGGTTTGGAAACAATGCTCATAAGAGTAGTATAGTGGTAAAACAGAAGAGAACGTTCACATACGACCTGCTGTCTGAATGGTCCTCAGCTCGACTGTATGGAAAAGCAGGCTACTTTTCATCTCTGCACAACAGGTCCTTTCTTTTTAACTGTTGTCATAGAATGATGTGCTGAGAGTCTTTGATTGAGCCATCTGTGTTCTTGCTGCAGCAACACACCTTCAGTGCAAACATCAGAAAGGGAACAGACACTTTTCTATAAATAAAACCAACATAGAGCATGGTTGTCACAGAAACAGACTTATATCAATATTTTAGAGGCACATTTAAGAAAATGATGTTATAAAGCAAAGGTGAGCTCTTGTAAATATGATTTTATAAAGGATGTATCTTTCAGCTAAATTGTACTTTTAGCAGGGGAAGCGCAGACGGTAAACAGAATATTATATTACATATGGAGAAGATGGTGCTATAAGATGTTATTTCACACAAAAATAATCATATCAGAGCGGATGCAAAGTGGGTGTAATTAGATTTCTGTATTAATTATAACCTGATATCATCAACCTTAGCACCCCCCTCCAGAGCACAGAGAGCTGTGAGACCACCCCATGATGAGAAAGAAAATACAATTCCCAACTACTCCCTCCTGCTGTTGTCCCTCTCCCGCTGAGTGGAGGAGACGGCCTATTAGAGGTCGATGTGCCAGGACAGGCTGTCTGCTCTTTAAAACGTCCTCTCTCAAAAACATTGAAACAAGGAGATCTTTTTTTGCATCTTATGCTGCAACCAGGGCTAGATTTTGGATGTTCTTGTTTTTAACAGGGAAACATTCAGCATATTGATATGGTGGCTATTTGAGGACAAACACAAGGTGGAATTCTTTCATGCTAATATATAATGTTACATTGTCCGAGAGTGTAGGTCATACACACATTCAGGGTATCTAAATACTTTATTAATCCCCAAGGAGAACATTAATTTTTTAAACTGCTAATACTGAGCATGCTACACACACTCATGCACAAACGAAGGAGCCTATGGAGATGCATTAATGGAGAGATGTCATGTCACAGTGAGGGGGCTGCACAACAACGCAGAGGGCCCCGAGCAGTTGGTGGTGTAGTCCCTTGCTCAAGAGCACCTTGGCCGTGCTTTGGAAGTTAACTGGCAGCTCTCCAGCAACCAGTCCCAATTTCCATGCTTACCAAGATAATCATTACACTGCTTCCTGTAAAACAGTAGTAGTAGTAAAGAAGAGAGGAAGCAATATTTTAACATAAAGCAACTTATTTTATTAGCTTTGATTTGACATCAGCTAATACCAATCCAACCCCCTTCTAGCAAATAAAATATTTGCTAGAAAGTGTGCCTTAGTTCCTATCTAACATTGCTAGGAGATATATTTCTAGCTGACTTAACATTAGCTTGGAACTTATCTTGCTGCTTTCAACACCAACAAGCGGTTATAAGGATTAAGTCACCTCTTAGCTTAGCCTAGCACACTGAATAAATTGCAAAATGCTAATGTTCGATGTGGTCTGACTGTAATTAGTAAATTATGAAACATGTTTTTACCTGACCTGAAGTTCCTTTAACTTCCACTGCCGATTGCCTTCTCAATTGCTGAATCATGGAGAAACTGACGTGATTATGGTTTATCAAACAGCTCAACTGTGTTTTCATACTTCTAACAAGCAGTATGGCACTCTTCCAGTATATTAGCTACCTAGCCTGAGCATAACATGCAATGAAAGTGGTTGCCCCCTGAATGGTCAACAGAAGAGAGGAGAAGATGTGTATTCATAATGACACATGTTAACACAGAGAACAGGTCTGTTTTAGATTCACTTTCATCATCTACTGAACAGCCAAATATAAATTCCCTTAACAACACAGACTTGCTGGCTATTTTAGTTTCAGCATCAGATTCTCCACTCTCCTGTGGCTAGTTATATTGTTTTCTCTAAACTTGTGTAAAATATTGTGAACGGGATGCATTGTTCCAACTCACTCTCCAATATGTCTGGCTCCAAAAAGACAATTGTTTTGGCTTGCTTTTAATTGCTCCATCTGTACTGCCTCCCATCGGGACATTGCTGCCTCAGATACTTTCCCACATACAGGCGGATAAGTTTCACACAGATCCAGAGCAGAACTGCAAACTGCAGCAGTGCACTTCATTAAAGCAAAGATTACACTTCAGAGGAGCCCTGCGCTTCAGCTGGCACATGCGGCTTGTGTAATCAGACGTCCCGAGCAGATGAAGCATGGTGTGGTACGCTGGAGCCGACTGCTACATTTACTTAAAGGACGTTCCCATCAGCGCTGTGTCATCTGGAATCTGTTCCTTGATACCTTTGCTCCATTCCAAACCAATTAGCACTTGATGGTCTGCATGAGGGTGGTTTCCACTTCAGTGAGAGTTCATCTAAATAGCCAATACATTTCCAGCCAGCCCATCTTTGAGTTAAAGTTGAAACTCAGTAAAACGCCAACACAAGCAGCCACATGTGAGAATAAATATGTTGTATTATGAGTTGCTGATTGTGTAATCTTCATAAATTAATCATTAACCAACGACAATTGACCATTTTGATGCC
This sequence comes from Symphodus melops, assembly GCF_947650265.1. Taxonomy (NCBI): domain Eukaryota; kingdom Metazoa; phylum Chordata; class Actinopteri; order Labriformes; family Labridae; genus Symphodus; species Symphodus melops. The sequence goes on from NC_136702.1 coordinate 9,975,053, forward strand.
TATTTACATTTATACTTCTTTCTTTGTCATATCTAAGATACTGTAGTATCAATACATTGGACAAATTTTGTACAACAAACATTAGATACATATTAACACCAATCGATTGTGTTTCAAATAAATGGTAATCAAGCTCACATCAGGTTGTGATAATTACAGAGGGACATATTATTCTAAAAAGTTCTATGGCTAACAATCTCAAATGGTAACAGACTACTTCAATAGTCATAGTCATTGAATTACAAAGATTGATTCACAATTGTGTACATTGAGAAAACCTTAACTGAGTGTCTCCATGTCTTCTTTTAATACACTTAAACCCCTCTGTAATTCATTGAAGAGATGGCAGACAAATCCTCTGTCTTTGATTTTTCTAAATCTAAAGGTAACACAACACTTCAGAAGTCAGCCAGAAGCTTGATCCAAAGGCAACTAGATGTGGTTAAAGTTACCAGTCGCCTTTGGATCGAGCGTCAAATGTACCTTGACCTGGATGAACCTATATCGACATCTTCGGAAGTCGGCGTCAATCAAGTCTGGTGGATATCTTCAAAGGAGACAGCCTGTCCAGTACTGGAATCCTCTTTTAAGAAGTGTTTACTTTAAGACTAGCAGTATCATTTGTACCTTTAACAATAAGCAGTTACTACTTTCACTTTTTTTTCTCTTCTGTTACAAGTTTGCCTTCATCTAGTTTGCAGTTGTTTTACAAGTGTCATCAACTGTACTCAGGGATGCTTTTCTTTTTCTTGTTTTCATTTGGCCTTACTATTTATTTACCACACTAACAGAGAGAAACCAATCTTTCTCACACAAAGAATTGAGAAACATAGTTTAGCACAGAGCAAATAAAGCTGCATTTTTGCATCCCTTACCTCAAAAGGAAACCACAAAAAGGATTTCTAAATGACCCATCAAAAAAGAAATGATTATAACAGACAAAACTAGTTTCAGTTTTCATATCTTTTTAAATTTCATTTTTCGATGAGAGAACAAAAAAATGTGAACAGGAAACACAGAACACATTTACCTAACACAGAGAATCAGTATCTCCGTACATGTAGCCTTTTCAAGACTTCATCTTATAAGCGAAGGGAAGCAGCGTGACCGTACACCCAGCAGCAACAATGAATTAACTGTTTCCTTATCTGGTTTTCTTCAGAGGTGTCTAACTTTCACATCTCTAGCGGTGCATGAACACTAATTTGATACAGATATCAAAGGCTGCTGTAGAAATGACATTATTATCACCCGATTTTGACAAGATGAATGTATTATTAGTGGCAATTAATTTGTCTCTGTGTTTGTGCAGAGAGATGGATGACACTTTGATTATCATGGTGAAAAGCAATAAATTGAGCCCAACAATAAAGTCATCCCAGTTATCTTACCAATATAGACAATGTCTATAGCTCTGCGATTTAAATTATTGAAAAGAAGATGATTGGAGGATAAATGGAAGTTAAAAACATATGACGCAGATGTTTTTTTTTAATCAATATGAGTCAACTTTGTTTTTGAAACATACATTATACCACAAAGAAAAAGTGGTTAAGCTGCAATGAGGCCTTCAGCAGGGGTCAAAGACGGAAAAAAAACAAAAAAAACATTTCCATCTTGCATTCTGATTGGCTGCAGACTTACACACCCATTTGTTCTTTCAAGGGGGGGGAGCTATTTCCTCCAGGCCTTTCCCATGTAAGTACAGCACGTCTCCCATGACTTTATTTACAGTCAAAAACTCTTAAGCATGTGCATTAGCGCCGGAGATTTATCACTCAAGCCTGTTTCATTTGAGAGGCGCTGTAACTCTTCCTCTGTGCGCTCTGTAATAAGAGTGCAGAAAAATGTACTCTTGTGTAGCAGTGAGAGGAGTTTGTATGAAATCTGCACTAATCTGGGTCTGCTGATGTCTGATGTGGCAGCTGAGTGTAGAGTGATGGCGTCAGTAATTGGGAAAATAGGTCACCTGGGATATGAGGTGTTTGCAGGTGGAGTTAATGGAGGGGCTGCTTATGCTGAGGACTAATATGAATCACTGATAATGTTGGCTAAATACAGGCGGCCATGCTGTCACTTCAGTTCAAAGTGCTTGGACTGATGGGTTTACACGACTGACAGATTGAGGTCATGCCTTTAAACCAATACTCTTTATATCCTAATGGACATTTACTTCACATCTAAATCTCATGGAGGAAATGAGATGAATCCACTTACCTGCTCGCTTGTAAAAAACAATATTTAGGGGGAGAGCCGAAGCCCTGTGTGCATGTTGTGGTTAATTATTATTTCCACAGGAAATCCCTGCATCCAGCTGCGACACTCACCTTAAACACACAGACACAGAAACACACACACACACACACACACACACACACGATATTGAATGCAGCTGCATCTCCCAGAGGGGAAAGGGTAATTTGTCCAGCTCAAAAATAAGGGTCTCTCCATTTCTCTCAGCAGGATGATGAAAAACATGAAACCGTGCTGCTAATGAAAAGAACACTCAGGATGTGTATTATTATTCCATCAGTCTCACCTAGTGAGCCCTGGCCCGGCTCCACGCCAGAGGAAAGGGCCTCGGCTTTTCCATCCTTCTCCTTTCACAGCGATCTGGTGGTGCAGGCTGCCACTCGCAGATTTCCTCTTCATTCATTCCACAGGAATTTGGCTGCCATTTCCTGCGTGGAGGAGAAGGTTTGACTAACTTCGTGCAGGGCCAAGCTGGTATTTATCTAACCACACACTGGGCTTGATTCATGTGAAACAAGCACGCCCTGTAAACAGTCTCATTACTGAACTCCAACACTTCATTACTCAACGGGCCGAGTCACTGGCTTGAGAGGGAGCCTGAAATGGTGTAAAGCGCGGTTTGTACACATTTGTTTCGATACTTCGGTGAGGGGACTGATGGATTTATCTCAGACGGAACACGATCTTAACATTCGAGAGATGTGGTTAACTCTGGCTCAGAATGAGAGAATAAAGTTAAAAGGGGCCACTGCATGACTCAGCCCCCACGCTGACAACAGGATTTCACTGCACAGCTCTTCGCTCTTATTACTTGCTAGCATCATCGGTGGAAAAGACGGACTGAGGTGTGAGGATTTAGTCCTCAGAAAAGGATCCAGGATGTCTAACAAGAACTGAAACCCTTCCACCAGCACATTATACCCTTAAAACAAATCCACCCCTGCAGCAATGCTAACCTTGTGTGCTCATTTGCCTTCAGCTGGCGACGTCAACATGACAGTTTGCAATACAACAAATCAATGTAACGCAATCTAATACCTAATTTAATTTCATCGTGAGGAAAACAGACATATTCATTGCCTCCTAACCGCATTACGTTTATCACAGTGGGAATCACAAATTATTTCCTAATGTCCTCTGTCATTTAATCTCTTGCATTTGCACAACAGGAATCAAGCAGAGAATCATTGCCCCTCTAAATCTATTTGTCGCACCTTTCAAATTCACAGCTCTCCTCACTGTGGGTCACCTGTAATTTGTAATGTTAAATAAAGGGCAATTCATTTCCTGCAGGGCTGAGCACTAACCCAGACTAATACTGCATCAGGCACACATTCAAATTCATTACAGTCAAGGTGCCGGGGCTGTTTGCTTATACCCATATTCATGCTGCCGTGAATATTTCGAAGAAGGTAAGACAGTCAACACAAGCGTCCCAGCAAAAGTCTTTTTACGAGGGTACAAGGCACAGCCAATAAAAGAAAAGAAGACAGAGTGTGATAAAAATCACTGTCAACAGTCTGGCTTTGGTGACATTATTTACAACTGATTGTTTTTTTATGACCGCAATATTTGTTTCTCCGTACTTCATACACCTGCTCAACGTTAGTCAGAAGCGTAACCTTTATAATGAGCTGCTATAAATACTGTAATAGAGATACGGGCTGGACTGAAAACGCAAATAGACAAGATTAATGTCATCTGAAAAAGTTTCGTCATTGTTTTTTCTTTTTCATGCACGAATGGCTCCAATGGGTCGTAGCTTATTAGCGTTCAGAATTACAGCACTTTTTCCATGTTGGAAAATGTTTAAGTAGAAAGGCACGAGTTCTACGTTAGGCATCATTTTAAGATACTTGTACTTTACTTAAAGCTGCAGTACAGAGTTTTTGCTTGTGAAGAAACCTGACGAGTGTCTTGAAGCAAACTACATTCCTCACAGGCACTTTATAGTCATACATAGCACTTTTACTGTATCTTTTTTTTTTGACTGCAGTACTTAGCAGAAACAAAAACAGAAAATGTACATATATATAAAAAAGCCATTATATTAAGGCTAATATTGACATATATATCTTTAGATTCAAATGCATTTCAGCGCTGAAATTCCTTCAAAAAAATTCAGCTAAACTGTTGACTGTGTCTGTAAAATACAGAGAGTCGTGCTTCGTACACGTAGTCCAGTACAGAAGCACTACACCAAATCAACATCTCGTAGCAATGAGTGTCCAGTAGGATCCAGCCATACACTCCTGTTGCCGTCTGCCTGTATTCACCTGAGCTAAACAAATGGTTGTGTCAAGCTATCTCTGTTCATATACCCCTCCAGCCCAGAAAGCTCAATTTTTCAGCTGCAAGCGGCTGGCTGACTACTGAGGAGGGAGGTACGTGACCCTGATGACTTCAGTGGCACCGCAACCAAGTGTGAGACAAAATGTGATTTTGATCAAAACATAAACATGTTTCCCAGGAGCTCTCTCATCTGATGAAGGAGGAAAAAATGTAGTTGTACGAAAATATCTTCGATTTTTAGACTCAATAAATATCCTCAGATTTCAGCTGTTTGTTTTTGTTTTAATCAAACCCACGGGAAAAAACACTGGACTAAAATTAAAACGTTAATATTTGCTTTTCTCACTGAGGAAAAACGGGAACAGTTTTTTTTTTAAAGCATCCTTAAGTGCTCCTGATTTGAAACTTCTCAAACTCAGAGAGACATCGACCCTCCACTTCAGCGGGAGCGTAGGTTGTAGTTTGTAAATGCTTGAGGCCGTGCGGCAACATTCACCCGCGCCAAGTCAAACTACACTGTTGCCTGTGTTAATGTAGCATAGAAATGATTATGACAGGCTTCATCAGTCCTTCTGATCTCACAGAAAGGCTGCATTTAGAGCACAGGGCACAGTGGTTTAAAAAAAAAAAAAAAAAAAAAGTGTTCCCGTGCCTGCGGTTTTCTATTTACAGCTGACGTTTTTTCTGCCAACTATTTAAAGTTCAGGTTAAGCCAAGATGAGACAGACAAGCAGAGGTATTGAGGAGAAAGAAGCATGGTTAACAGATGAACTGAACATGTGTGTTTGTGGGAAGAACAGGAGTAACTCTTGCTTGTAATATTGATTTGTTAAAGAATGGATGGACCATGGATGCAGAATTGCTAAAAAAAAAACAACAAAAAAAACTTCCCATATGAGGTAAGATACATCATTTTTTATTGTATCTTTCTATATCACTAAAATAGGTCTGACTTATAATGTTAATACAATCTTCAAATAGTATTAGAATAGAGACACAGGATGTAGATGCAGATGTAGACATTTTATTTTATTGCATATGCTGCTGGAACCTAAATTGCCTTGAGGGAGTCATCCCAAAAGGATCAATAAAGTTCAGTCTAAGTCTAAATCTAGTGTCTCAGTGACCACACTCCCTCCTGCAGTGTTGTCAGCTGCCCAGCCAGCAGGGGGAGCAGTTTTCTCCAGGACCTCAGCTTCATTGTCATGTCCAGCCTCCTGTCTGGGCCCTCCCTCCCTCCTTCCCTCCTTCCCTCCCTGCTGCTCAGCTCCTCTGACAGCCTTAAATCACAGAAATAGACTGAGAGGAAGAGAGAAGCATCTGCATTCCAGAGGAGTTGTACACTCATCTTGAACCTTTCAAGGCGCGCATGAGAACGGGGAAATCATTTCATAGAGAACTAAAGGGGGAAGTTTTTTTTAGAAGTCTAATGGACACTGTTTTTTAAAAGTAGCTTGTGATTTTGTAAAAGAAACCTGCACATACATACGATTTCATTCATTCCATAAAAAAAGTCCATAAAAAAAGTTTAAATAAAAATACATGGGAAGATTATTTAATATATTCTGTGTGAATTAAACTTGTTATGTTACTTGTTAAAAATTGCTGCTGCACCAGGTCAAGACTTCAAATAAGGCAGCTCATTCTGGCCACAAGGTGGTGCTATAAGAGGAGATTTGGATGTGTTAAGCTCATGCTGAAAGGCTGGAATTGTATTTATGTATTTATGGTGCTCTTTTTACAGTAATGGCTGCCACATGTGACCTGATATGTGTCTGATTGGACCCATATGATGCTAAAACACTTCAACTTTATAAGCAGGTTTTTTATTCGCTTTCCGAGTACAACATTCCTTCCTGCCGTCGAGCGTCTTCACGTTAAGAACAAAGGTAGACGAGCAGCTTGGGACTCAGGATCCATGTTTGTCTGTTGAACAACAACAACATTTACTGCCTCTGAAAGCACAGGATACCCAGAGCGGAGGGAGAAAACACAGAAACGGGGCTAGGGTGGTGGTGGGTGAACAATGCAAGAGGGCGGCTGCCAGGTTTTATGGTCTGGGATCCTGCTACCAACCCCCACCAGCAACACCACCAGGTCCCTCTTCCTTCCTGTGATGTACTGTAGTTTACACTTGAGCCACCAGCGCTTTCTGAAAGCTGCAAGGTGGAACAATGAAACAATGAGAGGTGTACTGTAGGGAGAGGGGACAGAGCCGGGGTAACACTTGACGTGGTCTATAACACCTTCTCTATAGTCTTTAGAATAAGTCTCTCACCTTTAATATGAATTCAAACCTCCCTCTGCAAAGTATTCATGACATATCTTTTCATTTTTTAGATTATAATAATTAATTTGGATTTTCAAATTTGTTTCAAACCTATCCATGTATATTAGTGGATGATAGAGTCTTAAAAGTGACATTTGAAGGAAATAATTTTTTTTATTTTTTTTTAAAGAGGTTTACTATTTTTCCGAGGGGAAGATAATGACATCAGTTTAAGAACTAGAAAAGGCTTCAAATGTGCATCAATAAATCAAGCTCTTCATTAGTGGAAAATAAAATCAAGTCAGAAATTGATGTATCACCAAAAAGCCATATTTAAAAAAAAAAAAAACCCTTAAACAAATGTGATATATTTGCTATGACAAATTATGCTGGGATTTGTAGTTTTTAATTTTTTTTCAACCTGTAACAAATGCTTGAAAACACTGAGAAGGTGTAATTAATTTCATCTTTTGTTCGAAACTGTTTCAAAACATTTTTTTCCACAGAATATTTGGAACCCGAATATTTCAAGTGAAATGTGGTTTTGAATCCATTTCACACAAAAACTACCCGAAACAACATACGAGTAATTGTGCCAAATTTGCCCCTGCAGGCTATCAGTGACATCAGCTCATTTTGTCATTAAAGATAAAATCAAGGCTGACCATGGCTTTATACTCACCCTACGATGTAACACACACACACACACACACACCTACACACACAGAAGAACATGTTTGTGACAGTGCTCTAACAGCTGGACCCGTGGTCATCCATCAGCATTGGGTTTGATATTAGGGCCGGCTCCCCAGTGGGTCATTGACACAGATGACAAACCTGTCTGAGGGAGTTATAGAGCTGCCAATCTCTCCAATACGTACCTCTTACTCAACTGACAATCGCCCAATCACAGGCCAGGGGCTAAATTGAACAACCCACTTCCACTAAATTCCATGTAACGACCCGGCTTACTTCATTTTTTTTTCTAATATAAAGCTATATTTCAAGAAAAGGCACTGGCACCCAAAATCCTGTTCAAATAAGCTCAAACACGACACAAAACCAGGCACATTAACACTCCGTGTCGCTAGCAATAATAGTTGTGCTCTCCCCACAACAGCAGACAATACACAGCCACAGTCATTTACAACTCCAACTATATGACTGCAATAAAAAGCAACGGCAAATGAGCCAGTCTGGGAGCCCCAAGCCAGATGTGGAGTGAGTGGTGTGCGTAATAAGGCTTAATGAAGGGTTGGAGTTACCAAAGTGTCCAGAGAATGAGAGGGAATAAACACAACATAAACAAGTCCTAAAAATGTTACTCGCCAATCTGAAACATGTTTCATGCAACAGTTTCACACTGGATACGAGAGATTTCTCAACACGAAGTCTCGGATCAGCGAATATCTTTAGTGCATGTTGTGTAGAGTCATTTTGCCTCGTCTCTGTGCAGGTTTTTTTTTTTTTCACACAGGAGGACCACCGTGTTTTCAAGGTGACATTATCAACAATGAAAGGAGCTTTCCTGCACAGGGAGCCTCTCTGGTTTACAACTTCCTTCTTGTGGCGACAATCCCGCCAAAATATGTGTCAGGTTGTTGAACAAGAGTGATGATGTCCTGTGCAAGTGGAAAAGCTGCACTCCTGAGACTTCTTTTTTTATAACATCGAGATGAAACCAAAAGCATGTATAGAGACGTTTCTTTCAGCGCCTAAAACCGCCGTGCGTATCGTAGTTTCACCTCACAAAGCTATAGCTGTAGAGAACAAGCTCTCCCCGGCTCTCAAAGGACGCTGGACGTTTTCGTGCAACCTCTCCCGAGCCAGAGGGGAGGTCAGAGCCTCCTTCACACCGAGATAACATTTCCTTATCAGCTCCCTGTTGAAATGAAGTGTTTGATGTTTGTGTGCTGCAGAAAAGGTGGTGGCAGTAAATCAAGAGTGCAGTGAAAGTTGCAGTAACTTATTCTTTATTAACCTCTCGTTTCGGACGCACTGATGATGGTGCTCTGACAACAGGAAGCTGCACACAGGCCGGAGCGTCAGATTCATGTGAGGATGTAATATTTCTGGGCATCTTCAAAGAGCAAACGGAGAGAGGAAACAGCTGCATTGACTGTACAGCCAAAAAAAAAAAAAAAAAAAAAATCTGACTTCAGCCATGCCTTCCACTCATATTTTCATGCAGCGCTGTGCAGGCTGAGCGCTCGCAACTTAGAAAACAAAAGGATAGCATGTGTTCCTGAGTGCTCATAATGAGACAAGACAAATTAAGGAAAGGTTAAGAGACACTGCTTGAGGAGCAGAGGTCCACTCACTTAACATGATGCATCATTAAATTGTTTTCATATTGGGTGAGATTTGTTTCGTGTGACGGGAGAAGGGCTTACTGTATCAGCAAGTTAGGATTGGGCTCTGTGTGTAGGTGTTAGCGGTGCGTCGAGGCATTTTTTCTCACCGAAAAGCGTTCGTGGTTGTTGACTGCAGACTTGTGAAGTTGCTTTGAGGTTATTGCGCTTCCAAAAAAAATGGCATCAGAGACACGCTGTGGTTCTTCAGAGGCCTGTTATAAGGTCACGTTCATTCGCTTTAATCTGTCCATCTTTGAAATCCTCAATCACTCCCGTCACGTTCTAATAAACTAATTTGTTTTTTTAAGCTGCTCTCTTGAGGGAAGACAAGGATAGCATTTGTTTTGCCAAGATGAGTCACGTTTTAAAAAAAAAGGTTTTTTTATGCCTCAAATTAGAGGGCAGCAGATGGAGTCAGAAAAATGGGGGGGGGGGGCATGGGAAAGAGCTACAGATCAGGTTTGACAACCTGTTTAAAGACAACAGCATCCGTACATGGGGGCACATGCCCACATGCACTAACTACTAGACTCCCGGCAGCCTGACTCAGATTTTTAAAAGCAATGATAGAGTTCTATACTAATAAAAAAAAACACAGCAACAATAACCCGCTGCTTCATACAATGTGCCGCATCAACAACATCATACTGCTTGTTCATATTCTCCAGACACATTAATGCTTTATAAGAACCTGTAAAGGAGCAATTTAACTAGCCTCTCTGCTTTTATTAACATAGAATATAACCGGTGACATTGATTTGGGCAGCCATAAAAGCCTTTAAAAATCACTTCTTGGAGAATATGTTCAATGTGTTGTTTAGGCTTTCTTTAATGAGAGGTCTGTTGAAATGCATTTAAGGGTTCATGTTTTCTTACCTTCGTAATAAAGCATACATGAGTGGAGGTTTTAAAAATAGTGATGTTGAAACTGAATGTTGCTAACACTGGTCCAATTTTGATAGTTTGGTATCATGTCTACTACATTTCATGTTGTCATTTATTGTAAACATGAATTAGCTAAAAAGCACATTTTTAGTCACAATTAAAACACAATTTCACACAATGGTGATACACTACTTAACAATATAGACACATAGGACAAATACAAATTTACACAGTGATTTATCACACAAGCAACAAGTGAATTTAAACAAGTATTAGTAGCAACCCAGTAAACTACTTAATTTGTCTTCACTCAAAGACACTGAGGATCAGTAGCTTACTTTAGGTTTTATTACCGTGTCATTACAGAACACAGCACGCTGACCTGCTGCTGCTGTCTCACTGATCAAATACAAACGTGTCTGATCAGGCGGCTGGGTGTGAGGTGACCAATGCTGTGCCTGAGAGACAAACCAGAGCAGAGAGTCAGGCCTGTCCAGTTGGCCAGGTCAGGACATCAGGGTGAGACACGCAGCAAATGGCACACTGTCAGTCTCATGTTACCACTGGGAGATTTGGGGGGGGCGTTCCTGCAACCCACCAATTTCTGTGGGGCTCAGAAAAACACAAACACACAAAGGAGCAGCATACAGGAAGCACCCCACCGCTGCGCCGTAGCAGTGTTTAAATCGTTTCAAAATGAATAAAATGTCTTTCTCACCCTTTCCATCTCAACCACACACGCACGCACGCACGCGCCGCAAAAACACATACACAACAAAGTCGGGGTGGTTTGAGTTTGGTTTTGTGGATGTCAGACACACTGGAGTCATGTCTCCTCTGAAGTAACTTGTTCACTTACACGTGTGTACTTAAGCATATAACAAATAATAAAACGGATAAATCAAACAGTTGTACAGCCGGCTTCTGAGCGCTGCCTCTCTCCCCAACATAAACCACAGCGTGTCACTTCTGCGTAGGTCAGAGCTGAAAGGCCCGCCAGGGTTTTTAGTAGCCTTGTAAATATTAAAGTCTGCTTGTAAAGTTTCATAAAGTGCTGAAATCTCTAACAGCTAATTTCTTTCACCGTCAGTCTGCAAGACATTACAAAGCTGCTGATGTGAAATCCTGCGCAGACTGACAAGTCATCTTATTACATGTTCAAAGCGTTTAACTGTAAGGGCTGTGGTTGGTGCTCTGGCTGCCTGGTGGTGGTGTTTGTAGAGGAGGAGGTGGGTGTGTGTGTGTGTGTGGGGGGGGGGGGATCACGCCTGTGTGGACTCTGTCGCTGAGTGTTACCACTAGAGGGCAAAGCAGCTCCAAAAATCTCAAAACAGACAGGCTCTGTTGTTTGTGACTTCTGAGCTATTGCAGAGGGGGGAAAAAAAGACTGTTTGGAAGATCATTCATAAACAAGGGTGTAAATTACTGATTGCGACATGTAATATGTGAAATAAATCATTAATATAATTCATGTCTGATGTAGGAACAAGCAGATGTATTGCTCATGAAGACATTTCCATCAAACTAGCTGTAAGGGTTTTATTCTGCTGACAATCAACAATCTTTGTTTCCTTAAAGCTTCAAATCACAACAAATGTTATAGCATGTTACTCTACGTGCAGAGCAGATCTAAAAAGTCCACTTTGGATTTTTTTTTTTACAGATACCCAATATAGGTCCACCAGTGAGCAAGCTCTTAGCAAAAGTAGGAATGAAAAAACTTTTTTGTGTTAGAAACCTGGATCAGAACCAGGCTTAAGAGTTAACCAGTTAAAGACACCCGGCTCTTACACTGGACAGCACACCTTCCTGCTTCTTTTCAGTCCTTTCTTTTTTAGGGTGCCATTAGCAATTATTCTTCCTGGGTTAAAACACATACAGTGATACAAACTGCCAGAAAACTACGTCAAAAAGAGCAGCTGTGATTGAATTGAAACACACTTTAGACAGGAGAGAAAGAAAATTGCCCATTTAACAAACATTATGCAAAAAAAACAACAAAAAAACACATTATCACAGATCTTCAAAAATCATGTCAAATTTTTTTATTTCTATATACTTTCATCTTTGTCAAAGTGATATGACCGCTTTATATGAATAAAACCAGGAGAGTGCATAAAGAAAAAAAAAAGAATGGTGTATATTCTTTATAGTTGCAGGAGATCCTGAGCTGTATCATTAAGGGTTTCCTGTCATGGAGGGACGTGGCATGGCTGTAGTTTTGAGCAGGATCCACTGCTCTGCAGCTGCTCCTTTTGCCGTGCTCTGCTCCAGAGGAGAGAGCCCCCCTGCTCTGCTCCTGCCCCTGTGAGTCTGGTCCTCAGGCCCCACAGCCACCTGGGCCACAGGGAGAAGGAATGCGCTGACTTAATGATGTACCGTAAATCAGTCGAGCCACACAGAGATCCCGGCACTGCCATTGGACGGCACTGAGCTGCTGAAAAAAAGCCCAGCCCACTGTGAACCTGAGCCCCCGTACAAAAAGCATGTGGAAACCCAGTATGTGGATCCACTTACAATTAGTTTGCATGGGAACATGTTCTGCACAGCTACGCTCGCCGTTGTCCCACATCTCCAGTCACCTTTGCAGAGGTCGAGGAGGTCGAGGAGGTCTCAGCGAGGCAGGATAGAGAGCAGGAGGGTTGAAACAGAGTGCAAGGAGGACCGTACCCCCTAAAGGCTGATGGGAAACTAAGTCGGGGGGCACTGAGGGGCTGAGCGCCGAGGCAGACTGCCATAAGTGATTGCAGCTGCTGCAGAGGCCTTGAAGTTGGCTACAATAACATCCAGCCAAGACAGGCAGATGACAAGGTGTGAGGGAGGGTGTTTGTTTAAATCCTGCTGTAGGTGCCAACGCAAAAGAGAGACGCTGTGGGTGTTTACAACGACCAAGGTACATCTTAGAGCTAGTTTCATTGAGATTAAATGTGAATCAATAATCCAGGGATCATTTTTGCGTTCTTATCGAGGGGCTTTTTCCAAATCTGGAGCTTTTACTTTTATTCTGGAGGACTTTTGCTGCAATGACAGAAACATTATGGTGCAGCTGAATACACAGCGATGAATGGTATTTAATTTAAGATGTTGCACATGCAACAAATGTGCAACATTGCATGTAATATTTTCTATTGATTTGTAGTTGTCTCAATCTGTGGATTGGACAGTGGATGAAAACTCACGAGGAGTTGTTTCAACTCCTGCACAAACCTCCACTTCCCTACAGAGCATTTGTACATAGTTGTAAAATTCGCTCTGATATATTTTGTTGTTTGTTTTTTTTAAATCCGGTTTAGGAGTGCTGCTGTTTTTTGATGGTTATTTTTAAAATGTTACTCTTTTTGTATTGCTATGATTCCGAGCTTTTTCCTTCCCTCTTCTCGCTTATCCTCGATCAAGTTCAACTGAAAGGAGGAGCTCAAGAGCGCCTGCAGCAAAAGTTGGTGTTGAAAGCTGCTTTCATTTTTCTCCCCAGGACTAACTCCTCCATGCAGTGTGGGACAGGACTAATGACAGTCATGTTAATGATGTTGACACTCCCACTAGTGCCAGCCAGCGTACAGTAATGAGGGGAAGTAAATAGCAGGTAGCTGACAACGCGGCTGCTTCCGCTGCCACACAACAACTAATGATCCCTTTCACACCGCTTGAGCATACTTTGTAAAGATGACAGCACGCAGTTTAGGAGGGTAAATCCTGCCTTTCTTCACACCTTCACTCCACCTGTCAGAGGGGAACACCTCTGTTAAAACATGATACACCGTCCGTACACATCCACAGGCTCAAACAGTGGGAACAAGTGATCTAAAAAAATAAATAAATAAATAAATAAAAAATCTGATCTGCAGCCATGTGGAGGCCTAATCTTTTATTGGGGATTAGCTCTGCTTATCCTGTAAAGCCTGGCCTGTAAACACTGCAGGGTTTCAGATTGTATTACAGCTGTATCAACCCCAGTAAAAAGAACCTCTATGATCACAGAAACTGTAAACTGAGCGATCAGGAGGGGATATGCATGAAATTTGGTGGTCCAAAATTTGAAAACAGCTGACATTTTTTAAGCATACTATGTGGTGCATGGAACATCTGCATCTGGGTTTTTCACATTTAAGATATCAGTTTGCTTAAAGAAGAGGTAATATGACGCAGTGGGGAAAAAAAATACAGGAATTTCTTTTTAAAAAGGATTGCTGTAAGTCTTTGGTTTACCGTCTGTGCTGCTCTTATATATGTGAGGCCATGTGCCTGTGTGACCCTGCTCTGAACTCCAAAGTGAAAAATTCATTCACCTCAGGAGCGTCTGTACACCATGTGAAGATTGATGCATGTGGCAGAACACATGAGTAATGATGTCAACAGTCATCTATGCAGCGGCGGCCATTATTATCATCTCTAGCATGAAACGACACGCTGCCTAATCTGATCTCAAAACAACCTATCACGGCGAAACCTGGAGCACGCGCAGAATTATTCACATATTGAAATGATTCGGAGGGGTGAGATCTTCAGTATTAATGACTCCTCCAAACGAAAATGATCTCCATGTTACAGCAGCGTATATCATGTATAGAGGACATGGTGGATGTTTTGCCTAGCAGCATGTGATCTCTCATGTGATGAGCACGAACCCAAGTTGCTTGTGGCCACGCCTGAAGACACAGAGAGGAGGGAAATGCATATCTGTCCCAGCAGCTAAGGTCCTGAAAGATACACTGTGGAAAAAAAAAATGTGTTCAATATGTTAATTATTCTAGATTTAATTCATTTATTCCATCTCATAGAAACTTTTTTATCTATGCTTTTAATGTGTCATTCCATTATTTGTGTCAATAAAAAAACTGTGCCGGTTCAAACCGTGTCAGATGTCGTTCCTGCGTCGTGAACAGCTTCTGTGTTTTTGGTTTCTGTGTTTGTGTCCGACTGAGACAGACACTAACTGAGTGGGGTTGGGCTGGTTTCCATCAACACAGTGTCTGTGGAGGCACAAGGACTCCCTGACCCTCCTGTGAACCTTTAGGGGGGTTGGAGAGGCCAAAGCAGGGGCCAAAGGTCGGCATTCATGCGCATCACAAACAAGGCACCGCTTTGCCCACAGCGCAGCACAGAGAGAGGACAGTCAGCACAAGCTGCTCATATGAGCGACACTCCCATCAAGCAAAGAACTCTCATGATACATGTTGTTTATGATAACTCGCTTTTTAAGAAACTACGACTGCATGTGGAGCATGTTTAAACTTTAACTTCCTAAAAAGGCAGCAATATAAAAACAACTTCTGAATTAAAAAAAAGGACAGCACACAATGCATAGGCCATTGGAAGACGATCATTTTAAATGTTGTGATTAACAATAAAGTGAATGAACAGTAAACAGCTCGAGTAAGGGATGTAACTGCGTTTGTAACCAGAAATACAACATACAAAAGGAACATTAAAAAACAACACGTCTAATTTATGTCTTTTACATGTTTAGTTTTTTTTTCAGATTGTTGTTTTACTTACTGTAATAGTATCCTTTGAAATAGTATAGATTATAATTACACATTGATTAATGTTGGATGAAATGCAGCAGATGTGTATAATGTTATATGTTATAATGTGTGTAATGAGAACATGTTTACAAAAAGATAGTAGTTCATAGTTCTTTAATAGTTCTCTCTTACATTAGTTTTGTATATTATATGATGTGTGAACAAATGTGACTCCATACCTTACTCTTCAAACAACCACAAACTACACATCGTGCACTATAGAGGTTCTATTTCTTTCACATTTTTGTAGCATATCTTGCCCCCCCCCTGTACAAAGAATTATCACAGCATCACTAAATCACTGCGTGGCCATGTAAATGTTAAAGAGTGATCCAAACATAGCATGTGCTGGTGGGTGGTAAATTGTAATGTCAGCACAGAGCTTTGCTGAGGAAGGAGTGCAGAAATGTCCAGTTTGCCCTTGTGGTAACATGCGCACCTGCTCTGCAGTTCAGGGATCTGAAGCTTCTAACTAATCCGAAGAAGAACATCAGGCTCGACGCCATGTTTGCCGCCATGCTGAGGTGGGGGGAGGAGAGGGGGGGGGGGGGGCTGACAGTGAGGAGACAGAAGGACGCCAAAGGGATGTGTCTGCTGCGAAATGATGGGAGTGACTAGCTCAGCTTTGCCGGGCCCAGTCATATGTCCCCCCCCCCCCCCCCTCCTCATGTCCCCCCCCCCCCCCCCCCCAGGGGTCTGAGAAATGCTGAGCAGCAGGAAACCAGCACACCAGAACAGACCGGCCCAGCGGTGCACCCACTCCACAGCAACACCACAACAAATCCCACCATCACCCATGCACTTTACAAACATCTGCAACAACAAGCACAGAGGAAAACTTCCTGGCTGGTTGCTGCAGCAGATTAAATAACACAATTCATATTGTTTGCCTGTGAATTAAATCAAATGTGTTCCCAGCAAATAAAATGAAACCCACTCAGAAGAACTGTGAGGATTTTTTTCCCACCATATTTAGCCTTTACAAAACATCTTTTCCATAAGGGCTATTAAAAGCAGCTCTGGCTTGTATTACTCCCTGAACCCACTAGGGGGTTAAGCTCCCTGCACTACATATCTGCTGATGTATGCAGCAGGTCTAACTGCAACTAACCCCGATCCCCAAGACCAGACCTCCCTGTGCTCTGTTATCCAGCGGTCTAAATGAACCAGTCCACCTCCGCTAGATTATCATGATGTAAGAGTGTCCTAATTGGATTCTCCGCAGAGTAAGGACTTGTTATTGTAATACGTTATCTGTTCTCTAGATTTTCTCCCGCAGCAGCATCTGGGAGATGTTGTCATTCCAATGATAAACACCATTTTCACTTGAGCCTTTATTACTAGGCACCGTGTGCGAGAAATGGAGATAAATGAGCGCGAATCCCCGAGCTCTGATATGCTACCATAAGCTCTCACCTCCTGTATACTCCGACACTCAAGCCAGCCAGCGGCCGCGCCTCCACATGGGAGGTGCTTCGGTCTAACAAATGACCAGCAGGATTACACACTTTGAGCAGGACGGCGACTGTTTTGTGAGGAAACGCTCTTAAAGAGAAATGCATTTTCTGTTTGACTGTTTGGCCTCCCTAATCCTTATCTAAACTGTGGAGAGATTAAAACTGCCCTTGCACATTTGCAGCACAGTTCTTCACTGTACTTTAGAATATGATTGAGTTTGGCTCCATGACATGTAAATGAAAGAGGATATTCATCTTGAAGTTTAGTGTGATGAACTGATGCACTCCCAGCTTTTCATGAGCTGCATTTTACGACTGGACATTGATGCAGTGCTGTAGATATGAGGAAACATAAAGGCGCACTGTGTGACCTTCGGTGTGAGTGATTGTATTTGAATAAGTCTCACATCTGTTTTTTTCCTAGGCTTGCATTGTTGTCCTGGTTTGACTCCTGACCCAGTGCCCTCCTGACTCAAACTTCTCATGCAGACGTTTGACCGCAACACGCTGTCGGAAAACACCTCCCCGCATGCAAAATGACGACGAAAAATAATCTTTTCACATCGCGAGTCATATCGGAATCTCATAAGAGCAGCAATTTTTTTGGCCCACCTTAACCTAGTGGTGAACTCTATAGTTAATACGCAGCAGTTATTATTTTACCATCAATCAACGGCGAGGCAGGCAGGCTGCTCTCTCACCTCACAGCGCTGCCTTGCAATCTAATTGTGCCCGAGCTTCATCAGTTTCCAGAACAATCAATTCCTTCTCTAGCTTGATGCAGGCTACCGCTACACAGCTTTTTAATGTGAGCTCCATCGTCCAGGCCTTCTTAACCAGAGGAGCCAGGAGGCAGCTTTGTCAGCCTGACGGGGCCCTGGCTGCAAACCTGTGTTCAATCATGCTTTTTTTTTTTTTGGTGCTATCTCCTCTGACAGGTCGAGTCTCCTCGTGTAGCTTTTAAAAAAAAAATAAAAAATCAAGATGCGGCATGAATGTGATGAGACCCCTTGAGGAAGTGGCTGAACTTTTGAACCAGGCGTGTGTGCAGGGACATTCAGGGGCAACGTAGACAATATTAAGTGGCCTCCTGCCTCGGAGCTGTCACTAATGGGGTAAACATTGACATACGAGCGCAGTCTCAAGCAACCATTCATCTGAGCAACTTCACTAACCTTGAAGAGCGAGCAACATCCTCCTGTCTGTGACAATCCAAAACAAATAGATGATTTTCATAAACACATTTTCAAGAGGAATTTCGCTTGACTAAGATGCATGGACTCTGAAAGCACAAACTGTGTCGCTTACCAAGCAGCACTGTACCTGTTATGAGTCTATTATGATATTGCTTTTACTACAGTACAACAAGTACACACCTGTCTAATAAGAAACTCATTTGTATTTCAATAAAAAAAAAACCCACCCCTCCTGTTTCTTTTATGGATGTGCTTGTCAAAGCAGAGGTTTGTATTCATTTATTTAGCTAATTCATGCAAGAACCTCACTATAATGACACGAGATGTAATGAAGTAACCCTGTGATGTGCATCAGAACCCTAAAAATGTCGCCTTTGGGTTTTGGGACTCACAGAGTGTGGTAAACTTATTTGTTATACGTGTGTCGTTGCCACAGATGAAGACATATGGCTCTTTTAAAGCTGCTAACAATACCAATCAATAATCATGAATGTCTCAGGATTGCCATATTTCATAAATCAACTCCATTGTTCCGGGATGACAGTGATCATTCTCTGCAGAGTCGCTGTGGGAACGCATGCAAAAAAAAAAAAAAAAAAAAATCCTCATCTCAATCACATTCACAGGAAACGGAGTCCTGTCTTCATCTTACAGTCCTGTGTTAGTGGATGGACGATTTTAGACCTTAACATGAGAATCAAAACAATCCCTCACTGCACTGTAGAGGCACATGCTGAGACGAGGACACGTTTCAGATTTACATGCTTGTTACAAACATTTCCAGTTCATCTATTCAGTCTCGTTCCGTTAACCCTAACACCTACCCAACAATCCATACGTTGTTTTTGTTTAATTCAGGCTGCTTAGAGCGACTTGTCTGCATGTCGAGCAGTGACTATTTAACAGTAGATTTATGTGTAAGAGCACAGCGGGATAACCTGCTTGGCAAACTGCGCTGGTCCTCGGCCAAAGCTATCTGTAACATGCACTTTGTATTAGAGCAGCAGGTTGAGAGGGGGGAAACAAGCCAGGAATGGTGTCACAATGCATGTTTTTTTGTACAAATTGAAGGAAATGCTCACATGGACCCAAACCGACCCCAGCACTGCTGCATGAACGTTGGCGTTTCCTCTGAAATACAGCGGGCGATGACGGACGCACGCAAAATGAATAGGCCTGTCTCTAACTCGCAACACCTCGCAGACACATTCATACGCCGACAACAACAGAGACTCTTCCTCGTGCCGTAACACACAAAGCACAATTGAGAGTGATGTGTGCTGCAGTCGGGGAGAGGTTGAAGTACGTGGGAAAAAGCACAGGCACGTAGCTGCCGAGAGGCATGCGGCAGGAGAACTATCAGTCACAGGACTTGTTGCAGGGCCGTGACAGAGCAGCTAAAAATGACAATCTCATAGCAGGGATGACATTTTGTTTAAAAACGTGATGACAGAATGATCCCATGTCTCTGTAACTGTAGCTGCCGCCGGCCCAGCAGTCAGCCATTATTCTCTACTTAGCCACTGTCTGTCTTGGTGGTCACTGTGAGTGCTACTTGTAATGGGCTATGATGAGCTTGTATGACTTATGATAGGATCTCCAATGTCAGCCCATGTCATGCAAATATTTACTTCAAGCAGGAGCACTTGACTGTGCATGCACATGCTCTGATAGATGTGAATTCCCTGGTGGCGCTGCAATGATCGAACGTTTCTAAAAGGCAGCAGCCCCACTTCCTTTTTCTCCTCTCCCGGAGTCTGCGTGGCCATCAGCGCGGTGCCCGGGCACTGCCCCTGTCTTCCTCTGAGAGATCCTGTGATTGAGAGCGCCGAACATGGTGTTTACTTTGGCCGCACCTCAGAGAGAGAGAGACGCAAACGGAGGGAGGGAGAGAGAGATAAAAAAGAGGGAGGAAGAGAGGAGCAGACAATCTCAACATCTCATTGCTCAACTATATATCTGTCCTCTCCGTGGTAATTTATGCCCACATGAGCCACATCAGAAACAGGAGGCAAGAGGCCAAAAACACTCTATGATATATATGATATACTAGGCATCAAACCCAGTCGTTTTTGAAGGACTTAAGGAGTCTGTTTTATTTATTCAGCAGCATTTAACTGGAGTAATTTGAAGTGTGAAGCTTGATAAATACAAGTTGTGTCTCCTCCACAGTGAGGGAGCGGTCTAAGAGCTGAACTCTCTCTTTCATCCTCTTGCATTGCCTGTGGCTTTCTCAAGCGTCAACATTCTTCCACTTATCTTTATAGCCATTAGCGCTGTCAGCCTCCCCAGCGTCTCTGCTCAAGCTCACTTGACCAAATTCCACAAATATCTGTTGACAAGTGGGATGTCTTAAAACTTGCGCCGCAAAAAAAAAGACAGAAAAAAAAAGACAAAAAAAAACAAAAATAAGAAAAAAAACCCAAATTGAGTCGTTTGTGTTTCTTGAGTAGAAAACAATGACGAACACGATGTAGAGCTGGAAGCACAGCAGCCTTTTTTTCGCCTATCGTGCCTTTTTAGTTTGTCATTTTTCTAATATTGTATTTCTTGACATCGGTCTAGATAAAAAAGCTTAAATGAAAGATATCAGATACCTGACTCCTGTTGTGTGATAGTGTTTTCACTCCGATTATTTTATTCACTAAAATGGGATGTCAGAATCAGGAATACTTTCTTAATCCCAGGGTTACACTAATAAAGTATTTCTGATTCTGACATCCCATTTTCATAGATAATGATGTGCATTGTGTTTCCTATTTATAGGTACACCGAGCCAACACCAATGCTGTATGATACAACAACCCTACTGTCAATGAAGATGTGATTGTCAGTGTTACAGATACAACTCTATGATTATTACTAGGCCTGTGTTACTCCTCAACTATACTTCAATAATATTAATGGAGGAGAAAGGACTCTTATCTGCCTTTATTGATATGAATCAGATCGTTGTGAACATAAGATTAGAAACAACTCTCGGCACACAGCAATCTATTTTAGCAGCATTAGAAACTCCATTATCCTGAAGTATGACAATGTTGAATGAACAAATATAGTAGCTCAAGTAAAAATCAAACAAACACTATGACCATTTTTAAATGTCAGATTTATTCAGGTGTTTTCTTTTAGTACCTATGGATCCAACTGAACGTCTGTCCCTTGATGTAGTGTTTCATATCAGAGAGAGGGACGGGACTGCAAGGACCCCTCAAGGCTACACAGTGTAAACCGCACAGCTCTGAAACATCATAAACATGCTGACGTGGCCATAGTTGCTTTAAACAGAATAATGACAATCAGGATGTTACCATTGATAAATAAGACCAGTCCTTTCTTAATTAAAACCCATTTTAGAGAGTCGTTTCCAGCCCTCACTGAGTTATGAGCACTGAAGTACCAGTAGAGGTCTATAGAGGGAGTCTGGCATCACCTCTCTATGTCAGAAGGACACACACACACACACGCACAGAGAGCGGACCACACAATGATGGAACGTGAAATCCTGTCATCAACTTGTAATTACAGACTGTAACAGGCCAAATCCAACCTTTAAAGTTTAGAAATGAAAGAGGGGAAAGAGTGTCTTTTGGTTTCTGCTGCTGTGACATCTCTCATGCCTCCCCAGTGTTCACTAAATTCACTTCTAAGTGCCTCACAGCCTTTACATTTCACACGATGTTGTGTGAAGCTTTACAAGCCATTTAAGTCCAATTAAAACAAGGAGAGCGACTTGTCTTCAAAATCACCCTCTTAACCCGGCTGCCTTCAGGTTTTACTGATAGTCTAATCCCTGAGTGTAATAGAACGTGGGACAGAGAGCACGAGGATTTGGCTAATCCCCTATTAAGGACCTTCGTAATCCTCTTGAAATCCTTTGTATACACGCCAGGTTAAATACTGTAGCAACAGCAAAGGTCAAGAGGATTAACCTCAGGGAAAGTGATATGATGGCGCTTTCACAAAGAAATAGTAGTGCTGGTTCAGATGCTGAACTGCCTCAAATGGAAAAAAAAAAAAAAAGCTATAGATTTCATCACAATTATGGTTTTTTAGTGATTTCATTTATAACCACTGCATACTAAATACAAGATTGATCAATTAACGTATGTTAACTGCAGTTACAATGATGCTAATCCTAATTAGTTAGCTTCTTTATTAAAATGGAAAGAATAAAATATGAAAGCAGTGCTAACAGGGACGCAGCTCATTTAGAAAAAAAATAAACAAATAAAAAATGCACAACTACATTTTAATGTCTTGTTTTTGTTCAACAGCGTGCTTTTTCTCCCATAATCTGCTACCAGTGAGTCATCATTTTATTATAACTATTATTATTTTTTAATGCCAGTACATCACTCCCTGCGCGATGCTAAAAGTCTCGGTGAATTCCTCTGTGGACGGGAAGCGTATATGCTCCATATGCTCTCCGGCTACTGATGTCAGGGCAGAGTGATTAGGTGGAAGTGGAGTTTATGTAAGCAACGTTGAGCGCAAATCGGCCCCAGATCTCCCCGCAAGATGCTCGGGCTCACTGAGCGAGAGCTTGCAGCGCTTCACACGGAGCATTGAGAGATGTGTTATTAAGTAGACAGCCATAAAAAGCGTGTCTGGACCCATGTGGTCGACTACAAGTAATAGGGAACAGTCAAATATATATTCAAGTTTTCAATGAAAGCCTGTTGAAAGTGTAATGATGTTAAAGCGCTGTCAGGGGAGTCTCGGCCTGATGTTTTATTGGCTGTTTATTTTATTGGAGGACTAGCCATGAATCTAGGTAGCATTCAGTGATATTGCCACATTGTGGTTGAGCCCCTCAGTCTGCTTGAGAGATTTTATAGCCCAAACATTTGTTTCTCTGTTCTCCCAGCAACAAGCACCGTGTCTTTCCCAGTGCAATGGCGAAAACAGCAAACAGATGTGTGTTCAGTGCCGAGTGTGTTGCTTGAACTGTCTTTGTTACGGTGTCGCGTCAAAAGTAAAACGCAGAATCTTACGCAGTGAGAAAATACATAGACTTTCTACTTTTGCTGAATGTGTTGCAAAGCTGTTTATGAAGAAGAAATTAATGGAATAGAAATGTGCAGGACAGACAGAGTAAACACTCACTCTGGTGCACTGAGTGTAATTAATTCCACTGGAATAGCTGTGCTGAAGCCACAGCCGACATGAATTTTTTGCTCGTGTGGAAAGCTGTGAGATTGTTTACTCGTGTTTTAAAACCGCGGGCATAAAACAATCATTTCGACCACAATGCTCGAATCTATAAACATGGATGGGATGTTGGGCCATTTCTGCTTCATTTTCCCAGCTCACTAACTGTTGGCTACACTGCAACGTGTGGTAACCACGCCAGTAATATTTGGAGTCTACGGGAGTAAATCTATTACAATAAGCATTTGTATAATACAGTAGCGTTGCCAAATGAGGAACATGTAATGATGCAATCTAGGCGGGACAGAGTGAACACTGAGAGTAAATATGTTAGGATTTATACATGGCTGCACATCTGATGAGAGGACCAAAAGTCTCATAGATGACCCAGATTGCACAGGCCGGTCACTCACTACTAAATGTCTCAGTGATGTCACAGGAAGTGCTGTAAATGATGTAAGCCTCCTGTGAGTTTCTTTGGCAAAGCACACACAATCAGCGCAATAAATACTTACTAGCAGTGGCTTCAAACTGACAGGAGGGTGACTGATGTGGTTGCAAAGAGAGTGGGCTGAATGGATGGCACGGATCAGCCCCGATGAGGCGGGGAGACACGGCTCTCGCTGCATTTGGCCCCGGCTGATCTCCAATTAAACCGGGCGCTGACATCACACGGCGGTGCAGGCCATGTGAGCCAACCTTCTGGATCAGCAGCCAAGACGTTTCACAGCACAGCGTCTCCGCTTCCACTGCAAGTCCGAGAAGAGATAAAAGCTCACGCAAGGCACCACAGGAGACATTTTTTGCACCTTAATTTGTCTTCATATTCAGAAAGAGCCATAAAAGGGCAGAGGAGGCTAATCCCACGAGTGCTCGTCTGATGTTGGATGCATGATCTAGTTTCGTTGGCGGCCGGCAGTTGGGGGGGGGGGGGAGGAAGAGAGAAACCTTTTTGAAGGCTTCCTTCGCTATCACATTTCTACCCTCAAAATTCGGAGTAAATATATCTATGACTATTATCTGTCTCCATTGTAGGGTCCGCTGCCCTGCTTGTGGCCTGACCAGGCGCTGAACTCTCGCATTCCTAAAAAACACGGTCATCCAGCCTCTGTAATTTGTCATGTTAGAAGTTGACAGTAAAAGGTCATCCACTCCCATCGCTAGAGGCAAGAAAAAGCACCAGGATGAAAGTGCACACGTTCAGACTGCTACTATTGCTGGGCTCTCCCTATTTGTATAAGACGGGGAAGAGACACACACACACACACACACACACAGCTTTATCTAATCTAGACCACCTATCTGTCTTATATTTCCCACACTATCTGAAAGCAGAAGCAAAAAGGGGGCGGGTCAAAACTCCAGCGCCTAATATCCCCCCCATGACATACCTTGAACTGTCCACACGTGTTTGTGAAGCATTCTCGTTCACGGCAGCACAGTCTCTCAAAATTAAAAAAAATATTTATCTCTTCTTTCAATTTACTATTCCAAATGTACGCCTTAATAATGAAGATGATAAATGTGACTTTTTCTGAGACATGGAATCAAGGTAGTTTGACTTAGAGCAGAGACAACTTCTGACCCCTGATCATTTTCATGCTCACTGTAGATGTCATCAGTGATGTTAACGTAAAGCCCACCAGCTGTATATTTCATGTTTCAGTCTAGTTGTACAGTATGCTCAGTTTCGGAGGTCGACAAGCTATCCATTAAAAATCGGGCCACCTCTGACTCCACTCCGAAGCGAGGCCAGGTCTGCCAACAGCTCATCCATCATGCACAATATCAATTGATTTCCAAACACAAACAGAACATCTTTTGATAAAAAAAGGGGGCAGCTGGATCAGAGGGGGCACGGTGGAGGAAATGCACTCGAAGGCATCATGGCTGAATAGTCCAGTTCCTATCTGCTGCCCTCTCTCTCCCCAAGACTGGCATGATTCGCTCGCTTCCTGCAATTATTCTACTTCCGAAGCACAACACGGCTCGAGCCTGTAGCGCCATGACTCCAGCAGTTCACCTATAGCTCAGCCTGGATCACTATTAACCCATTAGCTTCTCTATGCAAAAAACAACAAACACTAATAATAGCATGAAGGTTAACGGCATATTTGGTGAACACACATGTAGTAGGACATTATACACGCATGAGACCGCGTCTGTGCTACTTTCAGCTCTCAGGAGCTTTGCCTGAGCATTCTGAAAAGATGAAAGTCCTCACATCAAAAGCCATTATTTCATTAAGACAATCGTTTAGAGCAACAGGTTCTTGGACAGATATTTACCGTAAATTCCGGACTATAAGCCGCTACTTTTTTCTCACACTTCGAGCACTGCGGCTTCTACTCCGGTGCGGCTAATGCATGGATTTTTTATGGGGGACAATGAGCTTCTGCCGCAAAAACATTTGACTTCGTCACGTCGGATCTTAATATCAGTCATTTTGCGCTTCATGCACGCACCCTCATGATGGAAAACACACGGAGAAATACATATGATGCAGCTTTCAAGTTAAAGGCGATCGACCTGGCTGTCAAAGAAGCTAACAGAGCTGCTGCACGTTAAGATGACACTGACAGCGACAACAGAGACTGAGGAAGTGAGTAATGAAGTCATTCTGAGGCAGTGAATGGATGGACTTTTTCTTGTGAAATATATTACGGTCATCTTTTTCATCAGCCGTGTTACAGACACCGTCGGCTAGGCTTCGTATTGTAACGGTTCATGTTGTAAAGTCAGTAGTTGATAATGTGTTCATAATTCCGATTATGTGGAGAGTCAGTGAATGCACCAGCGAGAACGTGTTGAGTGGCTGTATGAGAGAACGCTGGGGGAGAGAGTTGGATTGTTACGGCAAGTTATGGTTTTGCTCTCTGCTGTAAACGGCGTGGTCACGGCCGACAGTGATCGGGTTATTAAAAGTTATTATTTGAACGCTCTCGTCGTCCTTTAACGTCCGTACGGACGCTACAGTATTTGCGGATGTTACCGGTAGCCTACGTCTGTGTAAATAGCTCTTGTTATAGCGTGGACACCTGCGGCTTATAATCAAGTGCGGCTTATATATGTACAAATACATTTATTTACTTATTTTTAGCCGGTGCGGCTTATATCCAGGTGCGCTCAATAGTCCGGAATTTACGGTATATCATGACTGAATTATAACTCAATTCAGCTTTATTGGTGTGAATTTCATAAGCACAGTGCTGCCTAAACATCGAGTGATAATCACATTTAAAGAGAAAAGAAATGAAAAACAGAGAATTAAAAAAAAAAAAAAAAAAAAAAAAAAAAAAGGAGCACCCCATCATTCTATGGCATCTACAGCGTCCATGTGAGTGCGGGTTTTTTTTTCTTTTTAAAGAATGTTTTGGAGCTAGGGATGCCCCGAAGCGAGAAAAAAAAAAAAAAAGCAAACACAATTTGCAATTGCACGAGATGTGATTGGGATTTCAGCTTAATAATAATTTCACTTTCGTGCTCGGCGTTTGTTTCATTCGGTGCTTTGGTCATTACTTGCACACTGCAGAGCAACACTGATCGCCCATAAGTTTCAATTATAAATAAGTGTGTTTGTTTTATGAATTATTCATCAATAATCCTCTTGAACACGATCTGGAGCAATACCGTTCAGCTACATTGAAGTATTATCAATTATCGTGTTTTAATTTTTACCCAAGCGGCTCCCCAATCTGCACTTACATTACCCTCCTCTGCTCCTCCATGCAGCATTAGAGAGGCGTCATTAGTGGAGACCAGTGGGAAGGCTGCCCACAGTGGAGGAAATGGAAGTCGTAAAGCAGCACTACTCATCGCACGGACATTACACACTGACCCTCCAAATCCCTCAGCCTCTCGATTGGCTGACAGCGTGCACCAGTGACACGGTAAACCACGAGCTCTTCAAACTCAATTTAGTGCGGCATTAATTATTCCTCTAAGTATTCTTTGCCACATTTAACGTTTGAATTCATAAACGTATAAGGTTAGGGCCTCAGCGTGTTGTGTTGCTCATACCAATGTGATGATACTATTCCCATTTGATGCTAGCGACCTAATTAAGACTAGCCAACTGTGTACTGCGAGACTCATATATCTTTGTTACACCCGACAAAAGCTCCCTTTGGTTTACAAGTGCAAGCTTTGAGAGTTTTTGATGACTGAAACTTCCACTACCTTTCATTTAAAATTCACTTCCTGTCTCAGTGTCCATCTATATCCCAACAAAGTGGACAAAAATGAATTTACCATGTTGCTAAATTGAATTTTCCTGCAGCACAGTCTCAGATCCCCTGAATGTTTGGTTGTATTGAATCTTCTTCACATCATGCAAACATTTTAATCCATTTACGGCACCAGAAGCTCGCTTAGTTTCAGAGTCGTTCTGCACTGCTGATGCCCTTCAGTTTTGTCATGTGAGGTGAGGTGAGGTGAGGGGGGGTTCACATTTTCTGCCCCAGGGCCCTTTTGTCCATTTGAACCCTCAGCCTTTGGTTCAGAGTTCAGAGGTGTAGACTGTGCTCCATCTCTGACACCCACAGCATGGCCCTGTAATGCTAATGAGCTGAGCACAGGTATTAGTTAACCATCTTCGATTATAACATCATAATTAGAATGGTAGACAGGATATAGGTTGATAATGAATCCTAAAATTAAGAGTAAAATTATAATAAGATTCAGAGCTCAGCATGTTCAGCATGCTAGACCCTGAGGGTATCTTCATCTATTAATCAGTAGAGGAACTCCTGTCTTTGAGTAGTCTGTTTTTTTATTTCAACTTAAAGGTTAGCCAGAGTTCCTTATGTTGAATGAATGTTCTGTCCTCCACAGAGTCAGAGTGGTCAAGCACTCGTCTTACTCACTGTGTTGCTTTTTATTTGTTGCTATTGCAGCTTAAAGGCAGGGTTGGTTATTTCCGTCAGATACATTTTTTTAAGATTACGTATGAAATTGTTTTAAAAGCAGGGTTGGTCATTTTCAAAAACTAGCATGATTTTGAAAGTAGCATCCTCTCCGTTCTCCGTATTTGCTCCTCACTTACACGCACTGGCACCATTGGTCCAGAAGTGGTTTAAGGCTTATGCTTTTAAGTGTGGGCTCATGCATGCACGGGTTAGAGAGGCTTGATTGGTTTATAAAATGTGGTCGAGTGCCGACATTGGTCGAATTTTTTCGTGTTTACAACTGCTACAGATGACATCTTTTTATCATTTCTTTTTCAGAGCACATGAGTTATTAATTTCTGTCAGGACCTAAAGACCATTTCAACCTAAATCTTAAAAAGTGGATCTGGAGGAAATTAGCTACCCTGCCTTTAAGGTCCTGACAGACATTAATAATGTATGTGCTCTGAAAAAGCAATGAAGAAATTCTGTCATCTGCAGCAGTTGCCTTTAAAAATGTCTGATGAACCAACCTCACCTCCCTGTGTCGCTGCTCGGTCTCTACCCCGTGCATGCGCGAGTCTCAAAGCATGAGCTGAGGTCCGTCACTGGCGCTTGTGCATGTAAGTGAGGGGCGTGGTTTGAGGGAGGGGGGGGGGAAGATAATTTCCTGCCTGATCTGTCTTTATCCTGCTGTTACGCCCCAAAACAATAAACAGTATCATTTAAAGATGTTGTACCTCATACCTCATGTCAACAAGACTTCAAATTGGATTTTTGCACATATGTTTGCAATCACTTTTTATGTTCTTGTTTTTGAATGATAGAATGTGTTTTTTTATTATGGATATGATGACAACCATGACGTTGAAGCCAGTATCACAGAATCTAAATAACCCCACTTTCGGTTGTTTCAGAGGGGCTGAATCCATCAAAGTCTAAAAGGTTTCAAAACCAGCAGGTCAAGGATGATGCCAACATCACACAACAACACAACAGGAATTAACTGGGTGTGAATATTTTCATTATTCCTCACAGCAACACTTTCTTTTTTCCTTTCACACATTTGTTTTGTGCTTTATAAATGAAAGTGGTGCACACAATTATCCCCACGTCGTAATGATAATCGTTCTCTATAAAAACAGACTTGAACACTTGTTTCAGTTTTGTTCGTTCAAGACTTACAAACACTTTGCGATGTGATAGGTCTGTCTTTATCTAAGGAAATAGTTTTCTGAACCAGTGTTCCACTCCTGACTGATTATTGGCCTTAATATAAAGACACATAATCAACAAAAGAGCAACAGCACATTTTGAATTTTTCCCCTTTCAGTAAGAGGGGGCGGCTAGAGATGAAAAGGGTACAAAAGACGTTGATGTTGTCGATTCCCTTTCTTTCCATATAGTCTGCTGGGATCTCGTCCTGCTATAATGGTGTAGGGCCTGTGACATTCACTGCTGATAGAGGACATTATTTCACAGGAGACCTCACAGAGCAACTAGACCAGGAAGAATGTGGCCAGATGGAACTGGGCTGAATTGTCAACATTTCCCTGTTGACTAGCCAGCTAAGCAAGTTCCACAATGCAGGCAGATTTTTGCATCCAGGAGGCAACAGAAACCACACACACACACACACCTTCCAAAAATGGAACTAAAAGCAAACTAAAGTGAGTGCACAGAGCTTCCAGAGTGCCTCGTCCAAGAGAGAGAGAGAGAGAGAGAGAGAAAGAGAGAGAGAGGACAAAGGTGAGGAGTGGCTGTAATAAAGTCGTATGCCCGCTGTTAAGAAATGAAATGTAAAGCCATCACCGCGATCCATCTTCATTAAACAATTTCCCCTCTCCCTTGCTTGCGAGGATATCAGTTTCAGGAGGTCAGGTGCTATTTCTCCTCCTCTTGGGTGTCGGCATGTGTTTAAATATACTGTAGAGTGCAGCAGCAGTGCAGTGCAGCGGAGCAGAGGAGGAATGGGAGGCCATTGGTCCCGTGCCGAATGGCTGCCATTCAAGGTTACTCTTGGAGGGTTTCCCATCACCCCCCTCTAAGTGATACATTGCAATCTGACAAATGCAAACTGTGATATTTAGGGAAGCACGGGGAGAATAACTACTGGTTTGTTGTTAATCTGGCCTCCTCACTGCCAAACTGGATTGTCAGGCAGGCAGCTTTACAAGCCTGATGTCCATTACACAGCCGGATCATAATCAGACTGCAGGCACTCTTCTCTTCTCTTTTTTTTTTTTGAGATATTACCCATGCAGAAATGTAATGTAAGCTAGTGCACCAATTATGTATTGGAACTGCAGAAAAAAAAAGAAGACGTGTGCAGATATTGGTATAAGATGATATACACCGTGCGATCTCCTGAAGAACCTCCATGAATGCATCCAGTTTTTTTTTGCACACAGAGGGCTCTGCTTTCAATTCAGGCAGTGAGGGTTGTTCAGTGTGAAAACTAGATTGATTAGGATCATCTAAGCACGGCATAAGGATAAAAGTAGTCTTTTAGGTAAACAAAGGTGCGTGTGCAAAGATCGGATGTTGTTTTGACAACATAATCACATGATTTATGCTCTTTTTACTAATCTAAGTCAGGGATGACATCTCTGTTGCTGTTTTTTTTTTTTTGCTGATTCACAGGAGAGAGAGAAAAAAAAAAAACACACCGGACAGATCAGATGAATTGCCTTTTTCGCGACGTCCTGTTTGTCTAACTAAGAACTCTGCGATCAATCTTTAGTCTTTCAGTTAAAGTTTATTTATGGTGGTTGGCTACATGATGTCTGAATTATAACTCAGCATTTTTTCGAATGGCTGATTGCGTCATCCCTGCTGAATATACCAAGAGCGATCCAACTGCCACAATACAACACAAGATCATACTTTCATGAATCGATGTAAATGTGCACACAGACATTCTGACAAAACTTAAATAAAAACGTGGCTGCAACAATCTAAACAGGTTTTCAGAAACGAAGACAAATTTTGAGCACTCATGAGAGACATTTTTCTTTATTTCTCCCCAAATGAACTGAGCTGTTCCCCGTGTATGATTGCACAGCATGCATCAATTACAGTGCTCACAGGAACTGCCATTGTCACCGAATTACCGCCTTTTGCTGCCGATCGGCTTCCTCTCCTTTAATGTGCCATTTAATGCAGTTTCTCCTCATCCAGTTCATAGATGGAGGTGACTGTGGGAATGGTGTGTGTGCGTGTGTGTGTGTGTTTTATGCAAATTTAGATACGACGTGATTAATTTATAATGGCTTTCAGTGCAATTGAAGGCAGCGGGAACTGATCAAGGGCAAGGACATTATGGAATGGTACAGGCTGCATAGGGGTGGCTCTGCTTGTTCTGCACTGTACCACAGCATGACAGTATCTCATTACATCGAGACAAAACACCTCCCCCATTGATAATGAGCACTTTTCATGAGGGGTGACCGTTTTTTTGGTCTCTTGTTGTATTTTCTCGCACTGAGCGTCGCATCATTCTTCATCTCGCTAAATCACGTATTGATCCCAGACTATTTCTCATATCCATGCACTGTAATGCGTTGTGTAGCGTGCATGAAATTCGCCCCGGCATCTGTGAAATCAAGCCACTCGGAGATTCTCTTGTTTACTACGATGACCTACAAATGCATCACCATTCACAATTTAATACGGTCGGGGGGGGGGGAAGCGAAATAAAACATACTCATGTTTTCAAGCTCTTCAGAAATAACCTTAACACTCTCAACACCCAGAAACAAACAGTAACTCTCTCACATACACACAGACAGCGACTGTAATGAAAATGTATAGCCTGGATATGAGACCCTTGCCTGGGGTGATAAGACTAGAAAACTTTTTTTAGGTTGTTGCTTTTTATAGTGAACAGCTTAACGCCCTGGAAAGATTCGGCAGAGTCAGTTGCGATAAGTCAAGGATTACAACGTGTTGACTATCTGCCAAAGCAGAGACTTGGTAGAAGCGGGCGACACTGTACATCCTATCTGATGATGAGGTTCCTCTCCGCTCCTACACGCATCCCCTCCCCCCTTTTTGCTTTGATTTGCAGCTTCACTGCTGAAAATGAAAAACAAAACTAAAGGGCTAGTCTGTAAAAAAAAAAAAATACTCCATCCCGGTCAATGAAACGGTTTGAGAGATTTCCAAACGGGCAAGATGCAAGAAACACAACAAACTGAACAGCCTGCTGAGAGTCAGACAGAGTGAAGCTCAGATAAACGTAAATGTGATATGATCCTGTTGTTTAAACTTGTTGCTGCCTGTGTTTTTCTACTCTCTGTTACTAACAAGCCTCTTCACTCGAAGCTCACCAATGCAATTGAGAATGACGCTATTAAGAGGAGGGAAACGATCATATCAGCGAGGTTTGAACCTCCGTTGTTAATTTTTTTTATGTCTTTTTTTGACAGCACAATAATTGATATCCATGTAATGATGTCTTTACACACTTGCTTAAAGTGACGTCAGTATATCAGAGTATATCAGGCAGGTGAGAGTGAGTAACCATGGTGACCGTCAATCCCGCCTCCTCTCTGAATAAAACCCTTCTTTCAGTAAAACTTATTTTGACACAGAATAATCATTTACCTGTCATGCGTTTGATTCTCTTCATTCAACAAGTTAGTTCAGTAATGTCATTTAAAGAAAACGACACGGCCTAAAAATGTTTTGGGGGAAGAACCCAACAATCATTGAAAGACCATTCTTACGATTAGTCTGAGAAGTTCTGTATTTAAACCCGTTTTATAACATCACTATTCAGGAGAAGAAGTCTCTATGTCAGAATCACAAGCTTACTTAAATAGCATTAAAAGCATGTTGGCTGTCTGCCCCTGCTGCTCCACATGAGTTCATGTGATGAAATATTTAGCAATGCTTCAACAATATTGAGATGATGACATTTAAGCAAGCGTTTCTTAAAGCCGTGACACCCCGGCTACTGATGAGAAAAATGAGACCCAGTCTTTCTCTTTTGCAGGCTTCAGTCAGCGTTACTGTTTGAATCACTGGACTGGTTCTGCGTTTATAGCAACAGGCGCACATTTGGATGATGAACAGGGCAGTCTAATTGATTCAAATGTCATTGTTATGGCGATTAACATTTTGTGAAAATGTGAATTTATGAAAAAAGAAAAAAAAATTAATGTAGTCAGGTAATGCAACTTTTGATGCAGCCACATGAAGCTAAAGCTAGCTATCAGCAGCTCTCAAATTAAATGTGTTTTCAGAGGGGACATGTTGCTAACACGTGGGTTCTATAAAACATGCATGTGTGTTAAAGCTAATATGCTGTCTTTATTTTTACATTTATTTGTCTTCATTACTGATATTCTTTATAGCATTTCATCTGTTTGTTGCCATATTGAACTGTGTTATCACGCATTGCATATTGTCCTCGTGTCTTGCAGGCCTAATGCAGAAGCACTTGCAGAGATCTGATCGGATCCATTCCTCCTCAGTGTTGGAGGAAAGGTGCATTGTATACTTTTTAGTGAGGAGAGCAGGAGCCCTGCACAGCCCGAGAGGTTAAGCACAGAGACACAAAGCAGCAGTGGCAGCGCTCATACCTTCAGGTGACAAAGTGCTGATGATTATAGCAAGGACAATGCCCTGCATGTGTCAAACAATTGGCAAATAATTTATGTCATCTTTTCCACTGTTATTTCCGTGGAGGGCACTAACTGTGTTGCCAATATCAAACCTCCTGCAGAGGAGGAGCAAAAAAAAAAAAGGGACGTGGTACAAAAGACGGATGGAGGGAGAGAGGAAGAGGGAGCAAGAGGACTGGGTTGGGGGAGGGGAATAAGTGCCAGGCTCAGCTTTTTTTTTTCCTTTTTTTTCCTGACTGAAGATGCACAGCCATCTGTGAGGAGACAAACACGCGTATGGCCATCATTTGTCCAACATCTTACGTGATGTGAAGGCTTTTCACTCGCCATGCCAACCTGTGTGGCAGATGATGTATGTGTTTCTTCAGTCCCGTGATTACTAGCATGGAGCTGCAGAGCAATGCTCTTCACCTCATCAGTTCCACAGGCTGCGCTCCAAGGTGGGTGAGGGATTCGCTGCAAGATGGCTTCTGACACACAGCACAACCAAGGCGTACCAGCATGAATATTATACAGTGCATTTCACCACAGCCACCCACTGTGAACAGATCAATCGAGGTGGATGAGGTGAATTAGAATTTTAATAGAGTGCCTAGGTGCAGTAATTAAAAAGAATGATTATATTTTCCCTAAATGTATGAAAAAGTGGATGATCTGCCTGGGGGGTAGTGGCTGCTCT
Organism: Symphodus melops; assembly: GCF_947650265.1. Lineage (NCBI taxonomy): Eukaryota > Metazoa > Chordata > Actinopteri > Labriformes > Labridae > Symphodus > Symphodus melops. The sequence continues at coordinate 10,009,633 of NC_136702.1, forward strand.
GCTGTTAAATATTCTGCTATTAGTTCCTCTATGGAAACTTTTAACTATCACTGGAATTACAGCACATACAATAATGTATATCTGTATCATTTCTTCTTACTATGTTTTTTTTCCTTCTGAATGCTGGCTTATATTTCAATAATAAAAAAAAAAACTAAAAAAAACTGCATGTTTGTGAAGCATTAAAAAAGCAGTTGACCTGTATGTACATAACATTTTTGCCTTGTCCTCTAACAGCCATTAATCACTGCCAGCACTTAGGCGAGAATTATTAAGTTTCACTTAATTTGGAAAATTAAGCCCATTGCTCCTTTTGGTCCGTAATTATCTTTCAGGGCCGGTGGGTGATGCATCACAGGTTTCTATATAAGTAATACGGCCCAGCCCAAAAGATAAATACAAAGATGAGGAGGATGAGAATATAAAGTCGAGACAACAACACAGTGTCGGACAGGCTGAGAGACGAGCAGGTGATAATTGTTCTGGGAGGTGCGGGAGCGACGGGCTCTTAAGAGAGAAAGGTAACAAACCTGCAAAACAATAGAGATGAATCACAGAGGAGGATCTGCTGCTGCAGCCGACTGTTCCACCGAGGCCCCATTAGACTCGGCTCACAAGCTCCATGTTTCAGTTGCTGGCTTCTGATTATAGCTTTGAAAGTCAAGGCTTCAGCTGAAACAGAACTTTCAGAACACATCCTCTTTTGAAAGTTATTAAGATGTGCTCTGGTGATACTTTATCAGTGATAACCAAGAATGTACCAAAGAGAAGATTTGCTCTCCCAAAAGGACGTCTCATGGTACGCTAGAGACTGTAAAACAAAATGTCATTGAACAATTACAATAAACCTCATTTAAATATTGAGAATGTAAGTCTTGTGAAAATAATCATAGAAATAAGAACAAAGAATTATAGCCAAAAAGAGCCTGAAAAATACCATCACTATCAGGAACAATCTACTTGTATTACTGGTTTTATATTCTGCCTTAAAAGGAGGAAGAGAGCCTTCTGTTCCATGAAGCTCGAGCACCTCATGAACGTTTTCTTTCAGTCAGAAGGATGTTCTTCAGTAAATCAGGCGCTAATAGATAAATGTTAGGGCTGGGCGATTTAACCTCAAATCAATAATCATGATTAATTGAACATTTTACCTCCATTACCAATAATTAACGATTATTTCGTTCTTGCTGAACTTTTAAAGCTGGGATATTATTTTCTAATGAAAGAGTGCATATCTGATAAACTATGTTTGGGTTCGTGAATATTTCAAACAGAAATCAAAGCGTCGCTCGAAATAAAAACATTTTAGTCCTAAAGTAGAAATGAACTTCTCTAAAAAGAGTAGACAGTAAATAACTATCTCTTGCTAAATGTTTTTTCTGCAGTGTTTACATTTCACTTCTTTCGTCTGCGTCGTCTTCCCTAAAGACAAGACGTGTCCAAACGACGGACATTGCTTCAATGTTGCAGAGTGGAAGTGCCGTCATGTGACTGCCCTGAAAATAAATGAAATAACTGATACGGCCAAGACTAAATCAATTCATTGTTCTCAGTGTGGATTTTGATTCATTTCCCACAAAGTGTTTCTTTCGATTTACTCATTTGAATAATATGTTGTGCTCGTGAGGAGGGTATTGGCTGAAAACATATTTCAAGGTCTGACAAACAAGTGTCCTGCTAAGTTGACCAGCAGGACAGGAAGGATGTTATTGCTCTAGAGTTCACTATGAGTCCATACTCGGTGAGACTGGAGAGCTTAGTCTCAATTAGAGCAACCAAGAGCTGTCCATCAACAAAAGAATCTCCTTTGTTTCCTGGCTTCATCCAGAGAGGGAGCCATGTTTTTGTAGAGTGACCTGGGCAACTATGCTGTGTCAACTGGTGTCAGGCTACAAGTGCGATATAGCAGCCTGCCCCGCGGGGCTAAAACCCTGAACGAGGCCCCTTGTGTCCCAAACAACACACGCAAAGATAAGGTTCCAAGCCTGCCCCTTGACAAATATCCGAGGTTGAAAGAGCCACAAGAGGTGACACAGCCACGGTGACTAGACAGGAAACTGGTCAGACAACCTGTGTGTTGTATGTCAGCAGCTGCACTGGAGCGTGTGCATCAAAATGGATGCAAAAACAGACACTTTCCAACGACGACCCGTTCATACGCAGAAATTCCGAAAAAGATTTGTTCCTCGGCTTCTTCGGGGGCCAAAAAGTCGAGGTCCCCCGCATCTGATGGGACGCTGCCCGACACAGGGAGCTTTGTCTTCATCAAAGGAAAGGAAGTCGAACACTGTGCTGAGCACATGTTACGGACCAAGAAACATCTTTCATGTTTCGAGTAAAGAGGAAGAGAAACGTGAAAAAAAAAAAAAACCTCTAACCCTGACCTGACTTTACAAAGCATGGCGACATTTTTCCAAAGTTTGAACAATGTCCAACCTCCGTCACTTCTTTGACTTAAATGTGGGATTGGAAAGATTTTCAGGCGGGGGGGGTTTAATTAATTTCCCCTGAACAATGAAAGTTATTATTTCTTCTGTTGCCTTTGGATACAAACCAGGCCATCCAGTTCAGTGGTTCTCAGAATGGGACGCAAGAAAAACTCATTAGGTTTCTCCTCACCTCCCTCAGCCGTGGTAGAGCTACAGCAGGTTAAATGTCACTCAGAAATTAGCGTTCTCCTGGTAGAGCAGTGGACGCCACATCAGCTGCTACCATTTTTGTAACTACATTAAACAAACCCTCTGAAGGCCTCAATGATGCATGCAATCTTAATTTTTATTACAGCAATTTATTATACACTCCCCGAGCCTATGACAGCCCCAACTGTCATTAACAGATTAATTATAATTTCCCCCCACGCTCAGAGTTTAAGGGAAACGTGAACACATACAGCGGGCCTTACAAATAATGAGACTTGGGTGTCTGAGTTTCATCATGCTCGGGGCTTTACCCTTTATCCTCCTTGAAAGTGAAAATGAAAGAACTGATCCTCAAGTCCTGTCTGCGACCAGCGCTCAGAAGAAGTCTTGTATGTCTTTAAAGCAGCTGATGGATTTCAAAGAGGAGGCTCCGCTCACACTTCTTCATGTTCTTCATCTGCCAGGAAAATCTGACAGGGTAGAAAAAACAGAAAAGGGCTGCCCAACTCTGGTGTGCAACTCTGACAAAAAAAACAAAAAAAAACATGGCCGTGTCTTCAAGGAGAGTTTTCGTTTCCAGGTTGGGTTACAAGCAGAGCCGGCCTCGAATAAACGTCTTCAAAAAGTCTCTGCCTTTTCCAAGTTACTTTGTAAACCTTCAACGACGAGCTGTTAGCAATCAAGGCCACCTCATGGATACATTTTATACAGACATACATGTTGAACTGCTTGTAAGGCTTTTTTTTTTTTTTTGAGAGTGGGTAACTTTTTCCTAAATAGTAAAACATAGAGTCATAAATGAAAAGGGATTCTGCTCCATCATCACTTATTGGCCTCCATACATGTGTGGTAGTGACTGTTATAGCGTTTCAGGACAGTCTTTCAGGGAACTACATTTTAAGACATTCATTAAATTATATTTGGTTTATTTGATCATTTCAGCGATTAACTCCCCGACACTTTGTCTTTCGTTTGATAGTTTGACTCTGCTGCATTTGGTAACGTAGTCGTGGTCTTCGGTCTGGGATCTATAAAAGCTAGCAAATGCGTACATTTATTTACACTTCTCCACTTCCTGATCTGATAAAATGATCAAATCTGTGACTTAAATCTAGGATTGATTCAACAGACATAATGTTTTCTCAATGATATGTACTGTAACAGACGTGTATGTGACATAAAAACACAATTTGTTATTTTGGCGGTCATAGTAATATCGCAAAGGCGGATGGTTGTAACAATCGGGCGTTACCATGGCAGCTGCGGAGGCCAAAGCACACGGACAAGCAGGTTTGTAGCCCCGCTCGCCCCAAACGACTGAAAGAGCCAAAGAGATTAAGAGTTACATTCGTGTTTTCATGAAAAAATTAAAAAGGAATCTTTTTCAGTCAACTCGTAATTTTTCTTCAGTCTCATTTTGTGAAATGAATAAAAAGAGAATCGTATCGTGGGTTGAGTTAATCGTTACATCCCAGAACAAGATGACAACACTTTTTCAGTTGCGTTTCAAGAAGAAAAAAAAAACATTTCAAATTCCAAATCCTGTACCAGAAATGTCCCTGTTTGTGCCTTAAGTGGGCTCAATGACTTTGTCAACAGAATAGAAATGTTTTTTAAACCTATTCTACGTTGAAATATCACAGTAGCATTAAATATAGCAAAAGGTGAATCTATACAGCTTTTTCACTGACGGTCTAACCTCCTGCATATTAAGAGATATTGAGGTCAGGGTACGTTTAGCTAATTTGTGTTAAAGGCTGAGAAGCAAGAACATTAAAAGCTAGTTGGGTGGAAAGCTAATAGCCCAATATTAGAAAAAGCTGAGCATTAAACTCATCAGATCCCCCTCAATCATCTTTAATGACCCTCACCTGTAATTTGCACCTCATAAAAGTTCTCCCAGCTTTGAATTCATCATCTCAGGTTACATCAATGAATTTAAAAGCACTGAGTCAGAGAGAGTGAGCGTTGGTCTTTAACTAACATTCATAATTTGACATGTTCATTTTAAATCTTCAAACAGGTTTCCCCTTCAGACACAGAAAAACACTGATAAAAACTAGCTACAATATTAACACATCAACAGAAGCTCATGTTTTATGATGGTACAGGCTGCTATGTAAAAGGAGCTACTTGAGGCTGAGGGTCTTGCCCAAGGACATATCAGACATGTGGCTGGGATCAAACCACCAACTCAACCCACTGAGCCACAACCGCGCCATTTCAATTGCTGCCAACTGTAACAACAACATTTAAACAATGTCATATCAAACGTATCACCAAAGCATTCTTCATAGAGCACTACGGCAGTATTTCATGAAAACAAACGTAAGCTGTCTTATCTTGAGAGAAAAAAATTTTATCACTGAGCTAAAATTTCTACTCTATTATTATCCATGACTGACCTGAATGTTGGCTTCGAAGCAAGCTAAAACCTTCAGTGTTGAAAACTGCAGTTCCTTAAGTGTCCACTCGAGGCTGGCTCCAGGAGTCTGAACATCTCATGTATGTCAGTGACTAATGCACTGGCTTCACTATTATTTCGCAGCAGGCTCAAATAATAAAAGCCCAGAGAAACTGTGCGAGCATCACTACAGCGCAATCTTTCATTCATGAGCTGCAAGATGCAACCGGCATTTCATTAAAATTTGATTAGAACAAATGATCTGAAAGGGCACATCATGTCTGAGGTGGCCCTCCCACATCATCTGACGAGCAACCAGACACGACCAGCGCAGACAGAGGTGAGATAGTGAGAGCAGCAGGAAGCAGAACCACACATTTGTGGTGAGTTACATACGTACACCTCAACCTAAACACAACCGCAACAACAACGACGACAACAACAAGTGTGGTTGTAATAGTTTTGTCTGAGGCCACTTCCCCACTGGCAGGCGGTGTTAGGAATGAGTTAACAACTTGTCATCATTGAGACATCACAGTGCCACAGGACAAAGGCACCCTACAGGTCTCTTCTTAGTTTTAAGAAGATGCTGGAGCCACGACATTTGTTTTTTGTTAACTCGATGTGAATTATACTAAAGGAGCTTTACATCTATGCAGCAACAACATTGTCCCACAAATTGAACAAATGATGACAATCCTGTAACTGTGACAGGCTTATGATGTCATTATTCAGATTCATTATCTGTAGCCTATCAAAAGTTACGTTGGGATTATTGTCAACTTGTATCTCGGAGACGAGGAGCATTGTGAGGAATAATGTGTGATAATTATCATCTCTAGATTTTGGCTGGGGCTTTTTTGTTTTTTTTCTCTTTTTCACTCAGACTGCATGATGCATGACCTGCTATTTCGTACTGTGCAATAAGAAATCTGATGTCTGTTTATCCATTTAATTTTAGTAGGCTGCAAACTGTAAATGAGTCCTACCACACATATCCCACCTTCCGTTAACTAGGGTCACTTTTTTTTTTTTTTTTGACCCATTCTTGTTGTTGTTTTTTGTTTTTAGCTGTGTGCACTTTAAGGTGAATCTAGGTCATCACGTTGTACAATTTGTATAATGACAATAAAGGCATTCTAGTCTATTCTATGTGGCCGGTTCACAGCAGATGCTGGCAAAGAGCTTTACAACAAAATATTTGACCAGCACTATCTCAGACATTAGAGGGAAGTGATTTGAGTTGCTTATTTTGCTACTCCAGCACACACAGACAATATTTATCTCTGCATCTCTATTTCTGGCTTTGAAATGATTTGCTTACTGTGTCTGTCTGCCACTTGTTGGGAAGTGGGAATATACTGTTGAAAGAGATTTTCTGGAGAGAAAAAGCTACCTGCTGTCTCTGGCACAAATTACAGCCATGACAGCAAGAACAAGTCTTGGAGATATTGTTCTCTCATTTGTAACCCTTCAGGGATTTTTCATTTTGTGTAAAGAAACAGCAGCAGTTCATGCTGATGTTTTGTGTTTTTGGGACGCAGCTCAAACATTCATATTTCCTCCAGCTCCATCATCGGATGTATTCTTTGGCCCCCAAAAGCAACAGATTTCCAGTTTGATTTCCAGTGTTTAGGTTATTGACAGCAACATTGGAAGTGCAAACTAAGACTCAGCTATTCAGACGTTTGTATATTAAACAATACAGTATGCAGTAAACAGATGAAAACCAGGATGTTCTTCAGGAATGCAACGGATGACAAATTTCACAACTCAGATCGGATCACAGATTTGTGTCACTGATCGTCTTGTTTTTTAGATCAGCAAAAAAAAAAAAGAAACATGATATAACTTCTCTTCTGTTAACTGTGACTGTATCTGCAAACAGCAGAATGAATGGCAGTGCACCAACTATACACCACATGCTCATTTTTTTCGTCCCTTTTATACACAATGTTTCTATTCCAAATAACAATAAAACAAGTTATCAGATAAATCTCAACTCTCGTTTTATTTATGTCGCTTCTAAAACATCCAAATCCAAAAGTCTGTAATATATAAAGTTTAATTGTTTTAGTAACACTGTTTTGACTCCCAAAATAGTGACATCAACATCACAAACAAAACAGAAATCTCCACCGACTATATCCATAAGCACAGCGCTAAATGTGTAAAAACAACATCTCTGGACTGTCTTCATATTCATACAGCTGTTCCCCAAGGCCCCTACACTAAACACTGTTGTCTTTTCCTGCTCTACCTTGGGGAGCGATCATGAACCACAGACCAACAGAGATCTGCTGCTCCGCTAGCTCCCGTTAATAAAGAGCGCACTGATGGATGTAGCGCTTATATGCAACTTTTAGCAACTTTAACCCAAAATGAGTCAAATCTCTTTAAAAATCAACGCCATGCTCTACGGTGGTCTGCTTGAGTTCATCAAGAAGAGCGACAAACTTTTACTTATCACAAAGATATTCATTTTACATATGAATATTGCAGCTCAATTATAACACATTCAGTAAGTTGTTGGGTCTTGTATGCTAATAGCCTGTTTAGTGATTTCATGTCCAAGAAATCAGAAATACTTAGCGAGCGTCTTTGAGAGCAAAAAGCAGGCCAGATTCTGAATACATTGGGCGTGATAAATTCACGTTCAGTGACACAAAATATAATGTGGTGTTGTTCAGTGCACAGATTTACTCAGAAACCGCTCAGAATATGAGTGACATTATACTCGAAAATCACAGTCCTCTAAGCCCTTACTTAAGAAGTCCAATGTCAGCACTTCTCAAGAGGAAAATCCCGTCATTTATTATCCTGTCAGTCAGAGCTGACTGGAGAGCTGTCAGTCAGCATGAGCACATTCTTTTGCTACATGCCATTAAAATGACAAGCAGTCTCGTTTTCAAGAGCTACTGCACGCAGGTTGTCAGCAGCACGTTTTTCATTAACAGGGCTTTTGGACATAATCCAACCTTTGAGCATGCTGCTTCAGAATGAGAGGTCTGAGGATGTGAAACCAAGCGGTGTCAAAAGCAGTGGTTTTAGAGAAAATAAAACGGCATGCATGAATCGTGTAGAGAATATTATCGAAATCAATGCTAAATTCACAACTAAAATGGAACTACATTTAATTTAATTTTACTTTATTTCAATGCAAGAGACTTTTGAAATTCTGGGGCCTTTCATTTTGTTATTGTAAATCCTACCATACACAGCCTTCCAACACTGGGCTTAAAGTAAAATAATCATGAGCCAAGTGTTCATCAGATACATGCTCGCACAAGAATGCATTCATTTGAATACTTCCATAAACATCTGGACTTGAGATTTGCAATATTTCAGGTTGGGATCATTTCAATGACACACTCGCATTTGCCTGCAATGATGTTTTATCCAATATGGATCACACTGATGGAAGAAAGGAAGGATATTGACTTTGGTTCATATTATATGGAGTATCTCATTATGTGATATAAGGTACATTAGACTGGTATATGCAGGGGCCCCAAATGACTGTTTGCCAGGAGTCCCCACATGGCCCCACACACCAGTTCGCCACTGGTGAAGAGTTTAGTGAAAAGGGGATAAGAGGGACAAATGCACCCGGGGCCTTCCAAATCAATACAAAGTCAAAGCTACTGTCATCGACTAGAATTGTTTATCATTGAAGTAAACAAATTCATACACACACTTCATAACAACCACATTAAAAAAATAATAAAGTTACCACATTGGATTTACAAAATAGGTAATCTGTCAACAAAATCAACATAAGATATGTTAGTAGGCTAAAGAACACTTTGTGCTAAACCACATTCACACTGTGTGTACTCCAGCTAGCTCGCAGCTGGAACCAAACTTCGTCCAAAGCACACACACGCATAAACAGCTTACTTTTTACTAACAAAAAAAATTCTTACTGTGTTGACGCATTGCCTTCAATGGGTTGTTTTCTTTCGCCTGGTAATTCTCATCACGTTCAGCGACATTTGTGACAGCACATTATGAATGTCCTCCGTCGCTGCGTCAGCCATTAGCATCCACATTGCTGGTATTAGAGACCAGAAGTCCCGACAAACAACCTCCATTGTCTCTTATCATAACTAAAGTAACTGCTCCATACATGCTGATTAAATGTTTGTATACCAAATATTTTGTTTTTTACATTGTTTGCAGCTAATAGACTAGAAATAGTTGAAATAATGTGTATGTTGACAAACAAATCACTAACCAACTTTCAATGTTGGAAACGAAGAAATAACGTCATCATCTATCGCCTCACAGTGTCATTAGGCTACTTTTTTTTTTTTTTTTTTAAATCTTTGAAGATTCAACAACTACAGATGAGAAATCATGCTGCTTGATTTAAGCAATGCATCCAATTACCAAATTATACTTTAATATTATAGATTGTTGTTCAGAAGAATTTCTTCTAGAGAAATAGCACAGTTTCACATGAACAGGACTTCTCAGCTGGAGGAGATGATGGTTTTGTTATGTATGCAGTCATTAGAGGCACTGTGGAACAGAAGGAGATTGATGGACTTGTGCAGCCTTGTGCGGTCTGTGCAGCCTGGCCATATGCAGGCGAGCTCCTTACAGTGAGTTCCCCTGGGCTAGCTAGACTATTGGTCGAAGTTCAGATATAACTTCATTTTCTATGTGGATGAAATGCACCTTAAGGGCAGAGGCAGTGGGAGAGGAAGGGAAGGGCTTGGGTAGAAACTGTGTTTCCAGCACACACAGATGTACACAGAGTCAGAGGCTAGGGCATAAAAAGAAATCCATTGTGGTGGTGGAGCCTGACTGGTGACAGAAATTAAATTGTGTCCATGGACTTTTCATATAACAACCTAAGGTCTATATGTCAATAGTGCTAGAGTTTCACTACTGAGCAGGAAAATAAGTATTTTTGTATGAATTCCAAATGTAAGTATTTCAGTTTCCTTTATGTCACTTTCACATTTCTAAATCAATCCACATTTTTCGAAAAAACTTCTCCCAAAGACAATTAAAATAAAAGCTTTTATAGTAACACTGAGTATTTAAGAAAAATAACCAATGAGATGCAGCCTGTCACATCTGCACATTAACAGGCTGCAAGTACTATTACAAAGAGGCAACAAGATTTTATTTGCTTTTTAATATTAATAATGTACATTCAGTGACATATTTTGCAATTTAAGTACACACTTACACAAAGGGGTACAGAAAGCATCATTCCCTTTTTCAGAAGATAGCTGTATAATCTTATCCACATCACTGAAACCACTGTGCACTGTGTTTTTTATGCATCTTTACAGACTGTGTGGTAAAATCTTGATTCAACAAGACATGATTGTCACAAAACTCCCTGCTCACTCGTACTCTCTACTGAATAGAATCTTCAGAGACAGATACAGTGCTCAAAAGAATATCAGATTGACAGATTGATACATGAGCATGTCGGACGTGTTGATAGTAGCAATCTGTATGGAACACAGGCCAGAGCAGCAAAGAGAAATTACTTATTTTTTTGATGCATGGATCCCACTGTGGAGCCTAGTTCATGGAAAGTTCAGCTAGGCAGCCAGCTCTGTCATGGTCCTTTTTGAACGGATTCACTCTATGCTATCTCTCTGGCAGGCCGGGGTAATGGATGAGGTGCAAGGTTCCAACAAAAAGCACATCTGCATCCACACGATAAAGTGTTTCACAAAGGAGAGCCAGGTTTCTTTGAAAGGGAGACCCTCTTGGAGTCTCTCACACATGGTCCTCATAAACAGCTGAGTGGAAGACAAAACCAAAATGTTATTGAGACAGGCTTTGGAAAATATTAATGCAACTACATATTATATGACTAATGTTAACTGAGTATCACTTCAACTGAAAAAAAGTTATAAAACTTTATTGTATTGTAATGGGTTGTGGGTGATTTACTCAATCTGGTGCAATCCAATAACTATTTCAGTTTATTGTTCTGTTTAAGTTATGACAATTAAAGAGAGTAGCTTCAACCGTAAACATTGATTTTAACCTTTAGCTCAAATGAAAAGAAAATATGTTGATGTGTGGCTGAATGTTTTACTTGTTTGATTGATGTAAAATATAACTTTCCACTTACACTGTATCCTTCATGTAGATATATATTTTTTTCTCATTAATGTGTGCTAAAATTCTGTCAACCACTGGATTATGTTCACAGGCTACATTTTTCTGGGCAAATGAAGGGATAGGTCGAGCAGTGGAAGGTGTATTCTGAATCCCTTGAAATTATAACAACTGAACCTATAAAGGATTTCTTCTTCAATTAGACCCAATCTGTGTCTGAAATCATCTTCTTCGCCCTGCAATCCTTCACTTAGTTTGTATGATATTTGTCTAATGCTTATTATTGTAGCGTGAAGAACTAAACACTATATAGTGGACTCCCAAAATGCATCGTCAAAACTGATGCTCACTTAAATCATGCATTTTCACAACTCACCACACTACTCAAAATTAAAAAATAATTATACAGTATTTATAGAGAGAGATTATAGTGTGGTCAGTGGTATGAACTGGTGTTTCCTGTTTGACTTTGGTCCATTATTGAGCACATGTCATTGCTCAGGGTAGACAGTATTGTGTAATTGACTGGCTGGCCCTGAGGCAACTGGAGATGTTAGGCATCTCTGTGGTCACACCTCAATGCCTCACAGTTGGCAAGGCTGGGCTTGCAACAAATCTCACTCCACTGACAGTAACGCTCGTCTTTCTCTGCTTGCATCCTGTGGAACTGCAGCAACAAAAGAACCTGGAAGACATGAAGAGCATGATGAATATTACGCAGCATCAGGAAACCAGCTCTAATCTATTTGCAACTGTGGACCAACCAGCTCTGATCAGAGAACTGTGAGCACGTGGTGAAGGCGTTTATCCCGTCTGTAACCTCAGAAATGGCTGGGAAACCTCTGCTCCAGCAAATGGGAAGGTCTGGCTGGGAGAATGTATTGTCTGGGCACTCCAGAGAGAGAACAGATGGGGATGTGCTCCTGTTGTTGGGCCAACAGCACACTTGAACAGGCAGATTGCACATTTACATTCACGCCTCAGTACCAGAGACATTACAACCAGTGTTTTATATGCAGTAAAATATGTCTCTTCATCGAACATATAGTCTAGGTCAGTCACATCCAAGATATTTTAGTGCATTCATGTATGTTGCTTACAAAGGGAAACATAATGCATATGTGATTTAATTCTCAGACATGGGCTGCAAATTATAAAATGATGCAAAGACAAAATATAAAAACACCTAAAACAGAAAAAAGCAAGCATAAAAACAAGTTCAGCAGAAAGCCAACAGCAAAAACACTGCAAATGCAAATTGCATAAAAACACACAAACCAAGTAAACAAATGCAATAAAAATGCTGCATATTTAGTTATTGCTGTATATTCAGTAATTGCATTGTACGCGCTCTAGCCAGTAGAAACAGCTATGCAGGAGAGAGAAAGGGGGAGAGTAAGTCCAAAACCTTTCCGTTCCTCATTTTCCTTGATCTTGGTGAAGAATGTCACAGCATCAAGAAAAAGGTGTGAATAAAGAGAGCTGCAGCGATAAGGGAATTCAAGAGCACTTACAGTACACTAGGTACATGTTACAGATGTCACATGGCTCTGCTGTGTTTAATGTAAATGCATGTTTTGGGGGCTTTTTGTAACACGTCATTTGCAGCATGTTTTGTTTTGACCTTTTGTATGAATTTTTGTATTTGTCTTTTATCTAAGTTAAAGAGCCGATTTCTCTGGACTGAAATCTCGAGGGCCACTGTTGCAGGTTTGCCATTGTCAGCAGCTAAACCAATGCACAGGTGAATTGTATTCGGACAAATACAGGAAATACGATCACATCAATAATTATCTACGGCGAACACAAACTCGAAACTATCTTTACAAATAAACTCCAGCCAAGAGGCACAAAATACACAGGCACAAACAATTTCCCACTAAATGTATTCAGATTTGGCCTGGTGGTCAGAGTGCATCCCAAAATCCTCAGGTTTGATTTTATCCCATCTATCATTATTCTCTTTGGCAAACACAATGCCATCGGTTCCCAGAAGAATTATAGGGCAGCTCTGCAGAAGACAAACAATTTACTGGCACTTTGCCTCACTGAACAGCACTGTCAGCCTGCCAGGAGTCATCCATTTTAAACAATACGTGTTTTAGTCACCATGCTGCACATTTCTTGGAAACAATAACAGAATCCATAGAACCATTCAACTTAAGCCAACAGATTTAATAGAAGAAGCTTAAAGACTCTGGAAACGTGTGCCCTCATAGCAAAGATTACATTTTATTTTCAAAGGATTAAATGTAAAGAATATAGAACATAGAAATGAGTATGGATGTGCTGAAAGAAAAACCATCATTTTTCTCTCCTCTATTGTGTTTTGGTCTCGCTCAACTTCAGAGGGAGGGCAGATAAGATTCTTCTTGGCAGCCTTCTCTGCATTAAGTCCCTCTCCTAGCAGAGCGTAAATTAAGAGGGGAGCTAGTGCAGTGTGCCGGAGCAGGAATGTGGGCCTGAGGCAGAGGCGAGCGGAGCAGCGGGATGCTCCAGGGGAGCTAGAGGCGACATTATGCTGCAGCAGGGCCAGAAAGCTCAGCATCTGACAGCCCTGCGCCCTCAGCGGACACACCAGGACCACTGCCACTGTATTCTCAGGACATTTACATTATTCAAAGATAAATGCATTGTCAATTTTGTGTCTCCCTGCACTAGATATGTGTGCCGCTTCACTCCTCCCGCAGCCAAAGGTGGGCTCACCTCCGCCCGCTGCAAGACACACTACAAATGAAATCAAATGTCTTTCTCGATGGTGCAGAATTACTTAACCCTGCACGCTGCCACTGTGCTCCTGGATTTTAGATTGTAATTCAGGGGCCTGAATGGTAAGAGAACAATGGAGGCAGAAATGGGTCTATGGCTTTTGGTAGTTTTAGAATGTAGGATTCACAATGAGGTTCAGCACACATAGATCTTACACTTGCAATGACAATGTTTTGGGGATTAGCACAAAGAAAACCCCACTTGTATGGTATTCCCTTATAAAGGGAGCACCTGTCAAAGCCAGAATTCAGATTGTGAAAAGCGACATCATTTCAGTCGCAGATAAAATTCGAGACTTTCAAAGGTTTACAAAACAAGAAACAATTTTGAATTTGACTAAATAATTGAACACTCAATTCTGACCAAGATATACATCTATGACTTCGACCTTCTCTAAGCCCTATACTCAGATGTCTATTACTTGACTCTGACACTTCAAGGAGCTGAAAGGGTAAGAAAATATGGATAAACATTTGTAACATTTATTTCCAAACTGTGCATAAAGATCAAAATCCAAGTCAACACAATGAAAATTTAAAAATCTCATGTTTAGCACACAATCTTCAATGCACTCAATAGTATAGTTTAATACAATGAACGTTTGTATTGTACGAGGGACCTAAAAGATCTCAAGACAAAAACTAACCAATAAGGAAATCTTCCAACAGGTATATAAACTCTGTGACTGTTATATCTCATGCCTCTGTGTCACAAACCTTTGTTATTGTCTACAGTCTTTAAAACATGGGAACTGTAGTTTGTTTGAAATCTGTCCCACTCAAACTTTTGTGCTTTTGTTAATACTTGATGCAAGTCCAAATTTGGACTAATCATTTATAAATGAAATAGTCCCCCCCCCCCCCCCCCCCCAACAATGACGTTGTTTACTCCTGTTATAACAAGATTTGTTTTTTTTTAATAAAAAACAGTGACCTGCTGTCTTCTGGAATAGTATCCCCTTATAAAATGTAATGCATGTATTTGTCAGGGGTATTCAAAAGCAAGTAAAGATGTTTTTAGAAGGAACAAATGGTCTTGAAGCAGCTCTGAGAGATGGATTACAGTTCCTTTCATGAGATTTGGTATTTTCTATTGATTTTAATGCCATGAAAGCCAGGAATGTCTATATTTTAGATCAAATTTCCTTTCAGATCCTCTTAAAATATTGTCCACAGGAAACCACTCTGTAAATATCCTGTGTGTCAAACGATACAGAGCTAAGTTGTATCCATACGAGAGGTTAGACCTCCAAAGCTGCTGGATCCAAAGTTCACTCAGACCTCCTCTTTAAAGTAAAAGTTACTCAAGACAGGCTGTGGGACTTACGTTAAAACTTCCTTCCCTGCACTTTAATACAGAAACTTATGAATATATAGTTATTCATTCAACAATCCATCTCTCATATCTAAAAGTCACAGACTATTTTACTGGAATAATGTGTCTGGGATTACAAATGAAAACCACACAGGATCATTCTTTATCCAGCAGACAGATTAAATTCCAAACCCTGTTACTGTAATAGGCACACTTGTAGCTCGCCATGAATTAGAGCTCTAATTATATTAGGTACTATTTTAAACAAAATAACACATTTCTTATGATCCATAGGTGTAATTTATAGCAAAGCCAGGTTCATTTTCTTGGGCAATCAATTTGGTGGCGTAGCAGAAGACTAATATAATTATGTAAAGCGCTGAGAGCTGAGTATCGCAGTCAGCACAGAAGGCTTTTTTCCAAGATAAATGAAGATGCAATTTATTCACTCATAATTTCACACAGAAAACGCTGTGAAAGAAATCCATATGAGCATCAGTGAGAGGGAAGAGGCCCTAATACTTTTTGATACTGGACCATTGTAGTCAAGGCTTGGGTAATGTATGAGTGACTTCAGGTTTCCTCACATCACTAAGCTATCTCTCTGAGAAGAGGAGCGTTTTGGCCAAGCCCCCTAAATCATAGCCAGAGCAGGGAGTCATTTATTATAGTTACAATGATATCAATATCACTAACACATAAGAGCTGCCATAAATCCACGCACATCCGAGACTGTGACAACATGCATGTTCAATGAAGGGACGTTTTTTTTTTTTAACTATTGTTTGGTTGCATATTCTAAGTGTTGCAAGAATCAAACTCATTGGTTTTAATTTAAAGTTCAACATTTTAAGTCTGATTGGAACACTTACCCATTACTCTGCTCTGCAACAGCAAAGGACCACCAACACTGAAGTCAAACTGTTTAAATAAAAGCTGCAATGTTGGGATGTAAATGTCTGAGTAAATGTGTTGAAGACCAAGTTCTTGTTGCTCTGGGTTATATTGTCCTTCTTTGCTGTGCACATGGCCACAAAATAGCAACAACAATGTGTCTCGATTTAAGGTACACTGCCCTGGAAATCTGACATGTTGCACAACTCGTGAATCAATCCGCCAGAGGAAATAGTCCCAAACAAAGACCTAATACGATTCAATGAAAACCACAGTGCCAAGTTAAAAGGAATTAATTAGCCTTTCGTGAATAAACACATCTTTTCATTTGTCACTAAAGACTAATATAAGATAAGATAGGTGGACAGACAATTTGTTTTGAAATTTCATGAGGTTTGATAAGATAAATAAAATGTGCCCATCCTCTGATTTCAATACCACATACTCTCTTTCATATTTCAGTTACTTATTTTTCTTAAGTGAATTGTCTTTAATAAAATAATATTTTGAACCATCTTGAAAGGCTATACGACCCTGCATGTCAATTTCAGTGGGATGCAGAGGTCATTGGACATACATTCAATAAAAATTCATAAGGTTGTGGTTGACTTGTGTAGATTGTGCAACATCAGTCAGTTGTTCCTTAGTGCAAATAGCTTATACGCTGAAGTCTAATTTCAGGCTCCTTGCCTTAAAAGTTTATATGTTTGGACTCATGTATACTTTGATTGGTGTGTTTGCGTGGACAAACTTGCAATTTGGACTCCTCAATAATAAACCAGCAGAGGGACAACCCTATAGCATAGTGAGTGTTCAGATGGGATGTTAACCTGCAGAATGGGTTTAGTCTGTTTTCCTTCAGAGGAAAAGTGAAGAACAGGCTTTATGAGTTGGCAGGCATCTCACCCCCCAACCATAAATAGAGTCTGTCTCTCTGCTCTTTGTGATGAATCCTTGGTGACAACAGAGGCCAGTGAGCAGGGGGGCAGTGTGACAGTGGTGTTCTCCAACATTTACATACTCTGCCAGTGTTAGATGGTCAGGGTGTGTATACAGATCAGCTTTCCTCCGTTTTTTTATAGGCTTTGGTTGCAAAGAATTACTGAATATTAACACAAATAAGACAAAGGAAAAAAAATTCTAACATAAAATAATTTAAAAAATAGCCTGTAAAATAATATGTGCACTGTTGAAGTGTGGACTACTGTAGGGAAACATTGTACCTTCTTTATACAACAGTACGTTTGCTTCATTATTTTGTCGTTCAGATGAATGAGCATGAGATAAAAACACAACATAGAAAAGCAATTTAGTCAATTCTTTATATATTTCTAATGTAAATACATTTTGTTTTGTAAATATACACACATTTTAAACAACATGTAGCCCACATCACATGACTTAGTTTACGACACATATGAACCAAAACATTCAGTAATGTGAAGAAAACGTGTTCAAATACAATAAAACACACAAAAAGTCCATGTGACATGTAGGTCGACGTGAAAGAAAACCTTAAAACTAAACCTCAACTTAACTTTCTCTGGATTTGTCGACTTTTATTTCATTTTCAAAGTTTTTGAAACGTAATTTCATTGTAACTCATCTGAAACATACTCCTGATATCCTGAAATATAAAATAGGTTGACATTTGAGTCATACACCTTCTAGTAAAACTTTATCACATTAAAATCACAATTACGACGCAGAAAACAAATCCAGCAGTTTTCAGAAGTTCCCCTCGAAATCCAACACAACCTATGGTCCTTTTCATGAAAATAATCATCTGGGGAATGCCGTGATAAAATCAAAGTCCCTTTACAATCATCACCTCCTTTGCTGTTAATCTCGTCAAACCAGTTCAAACTATTAGTCTACGGGTCAATCCAGCAGAGCTCACTGATGAAAATCCTTTCCCCACTTCCGATTTTACTGTTTTGTTGTTAAATTCTGTTTTGATCCGATGATAATCCAGCAGAACTGTGTGCGATGCAGACAACGTTCAAATAGTCGAGACCTCTTTGATAAAATTCAGCCAGATGAAAGCAGGACACATTTTCCTGGAGGTCTTTATTTCTTCTGCTACGCTTCCCCATCTCCTGCTCCCTCTGGTCTCTCAAATCAGCGCGTGTGGCAAACATAAAAGCCCTTGTGGGATGGAGACGACGTATCATCGCGATATGTCAAGTGAGAGTCGACGTGCACATAAACTTTTTCCTCAGAGCTGATAATAGAGTCGTTTTGTGTTTGAGAAGAGGACCCCGTTAAAAATAATAATAATTCAAATTGACGACGCAACAGTGACTGCACCTCTCTCCCTGTGGTCGAACACAACTCTCCCCTCCCTGCTGTCCATCATCTTTGACAACAAAATACATTCCAAATCTACTCATTAAAATGTTAAATAAAAGTTCAACAAATAAAGTTGAATATTAAGTATTCCTGAGTATAGTCGAGCTCCATGTCCTCGTTAATAGTTCGCCTATATTAGGGCTACTTCCACACATGTAAATGTTAGCTTGCAGCAAAGGGGCGTGGTCTGCTTCCCTTTTATCCAATCACAGAGACAAAATGAGCTCCCAGCTTCAATGTCTGGTCCTACACAGAACCAGAGAGTTACTTACCCATTATCATTTACTCTTTAGAAATGCAGTCTAATCATATAAGATCTGAATCATCATTTTAAGCCTAGAAACTTTGATAGTGGAGAACTATCATTCTGGTGGACTGGGGAAAGATGCTACCTTAGTAAAAGCAACAAAACACTGTAAATGAACTTGTTTAAATACAGTCTACATTGAACAGTAGAGCTTTATTGCTGCAGAGCTCAGGGACTAAGCTTCTGTTAATCCTAATAGAGCGAAACTTCCTCTTTACACGCCAGATTGTTGTATCTGATGTCATGAGTCAGAACAAACCACGTCTAATAAAAGAGTTAGGGGTTTCATGAATAAATGTAAACTTTATTTAGTGATACAGTAAATTGGCATTTCCTAGTTTGATGCATCGGTCAAATTAGAGCAAATGTCTTTTCAGTTTTTGATTGGAAAATTAATGTCCCTAACCTTAAGTAATTATTGGCATATTAAATTACGTTTATTTCAAAACTTAAATTTGAATCTAGTCCATGTCAATTCCTTACAAATGTAGGATGAAACATTTTCTATACCATTACAATTTTGTAATACTTGTTTTTCAAAATGAACATCATATTCTTCATTGCATGTTTTGAGAATATTTGCCTTGTTGCAGGAAAAAAAACGTGTATTTTTTTGTTACTATTTAACAAAAACATTTCTGGGGGCTCATTTTGGTTCTTCACACAAGGACTTGTTCTGTGCACGAAGAAACGTGATGGAGATGAAAGAAAGAGCTGCACTCCGGGTTAAAATGGCCGCCATCAACACTGAACACCGAGGTGATTTGTTGCCTGTATTGTAGTGGTTCATATAACACCCAAAGCCATGAATGAAATCAACTCAAAAACTGTGGGAAGCAAAGTCTGCTGAGTAACTTTCAGTTTACGTGCTGAAACATTGTTGGGTTTTTAAATCTCTGATAACTTCTGTGTCAAGATTTTCATTTGATTTGATGCGCTCGTAAATCCTAAGATGAATCATCTTATAAAATGTGAACACAGTTTTTTTTTCTTTAGCTTCCCCCCACCATTAAAGATTGGTGCTGCTCGGTTTGAAATGTGTTACTTGGATTTGGAATGCAAATGCTTTGTTCATGAGGAGGAGGGATCAGCGAGGAGTCTGAAAGCGACGAGTTTTTGATTAATGAGCTTTGAAATGGCTCTCCAGGAGCAATAAAGGATGAACTGCGCTCTCTCTCTCTCTCTCTCTCTCTCTCTCTCTCTCTCTCTCACACACACACACACTCACATTTATATGCACATCCACCATTGCATCATTCCCAATGTCAAAGCATATTTTTCTTATTTTGCTTTTATTGTCACCAATCTGCTCTGCCTCCAACATCAGTAAATGAAAGGACATATTTTCCTTATTCTACTCTAATTTATGGGGACATATTTTAAAGTGTGTACTTATCAATTAGACAGCTTTGATTAGGCTTTAGTCTATAGGAAAATGCAGCTCATTCTCCTTCCCTTACAAACAGAGGGATAATCAAGTGACAGAGTGCAGAAAATAATAAGTGACATGTTGGTGGTGCAGTAAGCTCATAGACTCCCTCATATCCCAATAAAACATCAATAACCCGCAGAGCCTTTTATTCCGCAGAAATGCACTTTGCATTGGAAGCATAGAGCCGTCTGATGAGTTTCAGTATCCTGGTGTCTAATTATTGATCGCCTCTGTCTGTTTGGACTGTACAGTAGAGCTGTGGAGTCAATACGCGTCCTCATACTGTTTCTCTGAGAGCAGAGACTTAATGAGGAATTTTAAACAATTACAGAGGATGAACAGCGCTGCTTACAAAATCAACAAAATGCAGTAAAATATACAAGTTTGAGCACTTTATTTACAAAATGTTAAACACATTAAAATATAACATTTCAATATCATTAGGGGGTTTCATAAATTTATGGATATCCAACTGAATGGAATAATAATGAGAGACAAAGAAAAAAATAGCAATGACTACACGAAATGACATGCTGGTGTGTATAATATTTCATAATTCGATAGTCTACGTTTTGCTTAAGGTTTGACACAAGATAGACATGGACATGAAGTGATGTTTATACACTATCAAATGCCCCATTTATGCCAGATTTACAATTTAGAAATGCCTTTTTTTCGACCATACACAACGAGTCAAAGCATTTTCCAAAAACCCTGTTTAACCAACACTTCCAAGTGCACTGATGTGTCCAATCTTACTAAAACTCCACACTTAAAGTATAAATACTCGCATATAAACGATAAATAATGTGCAATACAAAAGTTATTAAATAATAAATAGGCTAATATGCTATAGGGAGAAAGATTATGCAAACATAATTCAAAATAAATAATGTCCGTGAGGAGACTGAAATCCTGACAAACAGACAGAACATTTCCCTAAAAGTCCTTTCTAAACATGAGCTTCTACTTTTGTGAACTACGACTTACTTTCAAGTAACGCCATGAAATATTCAATCAAAAACTGCGCATTGCACTTGAGAAAACAAAAAATTAACTGACAAACAGTCTGCGCGTCCCCAAATATTCAAGAGAAATTGACAAAGCTGTATTATTTAGAAAATAATTACACAATAGCATTAATAGTAATATCAATAATACTGGAATAATACACACAACTCTCTTGGAGTGTAGTTATTAGACTAGTGAGGTAATAAAAAGAGCGCAACATAATTTGGCACACGTACACACTCATTCACTCACGCGCGCGCACACACGCGCGCACACGCACACACACACGGACACACACACACACACACACACACACACACACAGGAATCACATATTACAAATGCGTGAGTTTAGGCGCTTCCTGAATCCTTCCCTGAGACGCTTGGTGAGAGGTGAGGTCTGTATATGTAGGATGGGGATCACAGGGTCCGTGGTGGTGGTTTCCCGGGATCTGAGCGGCACAGCTGTAGTCCACGCTCGTGGATGAGGGATGGGGAAGGTGGCCCAGGTTGAACATGGGGCCAGATGCTGGCATGGAATCAACAAAATTCCCCCCCACGTAAACGGGGCTACCTTGCAAGTTTGCGTTGGCAAAGCCGCCGTTGCTCTGCATTCCGTGGTGATCGTACTCGGAACCCGGGTACCTTTTCTGCTGCGGGATGCAGCCACCCAAGGGCGCCGTGTACGCAGCCAACCCGTACATGTTCTGCTGGGGTTTAGCGAAGGTCGGGGGGGAGGGTGCGTCATAGCTGAGGCTGTTTTGGAGCTGGCCAGAGTATCCAATGTGATTTGGGCCACTCAGCGGCGGGCTCCTATCCGGGGAGTGCCCCAGGGGAGAGTGTGCGAGCCCCTTAGATTTCTGATCCTTTTTGTATTTCATCCTCCGGTTTTGAAACCAGATCTTTATTTGGCGCTCGGTGAGGTTTAACAGATTGGCCATTTCCACTCTCCGAGGGCGACACAGGTAGCGATTAAAGTGAAACTCCTTCTCCAGCTCCACCAGTTGTGCGCTGGTGTACGCAGTTCTAACCCGTTTGGAGGCTGGTCCTGGTGAGCTCTTTTCATCACTCACTTCTCCACCTGTAAGGGGAAAACACCATCATTTGAGGCCCTTTTAGGAAACGTAAAGAACAGTGCACTCATATATGTAAGAACAAAAAGGCCCAGTCTACCCCCATAAACACTCCTACACACACTCACAGGGTTCTCCATCATGAGCTCTACCTGCAGCCGCACAGTTGTTGCCCTTCTGCTTCGCGTTTTGCCGGGTCTCCTTCATCCAGGGGAAGATCTGTTTGGTGAGAGCCGGTGTTGCAGAGCTGGACCCGCCGCTGGATGGAGATTTTTTCTTGTTGGATGCAGATCCGTTGGAACTGGGAGAGGATGCAGACAGTGGAGGTCCCTGCTGCTCCCCATTACTGTTAGCCTGGTTGCTACTGCTGCTTTGGCTGCCGCTCTGGCGCATGCAGTCTCCATTCAGGTCACTGTCTTTAAGGGTTGGGGGCCGGACAGCAGCGGTCTGAATGGGGCATACTGAGGTCTGGTAGTCAGTTTCGATGTTAGAGGTGCTGTACGACTGGTGAGCGGGGCCATAGTTGTAAGTGTCGGGTTTGGGGTAAGTGTAACCTCCAAAAAGTCCAGAGTTATCGTAATAGGTTGCTTTCTGCATTTTGGGAATTCAAAGCCAGTAAGCCGGAGCGACCGGTTCCAATTGCATTGATGGTGTTTGTTTACGTGATTGGTGTTTCCCAACGTTGCTCCAGGCTGTGACCTGCACACATAAATACGCTGCATCAGACTCAATGATGAGGACTATACACATTACACCTGAAACTCCCTCAATATTAAAGTAGCAAGTCTGATTGAGTTTAAATAAACCAAATCTCACTGCTTGGCCCAAGACTCATGCTGTTAAAGGCTACACAGCAGCCATTCAATTAGAGATCATCACAGTGACGCAAATTCAAGCTCCAGATTCTGGCTGTGTGACTCATTTCAAAACAGTTAAAGTTTAACTTTCGCTAAAAGGACCCTCTGGGAGGCTTTAGGAGTCCCTGAGAAATAAGCTGAATAAGCATTTAACACACTCACACACAACAAACACGCGCGCACACACACACACAAACACACACACACAATACCCTTTTCACTAATCACCAGGCCTGACAAAAGCCCATCATGCATTGTTCCCATATAACAGAAATATAGCCCACCAAGACTGAGTTTGGATCTCATGTTTACGCACACGTTAAACTAAAACTGATATCCTACAATGATTGTTATTATGTTCATATGACTGATCGGGGAGGAGATGAATGGGGAGAAGGAGAGAGAAGTGTGTGTGTGTGCCTGTGTTCGTGTGTGTGCGTGCGTGCGTGCGTGTGTGTGTGTGTGTGTGTGGGGGGGGGGGGGGGTCGTATTGGTCTTTGGGGTTGCAGTTTAAACATGATATATATTTTCTTTCTTTACTTGCCTTGTTTTTGTGCCTTAGGTCCTAAATTTACATTCAGCCCATGATTTTAAAGAAAACGTTTAGATGATGTTGTTGTATTTCCACATACATGGCTACATTTGTTTAAATTATCTAACGTTGAGACCCGCATCACCATTGCAAGCCAACAGAAATATCAAAGGGCCTGTACTGTATGTTGGTGGCTTGAGGAGGTGCAGTCCACGCCGTGCATAACAATTGCACCTGTCAGTGTGGACCGCGGGCAGAATTTATGACCGCAAATGTTATGGTTGTAAACGGCCTGAGAGAGGAATGAAAAGCAAAACACTCCTCGGGACTCGAGGCCCTCAGAAGTGTAAAACTAGGCGTAGGAGGAAGGCAAGGGAAAGAATTTCATACTCGGCGGCTTCTCCTATAAAGAGGCTAGGGTTATAAACGATGCCTCCATTCTGGAGTGCGAGGCTGCAGAGCTAACACCAAGAGAGGAGAGGATGTATTTCGCTGGTTTGAAAAAGGCAGTGAATATGTGTTCCACATTTTGGGACTTTTCAAAAATGTGAGATGAAATGTTGAAATTCTGTCTGATTTTATATTTTATAATTGACGTGTTTTTTTTTTACCAATAATATTTTATTGGAATTTTTAAAAAGATATTATTTTAAATTGTGTTCTCTTGGAGAAAAAAAATAGAAGTGCATTTTCATTTCACTATGGTCTGTTTGTGAAATGGTGGGGCTGCTTGCGTAACAATTCGAAATTTTTGGACTGACAAATAATTACAAAAACGGTCTGTGTTAAAGTAATCTGTCATGTTTGTTGTGATTTAAAACCCCTGTGAAACTCTGTAAGTGTTAATATGTAGCCTAAAAACAAATCACCATTGTTAGCTGTTGGCTGTGCCGTTCACTCTCCTCATTAAAGAAATGTTACTCACCCAAATCAGCATAAATCTCCTTTATATCCCTCACGCATTCATCACTGCTCCCACCTTGGCCTGCAAGAGAGATTTAAAGACAGTTTTTTCCACATTATTATTTTTCTTTTTAATAAAATCGACTCCACCCATAGTTTAATGAGAGAAATGCAAAAATTGAATAAGGCCTCATCTTCCATTTTGAGCCTGTTTTTGAAAGGTTGGATTCAGATTATACTAACATAATAAAAAATTAACTTATTGAAATATTATTCCAAATAGTCATGTGCAAAAAATAGCCTAAATCGTTCATTTTTAAACTATATTTAACAGAACTGTTTAATTTAGCTAAACTGGATGGGTTGTACCTGCAACGACCACACATGACACATTTTTTTTAAGTCTACTTCAGAGAGAAAAGTCCTACATGTGCACTTTTAAACAAAGAGCCGGTCCAAATATTTAGCAGTCATAAGCTTTTTTCGTGACCTTTGGGTCTCACCGCATTTGGTCAGAGTTTAATGAACAACGAGCAGTTTGACTTCAAGTGGACCCAAGTCTCAAATAAATACAAAGCAGCTTTTCAGAGCTGAGTGAACCAGAGGAGAAGATGCTCGAGCGACGGAGAAGAGAAAAATTAAATGTAAAATACCTTGACATAATCAAAGTGTTCTTTTTTCCCCCCACTTTTGCTGTGAAGCCAAACCTTCTTTTATTTGAGGATAAATTGTGATCGTGGAGATTCAAGATCCCTTCGTTGTGGAAAAAGTGTTCTAACTGGTCAATGTCTGCGCCTGCAGTTCCTTTGAGCACACTGGGTTACTAGTAGCAGACATGCTCCTCTTTTCACACAGCAGTGTTTTTCGCCTACGCGCTGTTACGGTAAGTTTGGTTCACACAATGGGTCGGACCCTAAGTCGAGTGTTATTATGTCGGATAGTAGTTTCTCATGCTAAACCCTCCAACTCTCCCTATATTGTTTCTTTAAAAGACTCGTGGCTTTTTAAATTACTAGAAAGTGTGTATATATCAAGAACATTGTTGCAGTGGACTAAAATATGATAATACTTAAAAAACATTTAATTATGTAGTAAAATGCTAGGTGAATATAGGAGCTGTTGATAAAATGGAAGGTCCCCATTTGAAGCAATAGGTTTTGTTATTTATCAGCCCTTTGTTGGTTTAGATGGATATTCTGAAAATACGCACAAACGACACCATCGTGGTTTAGAGCACATTAATAAATAAAAAAAACCCAATTCACTGTGAACAGTTATGAAACTTTCACAATAACATGAGCTAAATTGAGAATAATGCGTAAATAAACGGACTGAAATGATTCCAATACAAAACCAAAAATAATCAAAACATTTAAATATGTTCCAAATGCTATCCAAAAAACGCATCCAAATCGTAGGAAAATTGAAGTATTCGCATTAGTCCGTGTCCATAATCCACCCTGGTAATCCTTTAAAACATCAAATATGAATTCGTGTATAATAGAAAGTATCAGGTTAACAAAGCCATACAGCAGAAACCACATAAATCACGGCAAACGCCACTGTGACGATAAGACAACAAATTAATGTGATTTACGATCCAAGAGCGAAAAAGAAAAGTTCCTCTCTTACTTCTTCCTCCGATCAGCTTTCCATCCAAACGTGAAATCAGCTGAAAAGCGCAAGACGCAATGTGTCGATAATATTTGAACTTAAAAAAATATATATTATGAATGTGCTTTCGAAGAGGTAGCTGTGGACTCCATGTATCCGGAGGAGGGAGCGACATTAACAAGCATCGCCTCCATGAGCGGAATAAATCACAGATATTCCCTTGCATTATATTAACCCGTGGTTAAAGGTTGCTTTCTGCCATGCAGTTTCTTACCTGTGAATCAATTCATCATAAAGCAGTTTTCCCTCTCAGTCTCCTTCCTTTCCTCGCAGTCTCTAGAATAAATCCTTCACCCTTTGTCTGTACACAATGCTGTCCTAAAACTGATCTTGCTGTTTTTCAGACATTTCCATATACCAGTGGAGACAGTATTCCCGAAAGAATGGAAGGACTCGCATTCAGCTACCAATAAAAAGCGAACAAGGTATCCTTATTCCAGAAAAAAAAATCTCTGGCAATCAATCACCCATTGGAATATACAGGAACTCACAGCCCGGATAGGCCTGCATGGATTTGAAGCTGTAAGATTGGGAGATTTTTTTTTAGGTGTTTCGGAAGCTTTGTGATGACAAATAAAGGCGGCTGCTGTAAGATACAAGCATATTTGTTCACGTGATTGTTCTCTTCTTCAACCGAGCCTTACCTCACCAATCCATTCTGATAAAGGGTGGCGTTTATTTCCCCATCTGAGCTGTGTGAAAATGCTTCACTGCCCATTTCTTTTCATCACGAACATTTTCAACGAGCA
This sequence comes from Symphodus melops, assembly GCF_947650265.1. Lineage (NCBI taxonomy): Eukaryota > Metazoa > Chordata > Actinopteri > Labriformes > Labridae > Symphodus > Symphodus melops. The sequence goes on from NC_136702.1 coordinate 10,036,638, forward strand.
TGCATTTTAGTATTTAACACAAGCATTATTTTGATGGGGTTTTTTAAGTTAACTGAAGAAGCATTTTACACATTTTTCTCATTTCCATTTCTTTCTCAGAGAAGGCAGCATCTTTGGTGCATTGAGTCTGCATGTTTTATTTTGAAAAAATTCTGTCAATTTTGCGTTAAAATAGCTTTGAAATGTGTTGTATTTTTTTTATTTTATTTGCTCAAAAATGATGCTGTTCGCAACTTTAAAAAATAAATCATGCAGATTGGGCCCTTAACTCACCACGGTTGAAGATCTAATATTTCATGTAGATGTTCTATTTGATCGCCCAATAACTGCAAACGATGTGGGATCTGCATCCAACAAATGATTTATGAATTTAATGACATGTCTTTTTTTGCCTCCATCTGGGACTGGATTGTATTCAAATAAAGCACATTATCATCTTTTGTTTGTTGTGTCTGTCTTCACACACAAAGAGGGAAAGAGGCACGTCTTTTCCTGCATTGTTTCCAATATCAGGTCAGAAGAAAAGGAGGACAGATCGGTTTGCAAAAATAAAGATTTAAAAAGAAGCCAGAATGGACTGCAAGAGGAAGATTGGGAGCTACAGAGAGCGTCGGCTGGGGTATCTTTGCTGTGAGGAAGAAGCAGCAGAAGGAGAAGGGATGCAGAGCTGGTAGCGTCGCAGCATATGTTTAGAGGGTAATAAAAGTGAAAGATTTACAGTTTTCGGTCGGCCCCCCAACAGCCTCGCACCCTTTCAGGAATTACCGAGAATGATTTACAAGCAGGCAGGAGAGTCAGCCTGCCCAAACTTCCAGGACTTAGAAATAAGAATCAAGAAATCTCCAAACAACAATAAAAACATCAGAAATCGACTTCTCGAGTTAAAAGGAGAGATAAATAAGCTTTCATTCATGGTATTTAAAAAAAAAGAAAAAAAGATTGGAGTTAAATCAAGATCAAATCAAATCTACCAGTCAAAGGAGAACACAATTTGTTAGACTATTTTATGGTATTATTTTAGAAATAGCTAAGTTTCTTTTTTATAACAAATAAACTGAATTAAGAATTTGTGGGCCCGTTGAAGTGGCCACCCTGGTCTGCATGAGTCCAAAAGAACATTTATTCTAACTGAGCATCCATAAATCCATGTCACTGCCCTATATTTTTACCATTTATCCCATCAATCCATTCAACCATATTTGCGTAACCCAACAACCCCTCTAAAATCCACCTTTATGACATATATTAAAGAAAAAAGAAGACATGCATCCAGCGACTCACTGCAGCCTCAAGCGCACACATCAAAAACGAGCAATGTATCAAATATCACGACATTTGATATCGTCATTTAGCAGCTGAGGCAACATGAAAAATGCTGAAATATTTACCTACCCAAGCATCCATCGGTTCGGATGTGTCGCTTGTGCAGGGCTATACGCTCGCGCCGGGTATCGGATATTATTTTCTTGGGGGATCTCTTCAGTTTTCAAGTCTGATAGAGTCCTTGCGATTAATGACGACGCCGTGTTTCTAGGGGGACGTGCTGCATTAATTATTTAGACAATCACGTGGTCAGAGAATGGAGAGCGGAGTGGTATAGTCTCCGGATTAGATCTGTGAATGCAGACAGCGCACTTTAATATATCTTAGGGGGGTTGTCTGGCTCGGAGAAGCTTCTGCGAAAAACAGCTGGAAATCAAATATGGCCGGATGGAGAGCGACGATGGTGTATTCCTGCACTGGGTGCAGTGTCATTGAAAATGGCACTGCCTTTGGCTCCCATTTATTGCCGTTCAGACATGTAGGTCAGTGTGGCTGCACGCTGGATGCTGGAGGAGGCTGCTTTGACCTGAAAATGGCCAGGAAAACGGTTTTATGATACATTTCACTTCAAATCAAGTTGATTGCCAAGAATTACGACCACTTAGAAATTATATTATCAAAGGTGAATATGAGGTTATATTATGAATATTGGACAACTGATAACATATCAGGTATATTAGATAGATTAAGTGCCCAATTGTGCTAAAACACCCCCCCCCCCCCCATCTTTTCTTCAGCATCTTTGTGTACATCACTCATGGCAGGATGCTGGATTGGTAGCATCACTTTGTCTTAGCTTCTCTCTGAATCTATATCATAGGCTACACACACACACACACACACACACACACCACACACACTGTATACAGTCCGTGCACGCCTCAAACTGAGCGCGAGCCCTGCTGGGATCACACATGTGTCAGTGAGGATGAAAACAGTCCTGAGTGACTGAAGATTGTCTTTCCACATGTCCGTTTATGACGACGTTTGTTTGTATCTGAGCTGATGTGTGTTCGTGGAGGGTCGGGGGTCACTGTTGCAGGGGGTCAGATTCAATAAAGGCAGAGCTTGAGGAGCACGAAGGGGTTTAATATTAAATCTACATTGTAATGTAAGTGCATGTTGTATATTTAAGCAATGTATGAGTGTGTATGCCTATATGCCAAAACAGTGACTGATAAATGTGGCGTCATCTGTTTTTTTGGTCCAACAACCTTGAAGACTTGTTTAGTTTGAATCTACGTAGCCAATTATCTTCAGTTGTGTTTAATTTGTATATTAAAGATTAGTATATCAACTATTTTTTACTCTGTAAAAAGTCTTGTTAGAGGTCATGTTACGTTTTTTTTTTATCAGCTCCACAAAGAGCTCACAGTGCGTTTACGCACTTATGCTCCCTTTTCGAAAGAGTTAATACATGAAAAAAAAAAGATCCGCTTGGGTATATATTTCTTTTAAATGTTTTAAAAATATATAATGCACTTATTGTGAACATAGTGGATTTAGTTTGGAAAATAACATGTTTGTCAAGAGAAGAGGCTGACTTTGCCCATGCAGCGCACATTTGGTGCATTTGTGGATGTTTTGTAAAAAAAGGGGGCTGTGGGTCCTCCATATGGCCCTTCACAAGAAAAGAACAAAACCTTTCTCACCAAAAGTGAACCTTTTGTGGACTGGGCAAATAGAATGCCCCGAGGAGCAACAAGAAAAAAAAAAAGTTTTTAAAAACTATTTTTTAGCGTTTAGAGAATTGTATGGCTCAGTGATCCGGGGGAATAAATGTTCCCAAACGTAAACCATTCTCCGAACATTCGAAAAAAAACTAACAAAAACCCCATAAAGTGCAAAGTTTGGAACCATTTGAATGCATATTCAGTAGAAATCTTTATTTTTTCCAATATACTTCTCGCATTTCAATGCACAATACAAGATAGAAAGCATGTACAAAAATAAAACCAAAAAGATTGCATATTGACATGAGGAGACAAATGCACAATCAGAACCTTTTTGGGGGCTTCGTCTTATTTAAATACTGTTTAAACACGTGTAAAACGGTGGAATTCAAACCCTGAATCGTGCTTTGAATACTTTAGTCTTTTAAGTATGGAAAAAGCCTCAAGAGAAAAGCTTGCAGCGCATGGGAGAGAAAATGCTGCCTGTCCGGCGGGTCAGGGGTGTAAGGGTCAGTCCTCGCGGCTGAAATGTGTCCCCTGGATGAACCTGCCGCTGCTGCTTTGTCGACCTTCGCTTCAAATACCTTTTCAAGCCTCTCATGGAGAAGACTTCAGAAAGAAGACCTCCACGTATACAAGAAGAAGAAGGGCTTCTGGGCCTTTTCGTTTTGTTCCGAGAGACAATGAAGGTCTAAAATAAAGAAATATCTGTCTTGAAACGTGACGTGAAAGCCCCCCTCGGTTAGCTCGGTGTCAATGAAAAACTGGAAGATTCCCACATGAACTAAGACTAAAACGTTGCATACAACATGCGAATAATGCACAAAAGTTCAAACATATTTTAGATTAATTAAAATTTAACGAATAGTTTTTTTTAATTAAATTTGTATGTGTGCTATACGAAAATGTACACGTTTTTAAACAAATAAATAATGTAGAAAAGTCATATTAAGAGAAATAAACAAATACTCCTAAAAATGTCCATGGTTTGATTATTTCCGATGAGAAACATCCAATATCAATCTGGTGCCATGCAGGAACAAATGATGTTTTATATTAGTTTCAGATGGCATGTACACTGTTTACAAAGGTGTCAGAGAGATTTATAAGGGCACTCAGATGAGTATGCACACAGGAATGTCTTGCTTTTTGGGGAAATATATCTCGGCTATGAAAAAAAATCAAAGCTTTAATGTACAAAATAAGTTAAAACAAACGATCCACAAAGAACCGCGAACGAGGAAGATTTAAGAGGGATTTTTGTATTCTTCACGAAAGAAGGTTGTGTCTTAGGCGTGCTGTGCGGAAATAATGTTTCCTTCAAGTATATATTTATGTAGGCTAATATTGTGCGTTAAATGTGACTTCTTTGAATAAACAAAAATGTGTGAGTGTGTGTAAATTTGAACGAGGGGCTTCCCTGTTCTGAATACAATCTTGAGACCAGAGTCCACGTGAGAGGAGCAGAAACATTTCGTTTAAATCCATGAAATCAGCCGTGGGTGCTCATTCGATGTCCTCAGGGTGTTACGTCCAAAAAAAAAGTCAAAAAGGGAAGAGGAAAACGAAAAATAAATGTTTCAAGGTTTTTTGGAGCCTTTTTTTTGACGAAATTAGAACAAATAAAAGGCTCAACTCACAAATCTCAGGACTGATTAATTTTCTGACTCAGTCTTGAGGAAACACTGCTGGGGTCATGTTTGTTAAATAATAATATTAATAATAAAAAAATACTAAAAATGAAAAAAACAAAAAACGACATCAGTCCATGCAAAAGTCAGATGCAACCCTCTGTCATTTTTATGTACAGTTCACTCCTAATCTTTTCCTCTCTTATAATGCTGTGATATCAGTCTGGTTGTCCTTTTGCATGCTCTGCAGATGACTGGAAGCTGGTGTTGATCTGCCCTTGGTGTTGGGCAGTTTGTGATCTTTTTTCCATTTCATACGTCTGTTCTGGAACCAGATTTTGATCTGCCTTTCGGACAGACAAAGAGTGTGGGCGATCTCGATCCTCCGCCGCCTGGTTAGATACCTGTTAAAATGAAACTCCTTCTCCAGCTCTAAAACCTGCTGCCGGGTATAAGCTGTCCTGGACCGCTTGGGCTCGGGTCCTGTGTAGTCCGGGTTCACTTTTGTGAAAGAAAGCAAAACACAAACAGAAACAAAGTCAGCAAATGGGTAGAATCAACTTACATGCAAAAACAGAACAAGAAAGTCTTCATCCAAACTCTTGGCGTCGAAACTTGAAGGAAATCCATGAGCAAGTAATATAAGGAAGTGATTGCTGATTTTAACTGGGTTTAAACAGTTTTGCAGTAGATTTAAGCGCCGTTACAGTCGGTCAATAAGTGTTTTCAGTAGCTTTCAGGCGCTCACCTAGCGGCCTATTTCCTGAGCTATAAAAATTTATGACTTGTGTAATTGGCGAGGCCTTTAAAAGACTCATAAATATTGCTCTGAGTGATTTTTTTAAAGTCAGCTGATCCACAAGTAAAGAAAAAAGAAGGGGAGGAAGTCTTACCAGTAGTTACGTGGACTTTCTTCATCCAGGGGTAAACTACTGCAGGCTGCTTGGCTTGTATCCCATTTTGGCTCTTTGTGTTTTGCTGCTGTCCACAAGTCCGGGGTCCGGCAACTTGCACGGGGGGCCCCTGCTCAGTCTGTCCGCCAAAAGGGCTCGAGTGGCCGGATCTGTCTTGCACATGACCCCGGGGCGGCTGCACGCCAGAGTCCGGCACAGTGCTGCAGCTGAAGGGCTGCTCCGTGTAGTTTGACCGGGGGTAGATCCCTGGATGCTGAAACTCTGAGTCCTGCGATGGACTGTAGTAGTCCGAGCCCTGATCAGGTATATAGTTATTTTGTGAATATTCCTCGCACGGAGGAAATTTGGGATCCACATACTTAGAGTTCACCATAAACGAACTCATGGCCATTAATTTCTGAAGATAGAAAATACTAATTTTTCTCGAGTTGTCTTTTTTTCCTCCCTCCATAAAGCCCTCCTACTTGGTGTCAACTGAATAAAGTTAGCGAACCATGTGACCAGATCGGCCAATGGAGGTGATGCTGGTCCATACACGGGTAAACATACAACTAAAAGCAATTTTATCAGACTTCATATGGAACAAAATTAGACCCTGGAGAGGAAAAAAAATCAGATACTTCCCTGAAACATCTGCGAGCAGCTTAGAGTTTAAAACGACAGCCGAAAAACCAACGCACAAAAAAAGTTTTTCTTCACCTTCCTCTAACATTTGATCAAACAATTATATAAACAAGAAAGAGATAACATTTGGTGGTTTGTGTGGGACTTTCATCCACATAATGAAAATATTTCTGTTTCTGAAGGTTTAAACTGCAGCCATGGTGTTCAACAGAGAGAGCAACAAAAGCTACAAAAAGCCCCGAGGCATAAAAGCAGCGAATAATGACTGAGGACAATTGATGGACACTGTCTTTGTCAAGAAGGGGTCATCCAAAAGTTACACGAATCTCATCCCTTCATCTGCTCCCATCCATTTGAAGAAAAAAAAATCTGTCTCAAGAGCCCATTGGCCAGCAGCAGCATGCAGCAGCCTCTGGGAATCAATAATGTGGAGACACAAACGAGCCACAGGAGGAAAAAAAAGCTGCAGCTGGAGTGTGCTGTGGCTTGGGTTCTTTTACTAAATCCACTTTATATTTCACTTAAACATACACAGAAACGCAGGCTAGGTCTGAATGATGTTTATTGGAAACATTTTGTGTCAGGTTGCTACAAAGTCTCTCGGGTTTCAACCTGCCCTGAGCCCTTCCAGAGAAGTGTGAGCTGTCAGATTTACTATCATTCATTCATAACGGAGAACTGCCACTGTAACACCTGACAGCACATCAAACACCCAATAAACAGGCAATGAGTCAATAAATCGAAGTTTTTTCATCGACCATATACTCCCCTAGAATCGAATCTGTGACTCAGGTTTTATCACACAAATTCGGTTCTACAGGGTATATATAGACGACGGCAAGCGACAAAGGTCATTTTTAGCCCTACAGTATAACAAAAGGAATTTATTTCTTTGGAGTGATTCAGCCAAACACTATTTTCCAGAGGGACTCAGCATGGAGCAGTACATTACAGAAACAAAGTGATAAATTGAGCTAAAATGCATTCAGAAATAAATCCCAGTCACATCAATTAACTGGTTGACTTTTTTTTTCTGTTGGACAGTTTTTTCGTAGAAGAATTTTCTACCTGATGATGGTTTTCTTCACATTTAGGTTCTCTGGTTAGAGATTCGCCTTGTTTTGGGGTTTTAGGAATTTCTGTTGTTGGTTCTTAAAGACAGAGAAGCTTCAAATTTAACCTCAATCCATGCTTTTCCAAAAAAGAGAGAATTATGTAAGACTAGAGACACATGATAGCTATACATCTGCAGGAAAAGCAAAATGCAACAATGACAAAACAGCATAGGGCCATAAATAACCTAACACATCCCTTTAATTAATAAAAAAAATATATGTTACCAACTTTGACTTATCAAAGATGAGGTGTGTCCAGAAGGTTCTCAAATCATTAGCAGATTACAGGCTGTTAATCACAGCCCAAGATGAGGTTGCGGGGCCACCGAGGTCAAACTAAATCATTTAGAAACTTATCAAAAAGTTCAATTATTTTCAGTGCTGGTGACAGCTCAAAGGGTGCAAAAGTTTACCAATCCCTTGTCAGCCATTAACCACACCACCATGAAGGCTCTAGCCTACTGCAACTTTTTCTAAAAAAGACCTATACAAAGGAATTAAAGCGGGGAGTAGACATGGTGTTAGCAGTTATTTTATAAAAGTATAAGGAATAGCTAATATTCAAACATACATCTCCTTATCTTATTTGGCTCATAGAATTCCACCCAAACAAGTAAAGCTCTCAGAGTTTGATGAAAATAAAAAGTTCTATTATTTTTACATACAGGACACCTTGAGTTAAATTTGAAGATGAAATTGTAATCTCAGGGTTTATATTACAGCTCAGGTTTTCATCTTTATTAAGAATAAAAAAATATATTTGACTTAGTGATTGATTTATAAAGTTTTGTCATTTGAAAATACTGAGTTGGGTGCAGTAACATGTCCAGCTCCACAAATTAAATAACAGGCCCTGCACAGTTACATATAAAAAAAGAAAAGTTTGTTAATGCATATTTTCTTAATTTAAGATGAGTTCATATCGCTGCACTAACATTTGATCCATAGTCTCACTTGTTCGTTCAATGCACTTGTATAAATGAAATTGTCGAAGAATTCGTTCTTGCACTTCACATGTCGGCATTAGACAGACTGACCTGTCTGTCACCTTGCCCTGTAGTCCTTCAGACGGGTCAAAGCCGAGAATCACAACAAAAGAATGATAAAGTCAGCGTTTCCTGCCAGCTTGTGTTAAACCAAAGGCTAGCCACCTCTGCTCCACTCCTTTTTCATTCTATGGACGATCATTTAGTGCATAAAAAGCTCACATTTTGCGTTTGAGAGCCACAGAAAAAAGCACGAGGCCTTTCTAATCTAATTATCGATTTAAGAAAAATATTTTCCTTTTCTCTGATTAAAAAAAAAAAAAAAAACAAGTTAAAATTACATGTTCAGCATCAAATCAAATTATACTACCAAGGGTAATCTTATTGAACAATTCGAGACGAAATGAACAAATATTTATTGATAATATTTCAAAGGCCTGCAGCATTGAAATCATGCAGGCCTTCGCTGAACAAAGACGCTGCCCCATAATGTGAAAAGGAGCAAACAGATTTCATTCTCTCATCTTAAATTAGGTTCAAAATAGTTAGTTATTTGAATGGGGTTAAAGGTGAAGCTAACGTTTAAGAGCAAACGAATAATAAATAAAACATTTTGAACAGACGCTGGGTTGCAACTATAGGCCTATGCAACATAAACGTAAAATATTGGTTTTTTTTATAATCCTTCAACATTTAAAACCGATTTTGTTTGCTGGTATTTGGTTGCATGTTGATTTTTGTGCCTCCTAACAAGAAGTCCAAAGCTTTAAATAGGCTAACTTTATATTAAGGCATTAAACAACAATGTCATCAAAGCAAGCATCGCTGAGTGTTGAAAGCCCTTAAACAAACCCCAGCTCTGTCAAGATGAACACTAAATTAGTTACAAACAGTTCAACCTCCATCTATCTGTGCTCGTCCTGACCATAGACCGTAGATATGAAGGTCCTGGCGCACTGTCGCCGCTTTTAGAGTCAGGGAACGCCATAGCATAAGCACTGAGCGCGTGACATCACACGCCCATAGCGCGAGCATAATGATAACCCCAGCTTACCACAGAGACCGCAACACATGGCACACCGTGAAACAAACACGTCCACGCGGAGGGGAAAGTCCACCTGAAGGTGCAGCCAGCAGCTTCACGTCCAATACAAGCTCTATTCCGAGCCATCTGGACCACCTTACTAATACACAATGAGAATTATATTTTGGCTTGTCAAGTCCCGGGCCATAAAACAAACTTTAATGGCGTCACGTGTTTCCTAACAGCCACTCACAGACGCGCACAGACCCATAAATAATCCTCAAAGTTGCACTTACTCAATAACGGCGATTACGCTGATGTGCACGGAGGAAAAGTCGTAGAAAGGAGGAAGCTGGGGGGTTTAACTGTCGTGAGGGGATTGGGAACTAAGTGAAGTGGGTAACAATGAAACGTGCCTTATTTTGGCAAGCAGTATCCTTGCACCTTTACTTTTGTTGAAATACTTAAACGAACAGCCACATTTTAATCTCAAATCATAATTTGGTAAACGGTCTGTGACCTTTTCCAATTATTCTAATGGGTTTATAGGCACATGCACACACAAACCACACACCTGTTTACAGTGTGTGTGTGTGTGTGTGTGTGTAGGGGGGAGGGTGTCAAAAAGCTCAGATATGCATCACTTCTTCGTTTATAGATCAAATGTTTCTCCTCAGTGAAGCTGACACAATAAGACTGATGTCATTCAGTCATCCGGGCCTGTCCCAGGGTGCACCATGCTCACCCAGCCCCTCCTTTCCTGTGCAAACCGCAGAGATGATGACGTTGAGGTTGGGTCTGCTGCACTAATGCAGGGCAGGTATGATAAATATAGGCGCTTTAACACTCATTACATGCACTTTCTCATAAAAAAGTGATTCCCCTCGAGATCATTTTGGTGTAAGTTCCCTTTTGGGCCTCCTGGATGTTAAAGAAGCTAGCTGCAGATATGAATATGTTTTAGTGTCTTCTAAAAAAAAAAGCATTTACCCCTGTAATTATTTCTGCTTCAGTTTTACCATCCTCTACAGAACCACACTTCTCTGACATCATCATGACAAGGAAGTAATGCTCAATATTTTACTCTTAGGCTACTACTCATGATCTGTATAATGTTAAAAAAGTAGGTGTAAATAAAGTTAAATAGCTCTAACTCAAGTGGAAGCCAATAAGAGCAACCGCTTAACTGATTGTATAAATACAGGAAACAACTACTGCAATTACTATCGTGATTTTATACCGTAATACATATGATATGATCACTACACTTATTTAGAATAGAGTTAAACGCAAGAAGAACGCAGAAGCAATTTGTAAACATTTGTTTTGAAAGCTGCCACAAAAAAAAGTTATTATTGTATTTCAACTCTGAAACCGGTGACAACAACTGAAGATGTTGTCCTACGTTTCTCCTGAATCCATTTTCAAAATTGAACCATGTCATGTGACTACCGCCTCAGCCAGTAATCACGCCCAGGATCCTGCCGGTAAAAGCTGCTGAAGGTGCAGGAAGGCTGACTGTTGGGCAACAGCGCCTTCTGCTGGCATTTTAACGACCTCCCCCCTTTTTCCACTGCAAAAAATGTCCATCTTCGCTGACAAGAAATTTGACCTCATCATTTTGATTCCAAGTATTCATAGAGATGAGTTCTCAGACAGAAAACATTCAGGTCATTGATAAGTCAAACGTTGAGTTAGGCTATGTAATTGTTTCATTCAAGGTCATTAAAGACCAGTTGTTTGGAGGGTCGATGCAAAACTCGGTTTAAGTGAATTACTTTCAAATAATGGTTCAAGAATAACCTAAAAGCCTTTTGCAGGTTTTGTTTCCCTTTACGTTTGGAATTAAAACGAACGTAAGCTGAATATTAAGTGTGGTGTAAACAACTGCTTGCTTTGCAGTGCATTTTTATTTGGGAGCATTAAGCTGGTAAAGACATTCAACTGTTTCTCAAAAATAGAAGTGTTAGTAAAACTAAAACAAAACATAAAAACGGTCATTTTATCAAATTTGGAAACACTTGAAAAAAAGCTTTAGGCCTAAGTAATACCAACAAAAAAAAGGAGAGCCGTTTTATCAGCGTGTAGTTTAAAAAGAACACTTTTTGTGTTCCTAAATTGTCACTATAAAGACCTTAACATTAGACTTGTCTAAATGTGGGAGGAGTCTTTAACGAGGATGTAAAGAGGGAAACCGCATCTATCCCCAAGATCTGTTATCTGTTCAAATGTGTGCAGGGCCTGAGGTCAGAAATTAATCATAATAAAATATATATATATATCAAACATATACAGAGAATATTTAAGTTATACTGTTTGTTAACAAAATGACACAAAATGAGTCCAGTGTGACTCTGGGGCTTTAGTCAGTTCTGTGTTGTAGAGTCCATTTTGCCGCATTGCAGTAAGGCTGTAAATACTTTCGCAGCTGCCTGTCAGGCCACAGTGAAATACTGTCTTTGTTCAGTTGGCCCCAGACCCATGCAGGCACCGAAACACAAGCTATGAAAACTCTCCTTTTATGTCAAGCTTGCACATGTGGAATATAAAAAACAAATTTGTTCGATGTTTATAATAAAGCAGCACTTTGGGAATTAAACAATATGAGAGAACATAATAGGGGTTCAGAAAAAAATACACATTTTCAAGTAAAGGAGAGATGAGGGCTTTAAGTTAAGGTATTTAGGAACATCTGATAGAATTAGGATATAAAACAATATTTTTGAATAGCAATAAGCTGAATGCAGCTTAAGACATGAAAGTTAAAAGAGGGTTTGGTTGAAGCTGACTTCGAATTATAGTGGAATTATTTTTTTCTGCATCAGCACAACCTTATCAGACCATACAATCCTCAATTACTTCATATAAAAGCTATACATCTGCAGGATTATCTTGAAATAGAGAATATGAGCCTTAATGATTACATTCACAGGTCACATTAAACAATTTGATAACCTTGTTGATTATTTCTTGAAAAATATTAGCTTTAGCTTTGAAGGGACATTTCCATCAATACTATGGGAACACCACATGTTTTTGTTTTCTTTTTTTTTTTTTACATCCAAAGTATAAAATCTATACAACGGCATGCATCTAGCAAGACATTAGATGACCAAATTATCCGGGACTCATCAACCTGCTGCTAATTTACATGACTAATGAAACAGGAAGCTGTCAAAGTTCACATGCGGACAAATACGACTTAATGAAGTCTGTTTTGACGCAAAAATCTTACCTAAAGCCCGGAGGTAATCCATTTGCATTCTTCGATTTTCACATCTGCAGTGCATTCTGATAAGGGTGTGCAGAGAGGGAGCTGCTGTGAGGATGAAGAGGTCAGACATGGAGAAAAGTTGAACCGCTCCTCCTGGCATCCAGCAGAATAAGCAGCTAAGTGATGCAAAATATGCGCTGATCAGACGTTTGTGAGAGGAAAGCTATTTTTTTTTAAGGAACGCAGACCGTGAAGTATCAGTTTGAACACCATACACGCAGAATGCAATGGGAGAAAAAAATCGCCTGGGAAATCAGGAAAAGAGCCATGAAGACGTTTACCCTCACACATGACCAGTGGCATCCAATGACAGGCGATGGAGGCACATAAAAAGGTCTATTACGGAGCTGTAAATTGTCCCCTCACAAAAAAGGAATTTCGACTGCAGCAATTCTCCCCATCTCTGAACATAAAGGCAGCAGCCCCTCCGTATGCCCTGGAGGAAAACAAGAGACCTTTGTTATGATTGCGCTTCATAAAATGTATATCTTAATGTGAAAGACTTGAAATCTGAATGGCTTAGACTCGTCATAATGCAAGTTAGAAGAAGATTTTAGCACATAAAAATCTATTCTTCAGTAAAACATGTAAATATAATCACGATGACGCAATTTTTGCTTGGTTTTTACTAAAAGGAGACTATGTGGAAAGTAGCCTATGACACTTTGCTGCACCAAAAACTTTATTTTCAGACATGTTTATTATTTTCTTTGTACAAACGAACAGACAACCAAACTTGGCGTTAGTTTTTTCAGATATCTCATTTTGATGCTCGTGTTTATTGTGTTTTAAATGAACAGTCAACGCACGAAATAATATGTTATGCCTATAATATAGGCTGTTGTATGAAATATAAAATATATTTTTAAAGCTTTGCCTACATATTCAACCTAGGCCTCTTCGTTTTGGTGCCCATTTTTTTGAGTAAACCATACAAAATAGGTTTCAGATTTTTTTTCTCTTGCTGCAGTGAATACTAATCATTTTTTTCTCACGGCATAAGATCTGTTGTTATGCACATAACGGGACATGGCGCTAATTTATTACAATAAGCAGATATTAGAAATATTCACGCTATGGAAGCCATATAATGCAGATGCTGTCTCGTCCATGTGTGCATGTCTGCAGCGAGAGGAATTTATTTCATATCTGTCTGGTTCATCTGGTGGCGTGCCAGAGTCAGCACTGTGCGATTTATAGTCCGGCCATGCTCTGTCTCTGGTTTCCTGTCTTACAGAGAGAAGTGTGTGTGTGTGTGTGTGTGTGTGTGTGTGTGTGTGTGTGTGTGTGTGTGTGTGTGTGTATAACCATATACGAGTATAATGCAAAAGGTCATGATTTGTTTGCCTCACGTAAGGCATCATTGATAGTCTGTACTCCAGTTCAGCCATTTGGACAAGGTCACCAGTTGACAAAAAAATATGCTTTACAGTCTCTGTAAGCTTGAGGATTCTCTGTGCATTTATATCATAGAATATTATTCTATTACTATTTCTGGTACAAAGGCGCAATGTTGCACAGGAAGCTTGCACAGCTTTTGTGTGTTTTATTGTAGTGGACCAGTGCTTGTGAGTGGATAAATGATGGAGAAGCCAAGCGGTCAAAGAAAACCGAGCGAGCTCAGCTCGTCGTGTCCTTTCTTTAGAGACAACACGTGTGCTATAACTGACTGTTAAGAAGAGTAGCACAAAAAAACAAGTTAGATCTAGCAATTAAACCTGAACGAAACATTGATAGAGGTCTGTTGTTCATTTAGGACGTTATACATTTGAATTGGTAATTTCTTTTGTTTTTTTTTATTCAAGGATGGCTGCCGAAGTTTTAAATGGACTGATATTATACACCTGACAAAAGATGGTCGCAAGGAGGAGTTTATGTATCAACCATACACACATGCAGCTGCAGCTTCAGACTAATATAGATGCTGCAACCATCACTGCAGCATGTCTTGATATTTAGAAATGATCAGTCTGATGGACACTTTTCTGTGTCACAGTCTATCTAATTGAGAACATATGGATAAAATATGGTTGCAGCTAAATTCAATAATAAGTTATTCATCCAACAAATTGAAAGACTAAATGTACTTTCTACCGTTGATATGTGAACTTCATTTATTTATTTTATACTTTATTAATCCCCGCAGGGGAAATTGCACACACACACTCAGGCACAAGCAAGACATGCATTAATAGAGAGATGTCAGAGTGCCCCTCTGGAAGTGCCTCCTGCTGTGGGGGTTCGGTGCCTTGCTCAAGGATACCTCTGGCACCAAGGGCTCAAAGGCACCTCGACAGTGCTCCAGAAGTGGTCTGGCACCTCTACAGCTACCAGACCAACCTCCATAATTTCTGAAATTAATGGAACTTGAACCGGCGACCCTCCGGATACACAAGTCCCTATACGGACTGAGCCACTGCCGTGAGTTACTGGTGGTTTTTCGGAGTTTTATCTAACAACGACCATTTTAATTTTTGTTAAAAGAAAAATTGAAATAAACTATTCTTAGCTCTCATTGTTAGTCTATTTCGGGGCCTCAATTTCGTTAATTCTGCAGGCCAATATGTGCTACACTTTAAGGACATTAATATTAAATTAAGGACATACATTTGTTTTGCATCACGTCTGTTCGATAACTGTTTGTTGAACTAGAAGTGTTTGACATTAAGTGCACGACTATTCAGACATAAGAATCAAAGAGGCTGTGTGAAGTGCATTTGTCGAGAAATTAAATATAATATGACTAAGGATATGTTCACCATGGCTCAATAAAGAACGCCATCAATGTACCAACACGCTATTATAGTACACCACTAATGATATCTTGTTTTCTTAAATGATTAGGACAATGTGATGATTATTTAAACACCGTCTTAATTCATCGTTCTTATATTTAAGCTCCCTTATTGCGTTAACTTGTTCCTCTCTGGTGAAAGGCTGAAGAACACTCAAAAAAACTTTAGAATGTGACGTCACAACTGACCATGTATAGGTGGAAAGACACGCACACACACATGCACGGCTCCTTTTCTCAGCTAATAATAATAATAATAATAATAATACATTTTAATTTGTAGATACATTCGAGAATATCAAAGTGTTAATCTCCACATGAACAACACTGGACACTGTTGTGTGCTTGCAGACTACAAAGAGCTACAAACTTAATACTGGAGTAACGTGACTGAGACTAATGACAGGAGCTGGCTATGCCTGTGACGAAAAAGCACGTGCTTTTATTACTGCGTGGAGATTGAAATGTTGACAGAAATTCCCCAAACTCAATCGTATCTTTGTCAATATCAAAGAACACCCAGTTTGTGCATGGGTATCAGTGGGTTTACAGAAGATGAATGTGTCCATTAGGCTACTGGTGACTAGTTATCCGCCGTGACAGTCATATCATAGTTGCCAGCGAAGGCCGTCAACACAAGGAGTCAGATGAGCGCGCAAACAATTCAATATCTTCTCCTGTTGGATAAGTTTTGTCTTTATCCTGTGTGTTCTTGTGATGCTGCTTTTGGATGCCAGTGTTTGGTTAAATAAACACACACACACACACACACACACACACACACACACACACACACACACACACACACACACACACACACACACACACACACACACACACACACACACACACACACACACACACACACACACACACACACACACACACACACACACACACACACACACACACACACACACACACACAAAATATATTGCCAATAATCACTTTTGATGGCTACGTCTGAAGTAGTGCCGCCATTATCTGCTCGGGACCAGAGTTACAAAGAATACTGTCCTTCTGCAGACTAAATTTAAACTCACCAAGTCACCAGATTGAAAAAGAAGAAGAAAAGAATGCTTTAAAGCTAGTTTTTCCATCTAATTTGTCAAACTGGAGTCCTGTGTTGTTCAAGGCTCTTATCTGTTTTCAACTACAAGTTATTAGCAATAAATAATGTTCAGCCTAGAGCTTGATGTGGGCTAATGTGGCTAATGGAAACTTGTCTTCACAGGGTTCGTGTTTTGGGTGCAGACTTTTTTTTTTTTTATCGTTGTAAATCTATTATTATTGTTTAGTTTATTGCACAGTTACAGTTGTGTTTATTAATTGTAAATAAGGGTTTTAGGCTGTAGTACCTGAAAGGAGAAACGAACTCACTAGTCTATTTTAAAGGTCCCATGAAAGGACAAAAAGGTGCCCTTTGTTCATGGAAATGATTATAAAACAGCCAGGTTGCATCACAGCATCTAATTACAAAAAACACGACCGAGGTTAGAAAAATGATTAGTCTTACATCCGTCTTTTATAACCCCATTACACAACATTTAAAATAGGCTACCAACATGCGTTATGTAAAGTAGGATGGGCAGCTGAAGGAAAAAAAACAAAAAACTGGCTTTCATATTCTTCTGTGCTGTAAATGAATAAAAGGAGCCTGATCGTGGCTTCAGAAAAACCTATAAGTAGACTGCTAGAAATCAGCTAAAATTCATTCAATAGGCGAGGGCCTATTACGATTCGCGGATACAAATTAGTCAGAAGATTATTTGTTATGATAATCTGAATGATTAAACAATTAAAACTTGATTCTAATTTTCTAAATCTGTTTAGCTTGATTTGTAAAAGATCATGAAACTCACCAAAAAAAAAAAAAAAAACATCTCAGTATCGCAATTTCAAATATCCTAAAACGAAATATAGAATGCCCAACTTTGATGATCCCAAATCGAAGACTCGAAGTTTGAGTCTGTAAAAGACATTCATGGATATCAAGTATCATTTAGTCCTCAAAAGAACATGTGTATTCTTTTATTTAAATCAACAAACCCACATATAAGGTTTGGTTCATGTGTTTGTCTATATGCTCCAGCTGTGGATGAACTGCTGTGAATCAGAGTAAAAGAACAACACCGCCCTCTAGCGCTCTTATTACTCATCCCAGAGCCTACAGCTGAGGTAAACATAAGCTGTCTTTACAGTTTTTTTTTAAATTTTACGTTGACAAAGTTTTCATTTCTTTATTTTGTTTAGAATCAATATATATATTGACAAATATATTCACATGTCTTTTCATCAAAGTATAGCCTTGTTCAATATACAAATTACACAAGGCCTATCTTTACATTTCAAAATGAAATAAATTGAAACTAAATCACAGTATCAGACACCAGTCAAAGTGACGTTTTTTCCCCTCATCTGTGGGAAGTGCAGTTGATGAATAAACGTGACCATTAAGGTTGGGGTGATTTCCTCTGAAACAATCCATCGAGCAGACACCCTGCGGAAAGTGTCCACATTCTGTTGGTCAGCAACAGACACAAACGCCCGAGAAGGAGATGGGGGTTTCAAAGGAGAGCGTAATTACTGACCAGGCTCATAAAGTCATTTAGGCCAGACGTCTAGCCATTTCTATAGCTTTATTGGACCAAGGTTCTTCCTGCTTTAAAGTCATTATGCGTACAAGTTGGACAATAAATTGGAAATCCGCTACAACACCTCTCCCAATCGTAAACACTTTATTACATGTTCCTCTAAATTTCAGATGAGTTGTTTTTTTAACGTTAAATTCAACAGCTTCCTATGTATGACCCAATTTAAATGTTAAATGCGTGTTTAATCTTGTAAATCCCTGGCCATAAATTCTATTGTTAAATAAAAGAATTCAGCTGTGAAAGACGAACATTATTGGATCAGTTTTGTGTTGCTTTGTATTTCTATTTGTTTTGGCCGCGGAGGCAATTTCCCTGAAAATAAGGCTTTGATTTTAAAGATACTCAACATAAATAATTCCACAATTATAGCCAACCAGAAAATAACGGTTAAAGGAGGTTTTGGGAAAACATTTACATTACAGCAAAAGCTGATCGTGTGTTTTAGCCAAAGTCGTGTAAAGAAAACACACGCCTTCTTTCAGCTTAACACAATGTTGTCGATGAAATGTTAGTCAAACTGGTTCATTGGCATACCGACAGAGACAGAAGTCAAGTATTTAGTTTGGAAAGCGTTTTATATACAATTCTTACCAAATATAAAAGCAAAAGTCTACACAGAAACTTTCTATGCGTAATGTTAAAAACAAAAGACACACCGCATGAACATCCCGGGGTGTGGTTCTGTAAAGTTAGAAAACAGACTCAGATGCTTCGTTGGCAGACTGTCTCTATTTAGTTAACAAGTAATGACTCTGACACGTAAAATTATGGAGTGTCTAATAAAATGAAAAAATGACTACCGTGGTTCCTACCAAAAAAAGAATTGTCCAGATGGTTTCAAACACAGGAGAGGTTTCATAAGTGATCCTTGCTGCCTCTCTCTCTGTTCATCTTCTTCATCTTCATCCTCCTGTTCTGGAACCAGATCTTCACTTGTCTCTCGGTTAAACTGAGGATGCGGGCCACTTCGTAGCGTCGGTCTCTGGTCAGATACATGTTGT
This sequence comes from Symphodus melops, assembly GCF_947650265.1. Classification (NCBI taxonomy): domain Eukaryota; kingdom Metazoa; phylum Chordata; class Actinopteri; order Labriformes; family Labridae; genus Symphodus; species Symphodus melops. The sequence goes on from NC_136702.1 coordinate 10,055,651, forward strand.
AGAGGAACTCTTTCTCCAGCTCTAAAGTCTGATATTTGGTGTACGGGCAGCGCTTCTTTCTCGTGGAACGCGCATGGATCCAGTTTGCTGCAGGGTTGTCTGGAAAAAGAAGACACATATAAAGTAAAGACACATGTGCTGGGAATGTTTTTAATTTCTAACTTTAATGGGTTAAATAAATGAGGGGGTGGGGGTGAATGGGTTGCTGGGACCTTTGAGGACAATGATTTGATTGAACAAAACAAAACAGTACTTTAATTTACAATAAAGATGTGTTTTCTTTTTGAAGGATAGAAAATAAAGGCAATAAAGATTGAATTGAATGTACACAAAGTAAAGTGTATCTATCTGAGGTGTCCTGTGACATTAAAAAGTTTAGGGTCCCCCTGTAATAACCTTTCCAGGGCGGGTTTTCCTCGAGTCGCTACATAGTACGAGACACTTTTATAGGTTAGTAAAAGCTCCAGTTTTACGCACCCAGCTCATACTGTTCTTAGGGTTGTAAATCAGGATTTAGTTTACTTACTTGGGTCAAGTTGTTGTTGTTTCTCGTCTTTGGACTCGCTGTGGCTCGAAAGCTCACTTCCACTGTGCTCTTTGCTCGACTTTTCTGGACACTCCGATACTCCTCCGTGCGCGAATTCGCCACTCTGCGGACGAGATTCTGCCTCCAAAGAGTCGCACTCGGTAGATTTCGGTGGCAAGAGGTTTGGTTTTGTCCCGTACGAGCGACTGCTGGAGTGAAATCCGGAAAAAGAAACGTGGTTGGAGATAGGGTCCATCCAGGAGCGGACGCCGACATATCTGCCGTCCGAGGCGGGGAGGTGGGACTGGTGGTGGTGGTGGTGGTGCACATACGGATGATAAATCCCCTGCGGGTGAACCGAGGACCAAGACGAAGAGAAAACGGCTGACTTTGGTGCAAAATTGCAGGAGGAGAAGTCTGCGTTGTCCCCGGCACCTGACGGCCTCGGGGTCACCATGTGTGGAGGCTGAAGAAAGCGGGCACCGTACACATCCTCCGGCTCCTGCCCCATTAACGCGTCCACATAGCAGTTACTAAGAGTACCACTGGAAGACATTTTTCATCTCTTCCTACTCTTATAATAAGGCTTGCACTGTTACGAGAAGCTTCCCTCTATGAACAATCATAGTATTTTTGCTTGGCCTGCATCTACAGGGATTGGTTACATGGATCACGTGGTCATATTTACCAATACAGCGAGTAAATCAATCCTGCCCCATGCTCTCTACTTTTTTTCGTCAGGTTTAATTTAGATTTTCATTCCACAAATAATAAAAAGCCTTATCAGATGTGACTGCAGGGAGAAAATATGCGCTCAAAGAACACAAACGATCCTTTTTTTGTTTCTCACATACGTAAGGGCTACAGGACGTTGCAACAATACAAGCAGCACAAAAAGGGGACAATCTCCCCCCCCCCCCACCCACCCCCCACAAACACGGACTCCCTGCATCCTTGTGTTTGAGGAAAAACTCTTCTAATATCGTTCCGATGCCCCCATTGCTTGTAAAATGGTTTATAGACTTAACAGAGTCCTCGTAAAATAAATGTAATAACATGTTGTAAAGGAACAGAAGCCATTTCCGTTCATAACGTGGCGGATCCATTGTTAATATTCGGCGAGGAAACATATTTTCTGGGTTGGGTTTAATTTTTAAAAGCCAAGCCGGAAACGCTAGTTGTGAAATGATTGTGTTCATTCAAAGGAGAGCAATAATGTCTTTATGTATCAATAAATGTTTTATGAGGTGCGTGTGATTATATATACATGCCGTCAATAAAAGAAAAGGCTCGGAGAAGGAAAGACCATCTGTGTACTGCTGCCTGAAATGCATCATTTAAATGTGATTCACTGTTTGTTTTTTTTAAAGATACATTTTCTTCACTTTTAACGGTTTTGAAGGTTGTTGACCTTCAATTTCAGAAAAAGAGGCATATAGTTCAAGGTAAATAGTCAGGATTTAGGACAATTCTGCAGAGTGGGCCAGACAGACTGTTGTCATTTTTACCACAGATTATTATAATGCAAGACGGTTTTTTTTTTCTGTACAAGGAAAATAAATGCAACGTGGCCACAGAGGCCCGCGTCGCTCGGGAAGGAAGGAGGAAATGCATGTGAATTTGTGCTTGAACATAACTTAAGCCGTCTGGTCTTCATAAACATTTAGTTTAATCACGTAAGGGCCTGGAAATAAACAGCAACTGCATATTGATTTGATTACAGCATCTTCGTCTCTCCAAGTCTCTTTGAAAACAGACAACCACGATTGATAAACTCTCAGGCTTATTTGTTGGCACCTCATTGAAGTCTTGTCTCAATCTGTATATGAGTTAAGACTTGAGGGAGATTTGGAATATTTTTAATTTAACAGATTAATTCAATCTTATCAAAAGTCTAAAACGTCGTGCGTAAATCTTCGAACAGAATACGTCAAGTCATTACGCGTTCAGGCTCTTCTTCAGTAAAATAATGTAAAGTTTTGTTTTTGTTTTTTTTAACGTGAAAGATGTTGGACATATTGTTTTGGAACAACACTTCTTTTCTCGCTGTAAAAAGTAATGTTCTAATACACTTTTCCCTCCCTCAGTAAGAGTTTTAAACAGACTAACTGCCTGCGTCAGAGAATAGTCTTCATTTGGACATTTAAAAAGTAAATGGATAGAATACAGTAAATGATACAAAGCAATAGTATTTGACAATTTATTGCAAGATACATGCCACAAACATGCAAGAATTTCACAGATTAACATTGTTTTGCCGCCACTTTTTAAAGGCCCAGAGAAACATGCCACTAGAGAGCAAATGGTTTGCGCTTACACTGTAAAACAAATGGTGAACTACACGATAATACATGTACTTGTATGACGACATAACAGAATATTCATACTGGCAAAGGAGACGCATCTGCGTCCCCAATAATTTAAGACCAAAAAGTGAAACCCTGTGGTAAAAATAAAACACACTTACACGACGTCACACCCCAAAAATACCTTCTATATATAGTCACAGTTTCCTTGAAATTGAGGATAAACGTCCAATGCCATTTAAGCATTAAACTGAATCTAAAACAAAAAGACAGCTAACCACAGATTCATGCCAGCTCACGAGAAGGTGAGGTTTGAGGTGAGTTCACGGATGCGGTTTTCCCTGCTCATCTTCTTCAGCTTCATCCTGCGGTTCTGAAACCAGATCTTGACCTGCCTGTCGGTCAGGTTGACGCCCCGGCTGATCTCTAGGCGGCGCTCTCGGGTCAGATACATATTGAACAGAAACTCCTTTTCCAACTCCAAGGTCTGGTGCTTTGTGTAGGGACACCTTTTCTTCCTGCCACTCTTTGCTGTGAGCCAGTTACTGGTTGGTGGGTCAATCTTACAATCTGCAAGGATTCAAATCAGAAACATAATCAGCATTACATTTTTTACTTGAAAGAAAATCTCACAATCTGATTTTGGATTTAACTTCTGGGCACAATAACGCACAATCTGAAAGTTTCCCGGATTAAATTGCATGGTGGGGGTGTTATTAGTAAGGTCTAAGCTAACACTAACCCCGAGCTGATCAAAGCGCAGTCCAAAACACATGTATTGCTTAAAACATGTAAAAAATGTGGTTATTTCTAGACTGCATTCACATTTAACATGTTATTAAAATTCTAAATCTTGTAATCAGAAATGTAATTTTAGATCCAGTGATTGGACAACTTTTGTGGTTAAAATATATCCTCCAAGCAACACAGCTGCAAATAGGCTACACCAGATCCTGAGGGATTATATTTTGATTTTACGCACCAAATGTAACATCAACATAAATACATTAAATTCTTGTATTATAAACATGTATGTGCACAAATATTAAGAGAACTGTGTAAAAAAAAATAAAGCATGTTAATTACATGTAAATAGAGGCAAACACTGCTCATGTTGCATGGTAAAGCCATTCTCTGCTGCCTATTCCTGCAACCTGAGAAAGCCTCTCATTAAACATTACGACTGTAGGGTTGTTTGTGTTTTATTCTTGCTTTTATGATGCTGGAGCCTTCACTGCAGCAGCGCCACAAGATAAAAGCTTTCATTGTGTTGCCAACCCACCTTTCCCTTCCTGCTGCAGAAGCTCAGGACTGGACACAGACGCGTCCATGGTACATATCTTTTCCACGGAGTTGGACTTCGAAGGATCCGGGCTTTCGGCTTGGACCGGCGTCATTGAGGTGTCGGAGTTCTGCGGAATTTCTTCACTTTTCTTTTCAACGTCTGCAAAATTAGAAGACCCAGAGGAGGAGGACGACGAAGAAGAGAGGGGCTGTGGTTTCGGTATGACTCGGCTGAGCTGCATGAGTGTTGGGTTTGGACTCGGCGGCGCATGGTGGTAGTTTTCCTGGTGCTTCCCGTTCGCGTAAGTTTGACTCAGTCTGAAATAGCCCGGAACCGGGATCTCTGGGCCATCAGATTCAGGAATAACATTAGAATAGACCTCTGAAGAGCTGACTTTTTGCACTCTCTTATCAGAATACATGCAGCAATTACTCTCCTCTTTTATGCTCTGAGAAAATGTACAGTTTGACATCTGACTGGACCCCTCTATCCTGCACGGTCTGCTCGGATCGGTCCAGTTATCTATCTGAGGTATGTACTGGTGGACATTCATGCCCACGGTTTGGTGGTTGACCTCTCCTCTTTTGCCGAAAGACGACAGGAGTCCACAGGTTTGCATTCCGTAAGTTCCCATGTCTGCTGTGGAAGGCATGTACATGCTGCTGCTGCCGGAGTAAAAGCTGTCTGTCCTGCACGCGCCAATCAAAGAGTCCACAAGAAACGTATTGGCTGCAGGTGAGCTACTGGGGAAGGACATTTTGGGGGGTTAAGTTCTTTAGAGGAGAGAGATGTCCTTTGGAAGCTGACATATCTAGGTGAAACAATCTCCAGTGGAAGTCAGGATGCCTCCCGACCACATGACAAGCCCACCAATGAGATTTGAAAATGGCCTTGAGACGCAGCCTCCTCTCCTTTGCACGCGCTAACACTGCGGAGGCAGACGTGGTCAACAGCGACACCTACGACACGGACTTGAAATTGTTTTAAAAACTCATGCAGACAGTCGAGTCTGAGGTTGATCAACTAATCCGAAAATATTACGTTTGCAGGATGAGATTGTCATTAAATTATATTCAAGCGTCTTCTGATAGAACACCCGTTTGATTGAATAATCTATTTGTGTGTACAATGCTTGAAAGGACTACTTTTCTTTGTCTTGAAGACAGACTGAATATGGGAGTGATTATGTGTGTGTGCGTAAAATGCTGCCTAAATGACGCATTGGCGACAACTGCCCTTTTAATTTGAATGTATTACAATTCCTTTTCAATTTAAGGCTTTTATTGACAAGAAATGATTCACTCCACTCCACAGCAAAGTATACCATATGAACTGTTGTTTCACCTATATATTTAAGGGAACAAAAACACAAAGATGTTAGAATATTAACATATTGTTCTGCTTTAGGAATTAATCAATCCAGTGTAAGAGTTGGATTTTTTTAAATAGTATTTTCTCTTTTCAATTTTTGTAATTTAACAGGAACAAACCACTTAAAAACAGTCCATGGATTGTTTATCCTGTGAGATATCTGAATATTTGAATTAGATATTTATGAAGTTTAAAGCAGGTTTGTCATTCGCCGATATTATAAACTGCAGGTTTGTTGATCACTAATTCATTGTAAATAAAGAAACAAATATGAAGGTCAAAATATTTTCCTTAAAGCTTTGTTTTGTAAATGAAGTGCACGTAACAGAAATAGAAAATGATCCTTTATTTTTTGCACATATTAAGCACAACATCTTTATTTACATTTCAACACAGGCAACGTCAATGTTCAATGAACAGTTCAAAATAAAAACCTGCATTTGTTTTCTACACTGTGTGAAGATTATTTTGCTCGGTGCTCCATTGTTTTTGTCTGCAAGAAGGGCGAAGGTGTGAAAGATACAAGTGTGCCTGTGAGACTGAAAATAAAAACACTGTAGAAAAACAATGTGCCATCAATTGACAAAAAAATGGGAATCTGTGCACAATACGTGCAAAAAGCAGCATTAAATAATTAAATCTTTGGTATTAATGCAACAAACTTAGAACAATTAAACACCTTGGATGAGAAGGTTAAAGATTCTATTCTTGAAGATTCTATTCATGATATTTACAGTTGGTTGTAAATAAGAGTTTGTAGAATGCAAATCACCACAAAATGACGAAAATCACAAAGAACAAAATACTGTTAGAATAACTCCAACCAACAGAATAGACAAAATAAATTCCTCATTACAACACGGTCACTTTAAATAAAGAAAATGACATCTTTGAAAGAGATCTTAAAGAGAAAGACTCTTTTTTAAATAATTCTTGGACTGTTTAGCATTTTTTTTATTTATAACGCACGGAACAAAATAAAAAAAAATACTTGAAGATCCAGAATCAGAATCAGTTTAAAATCAGATAAAATCAAAAATGTCTACAAACAGAATATATTCGTGTATGTTAGTACCATAATAATATTATTATAAATAATAATAATAACAATAATGTCTTCGGAGAATTTAGAATATTAAATACAAGAGAGGACTTTGTTGGACAGAGCACCGATTTAGTTTACCGTGTTGCAGTTTACGACGAAACTAAAAGGTTAAATCTGCATTGTATAGGCTAACTGAATTTTGGAACTACAGTTACTTAATTAACAAATTGACTCACGCAAACATACAGTAATTTAGTATTTACAGTTATCCAGACACTAAATGAAATGAAAAGGGAAAACGCATATTTCTATCACAACGTCGTGATATGTTGACTCTACACAACAGATTTGAGTGGCCTGGATGTGATGGGCCTTCAGGTGAACATCAAAGTCTGCACTGTGAAGGTTCAGGAAGAGGAGAATTGGGTTCATTCTGACTCGTCATTTATTAACGTTTGAACATTTGAATATATTGCAGATTGAGGTTGCATCAATTCAATTTGACACTGAGGTTAAAAAAACAATGGTATGCAATATGTGTTTCCAATAGTTTGTTCCGCACAGAATCTGCATGCGGCACTGTTGAATGGTTTCATGATTTAAAAAAAATAAAGAGTTTAAATTCTTTTGAAACACAAATTATAATGGGTGCAACTAAAATTGCATTATTAATGAGTCTAAATCTGATTCTGAAAGGATTATTCTTCAACAGATTTTTCCCAAGCAGGCAGGGTGAGGAATGTTAAATTTTGCTCAACTCTGTATTTCCAGTAACAGTGAAAGTAGCAAGTGTGCCCTCATGTGGATACAGAGAGTATCAAAGAAAACACTCCACACAGTGGGTAATGTCCTCTCACTGCAGGACATGATGACAACCCAATTAAACGCTTAATGAAACCCCAGTTATCTCACTGCCTTCGTGGGAAATAACTGTAGATGTGATACATTTGAAATTAAGTAAACATTAACCCCGCTCTGAACTTTTTTTTTCCTCAAATAGGAAGCTGAAACGAGAAGTGTAATTATTGCTGCACAGGTTTTAAGCACAAAATATAATCACGATTGACCAATCGAGCGACTGTTTGTGAGCAATCAATGCATTTATTTACCCTGCATCCCTGATGGGGCCAGAAATAGCACAGAGATTAAAAAAAAAAACAACAACTGCTGAGATAAAGCCTGATTAGTAGCATACAGTGTGTGGAGCAGCACATAGACGGAAACGTTCCATCTGCATCAATTAAAGATGGAAACGTGCTTTTATTTTGGCAAAAGTTTAAATCTTAAATGCAGATTCACAAAAGCTACACAGCTTATAAAGAATACAAGGAAGAAGATTAAGATTACACAAATTACCCATTCCTTTATATTGCTCTTATTCGAATATCCTCCATCGTTTCCAAAGATAAAATAGCGAACGTAGTGCTGCAAAAATCTACTGAAAATAGCGGAATAAAAAACTGGATATGGGGAAAAAATCCACGAAATCCTCCAAACATTTGTAGCCTGGAGGCAATCCACTTGAACACAGGAAGGAAAATCAGTCTTCTTGTGGTCTGGGGGTTGGGACACCAAAGTCCAATAGCCCCCTATTTAGACATTTACTGCTCGCTTTATTGTACTGTCTAGACGGTTCAAGGTTTAGTAAACAGCCCAGTGCTTGAAAGCAAGGGAAATAAGGGGAACATTGAGGCCTGCAAGCGCCAAATTCCGCCATTCATAAATCTTTAGCAGGGAAGAAATCCCCCCTTTTCTCGTGTAATTCCTACAGGACTTGGTTAAGTTCATGTGACAAGTTTCGTGACTATGATAAAACATTTCTTGAGTCTATTTTTTTCCACAGCCCAACGTGCATTCGCTATACATGCGTTTAAATCGACATTATTACACTATGAAGAAGCCTATATATTTTATATAATAATTTCAAAGCACGGCTCGCGCTTTGCTGGAGTATTTTGCTAAAAGAGCGAAAATAAGTGACCTTAAATAAATAAATGCAGGATTATTTTTGTCAAAGTACTTGTTTCCAAATGTCAGATTTCTTTTTAGGGCGAACAACAGTTCAAACATGATGCTCAGGGTTCAAATGTGCACAGGTGACCAGTCTCTAAAACAAGGTGTGCATAGCTCCTATTTTCAACTGTGTGTGTGTGTGTGTGTGTGTGTGTGTGTGTGTGTGTGTGTGTGTGTGTGTGTGTGTGTGTGTGTGTGAGGTATCAGAATAAAGGATTCCCAGTGAAATACTGTAGACGGTCGCGGTTCAGCTTTTTCTCTTTCATCCTTCTGTTCTGAAACCAAATCTTCACCTGTCGATCAGACAGGTTTAACATCCGGGACAGCTGCAGACGTTTCTCTTTGTTAATGTACACGTTGAAGAAAAACTCTCGTTCAAGTTCTCGGATCTGGAATTTTGAGTAAGGACACCTCTTCTTCCTGGACTTGGTAGATGAACCTGCAAAGGGACAAAAGAAAAGTGGGAAAATGTTGTCCTGGTGATTCTGGTGCTTTTAAAGACATTGAAGGCAAATTCATTCATGGTATGTGTTCGTGGGTTTGTGCACAAAGGCCTTTTACACGGTCTCTCTCTCACATAGACAGGCCTACACGTATTAACACGCACTAAAAGTGAAAATAAAACTATTTGCATCAAAACCTACTTGTAATGTACAGATGTTTATGCAAAGAAATGCACATATGGACAAACTCATGTTTTTATATCGTGCATTTTCTCAATCTATTTTATTACATTTGCAAAACGTTTATTATTATCCAATAAAATCCACTATAATCAAACGTTTTCTAACTTCATCATAATCTCTATCAACACAAATCAATTCCAACAACACCGTATTGTTATTAGACTCAAGGCAATCTTTAAACCGTAACAGTTTCCCATTGTAAATACCTTTACAAGCGTAAAGTAGATCTTATAGGGATATAAAAGCTTTTGCATGCTTATAAAGAGTCACATAACCCTTCACGGCCATGCTGCCGGACATAATGTGAAGGAGACACTCTATTGTCTGTGTTGCACACCTTATAACAAAGACAAAGAAGAAAACACTTACTCTGTTGGTTGTTTTTGTCCCCGCAGTTGGAGGATGAGCAGTCCTCGTCCACGCTCGCGCTCGGGTCCGCGTTTTTTTCCTCCAGTTTGGTCTCAGTCTGATTGTTATTTGAAGCAGATTCTGTCTTTTGTTTGGGGAGCTCCGCGCCGGACTTTTCCGAGTTAGGAGTGTCCAAAAACTGGTCGAAGCCCTGAGGAAGAACCCCGTTCCGACCGACCCCCGTGAAGAAGCTGCAAGGCGAGCTCGCGCCTCCGTGGTGGCCGTACAAGGACTCGTTTTTGAAAATCACATCCGCCCTGTTGCTGCTGCTGGAAGACTGGATCAAGTCCCGGTGCATTATCTCGTCCGCTGAGTAGTAAGACGCGTAATTGCCCCTGTAGTGCCATTTGCTAGGATGGTCCAGTCCATAATCCCTGAACGCAACCTCTCGGACAGGTTGGACCTGCCCGATGTTAGGAGAATAGGGGAAATTTATTTGACACGAAGTGTTCTGTGGTAAAAAGGAGGAGACTGATGTAAAATCAGGCGTCGAAACGTAATAAGTACAGCTCGGTAGATACATATTTGACGCACAGCTGCGATCCTCGTACTCCGTCATATCTTTTCTCCCCCTTTTTCCTCAGTGCAACAGAGGAGAAAAAGATTTGGCAGCTCAACTGTGTTAAACTTTGTCCATCTATAGCATCACAGGCGCGTGCAGAGACCCCGCCAGGGAGAAAAAATCGGAACCGTGGGCAGACCTGCAATACATCTTGATCGATTCTTGAGGTAATTGTGTCATGTGATCCAGCCAAGAAATTACCATACATCAATATCAGTCATTAAAAACTGTCCGGAGAAACTCATGTGAGCGCATGCGAGAGACTCCATTGGTTCCCTGGCTGCAGAGGAAACTCCTCTTCTTCCTCTCTGCTCTGTAGCTCACGGAAATAAGAGACATTTGTGAACTAGAGCTGGGCTATTTAATTGAAAGCTTTACAGCAACATCATCCTCGTCGTGTAATGGCACGTAATGACATATTAGTCAATACATGTGTGCGCATAGGAGCAACAACCGTCAGTGTTTAAGCAACAGTTAGGTCGGAAGCATAGTTGACCTCCACATTTTATGCAAATCTTATGAAAATGGCACGAAGGCCACGGTGCACGCTTGCACATTTTCTGCACAGTTAAACCAGGAACCTGAAGAAGTATATGTGATTCACAGGCGCCTCATTAAGTCAGATTTGATGGAAATAAATTTGAGGGTTCACTGCGCATACAGTAATCACTGCGCACAGCAATGATTGGAAAGCGTTTAAACACACACAAACAAACAGTGGGAAGTAGTTTAACTCATTAACACATACAAAACTCTTGAAGTACAGCATGGTGAAAATGGGCGCCACAAAAGAAATAACAGAAAACTCAAATACTACTGTGCCAATATTACGCACACATTTTATAGTAAATGGGTAATAACAGTAGTCCCCATATATTTAAATATGCTAAAGAATGTTGTTGTGTTTTTATTATCTACAGCATTTTACTTTTCTCCACCTTTATAAATGCAGATGAACGTGTGTGAAAATAGCCAAATAAAACACCTCACGGTGCGCTGTAACTTCAGAATAGTGGATTTTGGATACCACAAAGACAGAAGGAAATCATGAATCATTAGATGCACATTCAGCATTGCCAAGTCCAGAACTACTGGCTTTGACCGTCTGTGCTGTCTGTTATGTCCACCAAGCATTCACCACCCAACCACAGCACCCAAATCAGTTTGTTGCAGGCAGGCAGCCATTTCTGCAGTATTTAGGCCCTTGTTTTTCCTCGGCCGGGGGATGGAGATAAAACACTGGTAAGGGCATATCAACATGTCTTCAAACCTCTCTCAGTCTCTCTGTATTCTTTTTCGATAAATATACTTAATAATATACATTCCGTGTAAGATAGAAGAAAACAGAACAACCGTTAAAATTAATCAGGTACGTCATCGTTTTGTTAATCCTAGTCTATCTGGTAATGGATATTTAACATAGTTGTATTTTGAAGGTTTTGCTCCTCTAGTAGAAGTGTAGCTGTTTTTTGAAGGCCACCATTGTGTTTAGAGGACAAGTAGATTCTTGAGCTTGAAGGTCACACGCAATGTGGAAGCAGCTCCAAAGCGGCTATTGGTGTTTATTGTTATTGGGGGTAAAATCAGCTCTGTGTCTCTGTATTCTACCTAAACCACACATGACTTTAAAACCCTGTAGGCGGGTAAAAAAACATAAAATAAAGTTTGGATTAATTTACCAGAAATAAATTGAAACTATAGAGATTTTAGAACACACGAATAACTCTGACGCATAGCTCATTAGGCATATATGCCTATATCAGATACTGTCAAAAATCCACAAGTACTGTTAGTGAAAAGTTAAACAATAATGGCGTATCTAATTAAAGTCCTGGAGTTTTGTTAACAGACAAAGTTGAGCAGACTTGTTGCTTTTGTTGTCAGTCAGTCGCTGTTTTATTGTTGGAGCTTTTATCTTCTCCATCTGACTGCTATCTTTTTTAACCTAATTATATTTTTGGGCCCTATATTGTTGATATCTTATTTGTTTTAATAAATTTGCATGATTTCTATCATACCATCTTCATAAATACGCGCTTATCAAAAGCACAATATCAATATAACAAAATTTTACGTATCATATTTCACCGCCATTTCATACCAACTTGGATTTAAGTAAATGTATTACCGAGTGTTTTGTAGAGCGTATACTGTAAGGCTTAACAAATCATCCCCAAAAGTAAAAAAAAACAACTAATAAATAAAATACATTTTTCCTTGCTTCACATTTCTAAACAATGTTACGGGTAGTTAATACCCATATTTTCACAAATAAATAGCTTTGTTTTAATATTTTTTTAAAGTAAGTAAGTAGTAATGCACAGCCTACTAACTTGACCTTAACTTTGTGATGGCGCCCCTGCTATCTTAAGCGGTCGGAGCTATATGACGCTGTCTGGCTGTGTTTGGCAGTAAAGCAATAAAACAACAAAAAGTGAAGGAAACGTTGTCTATCGGTCGCATAGAAAACTCAGAGTCGCCGGTCAAAAAAACCAGAACAATAAAAGCTAATAGTAGGTGAAACAAGTTGTGTGGGGAGGACTAAGCGGAGGAAAGGCAGACAGTTGAAACAAAACAGGCCTGTAGCAAATAATAGTATGAATGTAAACTGTATACAAAATAGTAAATTGGACATGTAGTCAGATAACGCCATTCAATTAAACATTTGGTTCCAGAATACCGAGAAAAAGAAGTAAAGCTATATAAAATGCAAGACAGCCAATAATGGAAAAGCCATGTCTTCACATTTCATTACAAATTATACTTTTGAAAGATGGATGCAGAGTCCTGCAGAGAAAAATTTAGTTGCAGTGTTGATGACGTGTTGATGATGCAATCTGATGGTGCATCAATAGAGTCACACTTATGTAGTCTCGTGCGTAATGCCTGCTTGCTGCAGCCAGGGCCTTTGAGCCACAACTTGTGACCTTGTGGTGTTAAACTTTGTAAATCCACAACTGCAGGGTCTAAGGAAATATAGACAATTACAATATTTGAACAGCCCATGGAGAATACACTTCGGCGAAGAAACAGCTCCTTATACGAACACATGAAGCTGTGTTGGGCGCCTATGAGCATCAGCCTTCCCCGAGAAATTAAACTATACATATTTGGCTTCAAATCAGTTTGTTCACAGCCACAGTAACCTCACGCTGACATGGAGGTTTTGGCCTGTTGGTGTGAGCTGCTGCTGCTGGGTTTTACATTTACTCTGAGAAGGAATTGCGCGTCTGCGCAGTGTAAAGGCAAGATAGCTAGTGATTTAACTCAAATACAGGTATAAAACAGACGTAAAAAGGCAGAGGAAACAATATTTCAAAGTCAAAGGACTTTAAGTTAAAGCGGATATTTGTATGTCTCAAGCAGGACGGATGTAAAGATGGCTTTCAATGTATTTTCTCTTATTGAAACAAAGATTTAAGCTGATTTCAAACTAAGAAAACCTTCAATCAAGACAAATTGTACAGCGGTCTGTTTTAATTCTAAGATTTCATGGTTGATCACAAGTCATAATAATGCAGATTAATTAAGCTATAGGCATCAACAGCCACACACATTTCTCTTTGCGCTGCAGGCAGCCAACAAAACACGCAGCTCTCCTCTATATTTGTATTAATTATGTAAATTATAGTTAAAGGTTTCTAAATACGCAAAAGATACAGTGTATTTAATAGGACGTTATGCAAGAAGACAAATACTAAACTGTTAGTAAGTGACTATATTACAAAAATAGAGCAATGATATAAACATGGAGCTCACTGGGTAAAATAGCCATTGAGTATAATATCCATGGATAACATGATTCAAAATATTCTTAATAAATGACAACTCGTTTTTTGCCTCAAGTGTTTTATTTGCATTTTGATATCTGCAGGTTACCTTCATTTTACAAAATTACATGTCCGTGCGTAAAACGATGCTGCTGGTCTGTTACGTATCTCACGTTCAAATATTACATGCTTTTTGGAATGATTCATAAATGACTTTTAAAACTTCAAGCAAAACATTACTTTTTTATAATGTAGGGACGTGGTCGACTAAGCAAGAGTGACTTAGAGCAATGCAACCTGGGATTGTGCGTAAACTCAGGGGTCTGAATGCCAACAAGGATTCAGCATCATTTAAAAGTTCTAAAGTAAGCTGAAATTAAACAATCAAAATGGTCAAAATCCACCTCTCTACATGTCTAACAGGCGGCCTTAACTTAAATATAGTACATCACTAAACGTGTCACTTTCCCGCAGTCCCACCTCGAATACAAACGCGGCCAAATAAAATAAAATAATCTTTAATCAGATTCACAATTAATACAGGGAAACATGGGCATTTAATTAAAACATTCATTATACATAGGCATGCAATCATATAGCTTTCATCTTTCAACTGTTTCCATTTTTAATTTATCCGTAAACATGAACTTGACTGTCTGTTTCTACATCAGGCCTATACTACATGCGCAGGCCATCATACAAAGTCCATTCCTTTATACAGAACCATAATCCTTTTTTATAGGGCGGTATTTGAAGTGGATAAGAGCAGTAATGCTAACATATAAAGTTATTTTACGTAGCTATAGAAGCCGAACTGGAGCCAGGGCTTAAACCTGCAGTGCGCATTTGGAGAATCTCAAAATGTGTGCGTAAAAGCCATTATATCATTAAATGATGTCATTTTAGAAGCATCAATACCACTGAACTTGGGATAAAACTGTAAATCTGTTATGCGACAGGAATAGAAACATTCTATACACGTCTATAAATACAACTCCATCCCATAAACAGGAGTGGTGTGTGTTGTGCTGCATCGTTCATAGTAAACAGCATATTTCTATGGTCATGATCAAGTCCAAAGGTCAGTAGGCAGAGAAAATGTGCTCGCGCATCATCAGCCGTTTCTTCTTCATCCTCCGGTTCTGAAACCAGATTTTCACCTGTTGGTCGCTCAGATCAAGTCTGTCAGACAGCTCCTTGCGTTTCTGTCTGTTAATGAATTCATTCATAAGAAATTCATTTTCAAGTTCAGCCAGCTGAGGTTTCGTGTAGGGCTTCCTCTTCTTTCTGGTTTTCACTTGAGACGAGCACCATGGGGCACCTGGAGGGACAACCAAGGTTTATACTTCACATTAACACCAACTGCAAAGCACTGTAGAAAATTAAAAGCACTTTTCCTTCTTATAACTTTGACAAGGGGATATTTCAACATGTATGTAGCGGAACATATAGGGCTCATTTTATCAGAAACTTTAGACACTACAACCTCAAGTTTATAATGATGTTACAGGAGTATTCACATAACAAGCATGCCACATGAGATATAAACTGACCATAAAGTAGTTACAGGCAGACCTGTGTGGACTTATTTAAGCTATAAAGTCTCCATTTAACCCAAAATAATATGTGTATGCTTTTATAATAATGTGGCATGATGTGGATAATTCCAAAGAGAATCTGAATAAAATGAGACACAACGAGAGGATAGGGTCAAATTATATTCCCTGTTTTGTCGTAATGGATCTAATAAAAGGGGGGATACTGTTCCTTATTGGAGCAACAAAATAGGGCAGTTAAACAGGCTACATCACCTTCTGCAAATGTCGTCCTAGTGCACGTGTGACTGGCTGATGGCTGAGCGTGATTCTGCTCCTGTTTGGGGCCGTTTAGTGAACCTGCAGAATCCGGATCAAGCTGAGTCCGGCTGTTTAGGTCCGAGAACCCGCGCTCCGTGACGGCCCGGTGCTCTCCTGCGTAAACTTCACCCAGCCTTCTTGCCTCCTCCGTCTTTTGGATTTCGCTCTGAAAGCATCGAGCCGACTCCTCCAAATGCGACTTGACATGGCTGGAGTTTGTATTTATAGACACCGAGTTGGATATAAACGGCGGACAGTATCCCCCCAAAGCACGGTTCTGTGCTGGTGTCGGTGGCGGTGGTAATGCAGACCCAGTTCCGCACGAACTTGGGGAAGTCCATGGCAGCGTGCACACCTCTCTCCTATTGTAGGGAATCTGGTGCAGGCCGGGTAAGTGGGCTCCATTACCTCGCAGGTTGGAGAAATAGAGCGACTCAGGAGGAGCAAAATTCAACAGAGAACCAACATAGCCCGGATTTAAAGGATTCCGCTCGCACATTTCCATGGAGCTTCCCACAAACGCGTCCTGCAAAGCCTCTTAGCAACTCCTGAAGAATAACGGGTTAGTAATTGTTGATTTGTTAATACAGCGTCACGTGATATGCTAAATATGTTGTTCCGCCCCACCCTTGCTACCAATACTGCAAAGCAAAATACTCCAGGAGGAAATATTTTGGTACTGGGTGGGTGGGGGGTATTTTAAGTCTGAAAATCCGTTTAGTGAGGGACATCTGAAGAATATCTGGATTATTTTAAATCTATTTGTAGGGTCTTTTATGGAAGTTCCATATGCAGTATCTCTTTTTGGGTGTTGTGCTGACACAAAAAGCAAGTTGAGTCTACGTTTAAGACTATGTGGTCTGTAGAACAAAGATGGGGACTGATATTCACCATAGGAGAGCCTAGACTATGCTGCATTGAAAGACTCAAAGAAAGACTGACTGATAAATATTATTGATAACATAGGGAAAGATAATTGTGGATAAAAATGATAAATAGGCTTAAAGACGTTGTGATAGACCTCTCATTCCTCAAACTTTCCTTCTTTCATTTCATATCTTGTGTGTTATTGTTTGACAGGAATGTGTTCAAACCTGTCGGTTTCTATGAAGTAAGGTTGGTTGGTAAGACAATATCTGAATAAACTTGTGTTCACAAAATTGAATTTCATCTTTTTCCAGGATGAAGAAACGGTGCATTACAACAGTTAGGCTTCTGCATGGCATCCCTGAGGTCAGGCAGCCCAGAGGTGGGGAAAAAAGTTTTATATTATAGATTATAGATATTAAAGTGGAAATGTTATAGCTGTGAGAATAATATACAATTACGAGTCCTGCGTTCACAGTCTTACTCCAGTGAAAGTAGTTATTATCAGCAAATTGGCTATTTTTTGCAAGAATTCCTCCCTTACTATTTTACAAGAATGTACGTTGTTTTGTGAATAATATGACTAAATTGATGCGTATGTTGTATTATATTTGCTGGACTGATTTTGCATAGGCTCCATGTTTATGTATTGTGGTTCCATGTTTTTAATGATCATGGTTGCAGCCTTACCTTCATGTGAGAAGCACATATCTCTTTAAAGCATTTCTACTTTTGGAGGGATCTATTTTAACGTATTTATCGAGACTATTTAAACATTTTTTCTATATTTCGAGATTTCCCGAAATCCAAACATTTCTATAAAAAAAACAATAATGATCTTCAATTTATAGATACATTGGTTATATGATGTTGACTGGCTAAGCTGTTGGGGGGAAAATATCTGCCTGAAAAAAGTAGGAAGCACAACTTTCTACAAAATAAATTCTAAGATCTGTGGAATCATTTAAACTCCGCCTCTGAACATACTTTGACATGCTGGCTTTTGAGTCATAATTAGGTTACTTGTATTTCTATGAAATTTAATGTTATGAACCTTTTAACTATTCAATTGTTATTGTTTTCATCGTTCATTTCATTGTTGGTATTTAGCGTGGGCGTGTGGCACGCATGGAGGCTATATGGGTTTTCGGTGACGTTGTTTTTCTCCTTTAATGCTGTATTGCTCTTTCGAGTACAGTAGGCTACTTCGGTCGATTTATTGCATTGAATATAGCCTACAATTTACACTAGAACATATTCAACTTAAATTATAAATGCGTTCACCGGAGTTGTTTCTACTGTCAGTTTGTTGTGTCACAGTGTTGTCCTAAAGCAATGTAGCACTCACACTCTCCTGCTACATAGACTGAGTACTGAGTCCAGCTCTTTAGCGCTTTTATATTATCATTCATTTAACCTGTTATGTTCAGCACTTCCATGTGTTATAAAGTTAGTATTGTATACATGTAATCACAAGCGTGCTATTTATGTGCTATCCATACAAATAATTTTGGCATAAAATAAAAAAAAAAATCAACTTGACCTTTATTTACACTGCAGAACTTTACCCACAACACAGTTGATCCAAGGTGAAAACGAGATCAAACCAAGACAAACAGAAAAGACAAAAATCTAAAGAGATGAAAGGGCTAAAATATTATAGACGCATTTAATTACAAGAGCAATGGCATATTAGGACTTAAGGAAACAATTCAAGGTGAAGTTAGGGACAGTTCAAATCTAAATCAAGTCTGAGATTCGCGTTGCGTGGCATAAAAGGTGATAGTGGAGATGTTTCAGGGTTTAACTTGTTGTAGTGAAATAGCAATGTAACCTCCAGGATTATCGCTGAAACAAACAATTGTATTTACAAAATATTTACAAAAATGGGAAAATGTTTTTCATAATAAATGTGTGTTCTTTGTCAAACAGGCTATTTGTAAAAAAATCTATTAAAAGCCTTTAAACACAACTGACTTATTCATTAGATTGTTTTGAAGCGTGTGAACGATGCAAGTCTTTTGAATTGTATTTATTAGCAGTCTTATTATGTGAGTAGTTGCGGCAGCAATCCAATAGATGGCAGTATAAATCCATGCCTTGCCTGAAATTAAACGTCAGCCTGTTTGAGACGTCAGAGAAATGTTGTTGAATACACACACACAATATATATATATATATATATATATATATACATACAATATTCTTAAAACTGTAAGTTTTAAGTGTAAATATTCTTAAGAACTGTAAGGCACATCAACACCCCTTTGTTGCAAATTACTTTAAAGAGAAGGAGAACGACAAGTTGGTTAAACACGAGTGTTTAAGAGAAACCACGTAGAATATTACGAAGAAAATGTTAAAATGTGAATTATTTTAACATACAAAAACGCAGCAATTACATTTCACTCAGCATGTTGCATGTGATTTCAGTTCAGAAGCGGAGAAAGCACAGAAAATGATATTTTTTTCCATTCTCAGTCTAGATCTGCTTCCCTGATTTCATTTTTTTAAGTAGGCTATTGTGTCCTTGGTCAGATTCATGTTTTACTGACAACTTTAGGGGTCATCAATATTCGGGCCTTACATATTTATGAACAAAGACAAAGGGCATTCCGTGGTTTCTAGCACAGTAAAAGTAAAAATAGTAACCAAACGTGAGCAGAATTAATTGTTAATGAAATACCAAGTTTCTTAGAAATCATTTAACTCAATTAAAGTAGACATACGCTACTGAAGGTAAAAATAAAATAAAATAAAAAAAGCTGCCTACATTAAGTTAAAAAAAAAAAAAAGTTTCCTGGAGGCCAGTATCCGTCTTTTCATCTGTCTTTTTCAAGGATATTTTGCTAAAAGCTTGCAGTGTTTATTTAAGTATTCAGCATACATGCGTGCCACATCAAAATCCATGTATCTTCTGAACACATTAGGCCTACAGCTCGTCTTTAGAGTGATCACTGGAGTTTGTATTCGGCAATGCGTTTCGTTGTATAAAGACAGGTTAAATCCTTATGTCGCAATGTTGAAAGGGGTCTTGCAAAAAAATCGGAGCAGTTTTAGTGTGGTCTTTTAGTGCCGTTTACAGCTCTTCGTCCTTCAGCTTTAGGGTGTGAAGAGCCAAACTGAGGAGCTCATGTCTGGAAGTTTCCTTTGAAGGAAGCTCTCAGCCGTCTATTGTCCTTGGTAATAAACTTGCTGCTTCCCTCGTTCAAGTTCCCTGACTGAGAAATGTTGCCCTGAATCCTCCAAGTGCTGGAAATCGTCCTCTGTCCGGAGACGGCTGGTAGTGAAACCTGAATATTATGTCATCAATAAATATCAAGTGGTCTTTGGCTATATTTATATTTGCTTCATATGAAATAAAACATTGACCCTGTTGATGCAAAGGAAGAGTATGAGAAAATATTATTTGACTATGTCCATTTGGTTCTTCAGAGGGCATCAAAACCTACATTTCCTCAAAGTATTGGACCGTATCCAAATTGCCCCTTTAAATGTACCTACAATATTATAGGCCTTGCGTATGTTCCGCTATATTTGACACTCAAGGACGGTAGTCTGAGTTCAGTTTGACAACATTTCGAAACTTTTTTCGGACCAAGGAAGAAATGGGACTCGGAAATGGCACATCGAGACTGAGTTAAATACAAGAAATCTGGTAGAAGACAGGGCGAAGTTCAATCTGAAGGGTTAAAAGGCACACATTTGAATAAATATTGTGTTTGCTCTGTGGACTTAATAAGTGAGGTTCCTTTATAAATAAGTCTATAGATTAATCTGGACAAACTTTCAACAGACAAAGGGGAAAACTTTGATTTGATCCACTGGATAATGTGGGTTAAATATCAAGTTCAAACCTTCTGATTATAAACCAGTCGGAAACAGCATAACTGGAGGTTGTACTGGCTGATCTTTTCAAAGTTTTGCCTTAAAGACGCTGAGAGACGCAATCACCATGGCAAGTTTAAAAAGTAGACCAAGACATAATTAGACTTTGCAACATTGTGCAAATAAAACGCGTGTTTTCTGAAATACCAAATAAAAAATAAAATAGAATCAGTCGAGTAACACATGAGTTACATTTAGGACGAAAGCAACACATAAGAAAGTGATGTGACTTTATACACAACGCAGCGTAAAGAAACATAGGTTTAAAAAGAAAAAAAACATCTCCAAAATGTATGCTATTTGTAAAATAAAGTGCACAGAATAAAGACAAAAATGAAATTAACTACACGAGTTCAAACTCAGCAGTAAACAGAATCCAAAACAGGTCTTATCAACGTTTTTTTTTAATTACCGTCGAAGGACAAACAAAGGACATATTTGCAGCAAAATCCGAATTATTGTCAGCAAAATCATCTTAGGGCTTACTTGTTGGCTAAAGCTGAACATTATACATGTATATGAAGCCTATAGTTGGTCCTGAGCAAAATATGCATTTGCACTTGAGACAAAGGTTTAAAGAAACTCCAGAGATTTGTCTTGTCGATGAATTTTGGGAAGAGATTCAATTTTTTTGTTTTTTGTTTTTGTCTATTACCAGCGCAGATAACGGACGCAAAGTTGCTTCTATTTATGTTTATTTATTTTTGCCTGGACATGCAACACTGTGTTCAGTAAAATAACCTTTTTGTAGAATATTTTATTCGCAAAGTGCAGGAGATTTTTTTAAATATAGTTTGAGTCCCAAATTGTTTAATATTCCTTGATTTTATTAAGAGATGTATGACTACTTCAGCTCATGTGTCCCACGAGTGTTGGACATAATAGAATAAAAACATGATATAGAAGCCTACTACTCAGTCGTCTGTGTTCTGCTTTTGGCAAGCAAAAGTAAAACTTTCATATCCATAAACTGCCCATTTAAGATGTTTTAATTGTTTATTTTAACTGCGATAATCAGATGTTGCCTGTTAGAAGGTTAGTGTGACAGTTTGTTTCATGTCCAGTAATTTATTGGTGTGGGTGCATTTACAAGAAGTGGCCGCTAGATGGACACATTAGTCAAGGAAAGAAGTCTGAACTGACATCCAAAAATATAAATAATAATGTGTTCCGCTCAGAGTTTTTAAAGGAAGTACATCTTATTCTATCATTATTATTATATTATTCAAGCCATAATATTGTTTGTCTTGCTCTGTTTGTTTGCACTCTGTACAGATTTTTTCAATTATAAATTTTGTTGTGTTGAAAATACACGACACAGACGTAAATAAATAAAGGGGCCTCGTAATGACACCGCATGACTAACCACCTGGCTAAGAGCAAGGCATATTATGTTCTTTCATAGTCTGACAGCTCAGTACTATACTGTTTGGGTTTATGAATGCAAAATCTGTTATTCTACAAACAAACCCTCCTGCTTTTGCTGGACAGATCAGAGAAGGGAAAAAACAAGATTCAAAAAGTTTTTGTGGCTATTCGAGTCTTATTTTGGAGAAGAAACTATACTTGGTTTTCTTTAAATAATTTTCTTTTAATAAAGGTATGGTTCCTTAATGAGTTTTGTATTGTTTCAGGCAGCATTAAACTGCAATCTTATGGGGATTTTAGCGCCCCCTGTGGACAAAATCGTCACACTGATTTCATTTAAACGACCTAACTTATTCTCACTGTGGCCACTTACACAGTGCCAAGTGTAAGTCCCGATAATTTAGGCCCGTGACCCCTCATCTGTGATGTGTCATGCACAAAGGTGAAATGGTGGTGGAATAGTGGGGCAGAGATGTCCCACCCTTGAACTGCCTTAAGGATCATGTAACAGAGGCATAACAGGGGTGAGGAGGTGGCAATGTATAATGCTGGAGCTGGCAAGACAGGCTGAGGTGTTTGCATTTTAAATTCCTAGGTCTGTGGATTTTCTGCTGGATGTTTGCGAGCCATGCCTCTTGCCCTTCTGAAAGACCATTATATTAAATCATGAAACACGTTCAATTTCATCTGTTCTTTGAACATCCTGTATGTTTCTCAGATCTTTTTAAGCATGCTGGAAAATGTGAACTCATTGTGTATATTACAGCAAGATATCAATAAACTAAGTATTACAGATTGTGCTTGTAGATATTCTTAGTCATACACTGACATTTTAAAATCTGTTACGAACACACAGAGTGGTTGAAACCAAACAAATACATTCAGCCCGCTGGCCATTCATCATCAAAATCTGTCTTCTATGATTCCTTAAAAAACCATTAATACATGGTATGTACCATGTATTAAGGTACCAGGTATTCTTCCTCATTTCAATTTGCCAAAATGAAATAAAAACTTCTCAAACAATGGCTGCAAACAGTACAGAAGCTATGAAGGAAGCTGTTTAAAGTGATACTACAACATGAAACCTTGAAATGTGTGATGTCTGGTTGAGACACGTTTCCAGCTTTACGTTTACCTGGAAATATTCTCAAACTTTGCCGCACTTTAAAAAAGTACATTTAAAAAAAAAAGCATTTTGCTAAGTCCTGTCACAACTCCATGCCCACCCAGAGGTCCTGTACTCCACTTTGGGAACCACTGCATTACAACATACATGGCAGATGATCACAAGTAATAATAATGACATTTTTAGGTGCGTAAAATAGAACTTTCAAACAACTTGGTAAATAGTATTATTATAAACTGCACGAAACATTCATTTAACAGCTTTGATAAATAGGAGTAGTAATAGTAAATATGGACAAAATAAACACACCTTTAGACTGACATACTGCTGCAGGGGTTAATCAATCTTAGTCATTTAGAAGTCCTCATGATCAATACCTTTTAAACAAATCACATACCAGCTATTTAGATATCTTATTACTGGCAATTCATTTCAGGAAGCTGGAAGGAGTCCCAATGTGAAGGGAACCAAGTGGCAACTAACAAGGCTAACAGTAAAAGACCAGGGCTCATATTCATTCTGAGAATCCTCTTAGAGATCTCCTAACTTAGCTTAAAAGAATACTTGCAAGGATTTTTTTCTTAAAAGCGATTTTGGAATATCCTGAGAGCAACTCTGAGCAAGGAGTGGACAAACATTAATCTTAGTGAGGAGAGGTTAACACATTTTCAGAAGCTGTGATTGGTTTATTCAAAAATATTGAGAAAAAAGTCAAACATAGAACCAAGTCAGAGATTGTGTTATTATGAACACTATTAAATTATCACTGTGTGATGGTATGTTAGATGTTCTTTTAACATATGGAGCCAACAAGATGTCTGTATCAACATGCCCACTTTTGCAGCAGTTTACTCACATGCTGATGTCACTTCTGCAGGTGAACAGCATGTCGTGAAACTCAACATGCTTGTCTCACTTTGTACTGAAAAAAAGTCATCGATGACTACAAACATAATTTGTATGTTGAGACCAACTATAAGCAAAAAAGGTTCAAGGTTCGAGGTTCTTTATTTGTCAAATATGCTCCATGTTAAACATACAGCACAGATGAAATTGTAATCCCCCCCCCCCCAACCCCCAGTGCAAACCTGCAGTGCATAAAAAGAGCACTAAAAAAGTGGCAATAAAAAAACAAAACTATAAAACAAATAACTTAACTAAAGACATTTGGGACAACAAATAACGAACGACAGACAATCGACAGACAAGGGCACTTGTGAGTATTTCACCATGGAGGTAGTATGTGGATAAATTAAAGTATTAATATAAACAGAGTGCAGATTAAGTTAAAAAGTGAGGTAGTGCGTTGTAGAGTAGCAAATAGTGCAAATAGTGCAGATAGTGCAAATAGTCAAATACTTGTCATGTCATGTTTGAAGAATATTTCTCAATTTTCTCCTCAGCTTGACAAACTCTTTAGCCTGTCTTAGTTATTCCTAACCCTTTGACATCATAAGAGCTCTCTTAATGGCAAAGATACTTTTTTTAAATAACGTTCATCTTTACAAGGATCGAGTCTTAATTTTAAGTGTGAATTTTTAGAAAATGTCCTGATTATAAGAATTTTATTCGAATTTTGTCACTAGGAGTACTCGGGAGGCTTTGTGAACATGACCCTGCTTTCAGTTGCAGTACCTCTAAAGACCACTAGATGCTGCATTACCCCAAACTTCTCAATGTGCAACCATTTCTTGATCTTTCAAATCCCACCACTTGTAATTTTCATTTTGCAGGGAGGACATTTTGACAAATTAAAAAACCTATTTATCACACATTTTATTTGATAGTTTTAAGATAAATGAAAATAATCTTTTGCCTACTTGGTAAACGTGTAAATTATTATTATTATTATTATTATTATTATTAAACACAGAGGTGATGGTAATTTGGTTTGATATAGCACCCAGCAGCAGTTTACAAAGACATGCACAACATGGAACAATATTTTTTACATCTAAACACCAAAAGTTAGAGACCACCTCTCAGCACTGGGTGGGTGTTTTCAGTATGAAGTCAACTGACATTCTAATAGACAGTTTATACCTTCAACTTTCGGATAAGAGCTGCAATCTTTCAAACCATTATCCTCAGTAAAGATTTTATTTGCTGAAATCAAATTCAAGGTCTATTTGTTGCCATTATTTGACATCTTGTATAACAGCAGGTAACAGCTTAATTTAATTTTATATATATATATATATATATATATATATATATATATATATATATATACTCTTGGTTTCAAAACCCATGACAGTCGCTCATCAGACTGATCAGTCTATGATACTTAGCTGTTCCTGTTACACTTTTACTATTATTTCTGTCGCTGTATTTAACACATTTCTTGCTGTTGCGTTTATTGTTCTAGTTCCTGTATCTCCCTCTATATCACTTTCCAAGCCCAACACAGTTCCAGCAGGTGGCTGTCACATTTGGTGCCTGCCTGTAAAAAGGATTTTTCTTTTTCTTATTACTATATCTTTGCTAAATGTTGCTGAGTGATGTGCTCATGATGGATTAATATTGGATCTTTGTGGATGATAAAACAAAGACCAAGGTCTTTTACTTGCTCTTTAATGTCTTGAGAAAATATTTGGTGTTCATGTGTGATACAATAGCTTGATTGACTAAATAAACACATTACCTCTTATGCAAACTTCCACTATGGCTGCCGGAGAGAAACTTAATGAACGTTAAGAATTCAATTGAACATTTTCAGCTTCTTTTTTACTGAGCATGCAGATTTTGTTTATGTTGTCTTAAGTGTGTTGTGTTTGAGGCCAGCCACTTAGACACGTACATGAGTAGACATGTAAACCTGTTACCCACTGCCACATTTACAGAGATTTTTTGAATTGTCACTATAAACCAGTAGATTGAACAACGTTGTGGAGATTCTGTGGTGGTCATTATGCGCAGGTCAGGCCTTTTGAGTTAAACGTAGTGGAATGCTTTTATCAATACTAAACTGTGTAGAATTTATGAGATGGAAGAAGCCTACAGAGACAATATTTGAAAAATAGCCTGCAAGTTGTGAAACACAGTTTTCCTATAAAAAGAACTCAAATTTAAAGAAGTCAGTGTTTGCAGTGACTGAAGGGGGGAATGGTCAAATTATAGCTGCAAGCTATATGATATTGAGGCTTAGTATCACCCCAACTCAATCAAATATTTTGTGATATCAGAGCATTGGGCAGAAACTATTTTTGATTTAGATCACATGTTCAATTCAATTAAGAATAAATATGCTCCAAATGATTATTTTGCTCTGAAGCAGCATCCAGCCCTTCTAAAAGGCGTTTTTGTTGCCTATTCGATATAACTATTGCTATTATCTATTTATTTATCACCATACACATTTATTTGGGCAGAAAATATGTTCAAACAGACAAGTCAGGACTTCAGGGTCAATCCCAAATCCCCCATTCAGCAGCTCATATAAATGAAAGCTATTAATACTAAAGCCTGCAGGAGGCGCCAGAGGACGCACAGAGTGCGCATTTATAGTCATTCACACAGTGGAACCTGGAATCCATACATGGGTGTCATGTCTTTACACATCGAGTCTGGTAGAGTTCATATGATGCATAAATGTGCATACATCCTAAACGAATTTAAATACAATACAGCTCATACATCTTCTCACATGGGAGGAACTCGTAAGGAAAACGGAGAAAACAGAGAAATTCCTTTGAAAAAGTAAAATATTCAGTCATTGAAGCTTTCAAATCTCAGTTATTCGTTTAAATTTCTCGTAAAAAAACGAATTAAAATGAAAAAGAAAATGTATGGAATGAGCGGAAACGAAAAATACGATTTAGACCGATCTTCAATAAATACGTATTAAAACGATTAGTCACTCTAGATTAGTCACTCTAGAGTCATGTGAAAAGTAGTCTGCATAAAGACAGTGTTATGCTTTTTCTAAATGCATACATAAATGCATCAGTGTGTATGTGATGATGTGTTGTCATGCGTGTATTATCACCCCGTCAAAATGTGGATTTGACGAATAAAGAAAAAATTAGCATTGAAGAATTGTCGAAAAACATTTTTTAAAAAGGGGCTTTAACAACATGGTCTTAAAATGTAGTAACATGATTATCCAAATCTACTATCATTGTCTGGCACGTATATCCTTACGCATTTTACGCACTGATTAAGTAGCAGGAATTGTATAAAATACAAGAATCAAGGTGAAAATATGAAAACAAAAGGATTAGAGAGAGGGAGGGCAAAGAGAGAGCCGGGAAACAATAGAGAATCAAAGCATAATAATATTCCTAAATGAAGAGGGAAATGTTGCACCGCTCATTTTATTAATCAGGCTGCCAATTTCACCCAAGAGGCCAAACCCAAGAGCAATGTGAAACAGACTGAGAGATCAAGCCAGGGACACGCAGCTCTCCTCCTCACTCCTCTTCCTCTCCACTTGGATATTATTCGTCTGACCGAAGGCCGCCTCCATCATCAAGTGACAGCCCTCTCCTATTTATTTGCTTATAAACCTGTTACAATAAATGATCATTGGAGCGACGTCAGCCGAGCATTTTAACCACGAACAGCAGCATCCACTTTTTGATGAATGACATCTCTGCAGCCGCGGGGAGGATGCACGCTTCACTTTGAGCAGTCGCTCGTCGATTGCATTCACATTCTTTCATTTTGTGCGTCTTGGTTATAAAAAGCTTTACAGACACTTATTTAAGAGACAGTTGCATGCGGATTTAGCTCCGACACAACTCATTGGTGTTGCAGCCCCCCTTCTTTTGGACAAGTGTTGAGGGGTTGTTGTGGGTTTTTTTTTCTCTCTCTCTCTCTCTCTCGCTCTCTTCTTCGTCCTGCCTAATGATGGAGAGGATAAGAAAAGAGATGATATTGATGGAGAGAGGGCTGCACAGTCCGGTCGCAGGGAAGAGGCTCGCAGACGGCACCCCGGGAAACTCAGTGTTGGAGGCCCTGGAGAACTCGCAGCACAGCGGACGACTCAGTCCGAGAATAACTTCGGCTCAGCTCCATGGAAATCTGGGGGACATCCCGACGAAAAGCAAATTTGAGATCGACAGTCTTTTCGGCACTCACCACAACAGTGAAAATAGCTCCTCGGCGGACATTTCCTCGTCAGAAAGCAGGAAGAAAATGAGTCTTTATTCTGAGGTTTCTCCAGATTCAGATATTAACAGTGATGTGGAGGTGGGATGCCCTTCGCACCGCTCTCCGAGCCAGCACAAGGAGAACAACAAAGGTACCCGTTTATTTTAAGTCACATGCTGTATCCGTTTTTTAAATTTAATAGTCAAGCTTCATGGAAATATTGGGATTATTACTACTATATTACTACTTTATTTTAAAATATATATACTGTATGTATTTTAGGCAATTTTCACTATGCAAAAACCCCCAAAACATATTAAACCCATATACAATTATTATTATTATTATTATCATTATTATCTTTATGTTTTGCTCAATCTTTAAGTAGTAATACACTATCCTATTTTCCTCTTCAAATACATTTTAAATATGCGTGAACCTAAAAATAAAAATACAACGAATAGGCCTATTTATGAAATTGTTTACAGTACATTTTGAAACACCTTGCAATATTTGCTTCATTGCTATTCTAAGTTAAATATATTTAAGTCTTACTGTTTTTCTACATGATCGGCATCTATTATTGTCAATGCTTATAATTTTTACATTTTTGTCCTTTTTTCAAAATGAATTTTTCGTCAGGTTTTTCAGATTCTGGGTCCTCCAGCTCAAACTCCCTCGCGAATATGAACGGTAATTCATCTGGATCAAACAATTCTAATTCAGACCAAGTGAGAAGATATAGGACTGCTTTCACCCGAGAACAGATCGGAAGACTGGAAAAAGAGTTTTATAGGGAAAATTACGTTTCCAGGCCGAGAAGATGTGAATTAGCTGCAGCGCTAAATCTGCCCGAAACGACCATTAAGGTAAGAGATTAATCT
This sequence comes from Symphodus melops, assembly GCF_947650265.1. Taxonomy (NCBI): domain Eukaryota; kingdom Metazoa; phylum Chordata; class Actinopteri; order Labriformes; family Labridae; genus Symphodus; species Symphodus melops. The sequence goes on from NC_136702.1 coordinate 10,084,709, forward strand.
TCATTATTCGTGCCCGCTGTACGTCTGTGCAGAGAAAACATTAACGAATAGCTTATTATACCACAATACACTTAAAAAAAATGCAAACAGTATGACATTTTTGGAGGGTTTTTTTTTAAAACTGTGCAGACATTAACGTTTGTTATTTATTTGCCACCAAATTGGATCGATTTGACCGTTTGGTGTAAAATATATTTGAAGGCAACGGGTTTAATTATAGCCTATTTGCACAGAAAAGAATGCAAATAGCTATACTATTTTGTTTCGATTGTTTTGAGCCTATCTTTTTGAACATTGAATTTAACAATTGAGCATTTTAATTTTTCAGTTAGGCCTATAAGCATGTACCTTATAGGATTCCCTTTCCCCTGCATGGCTCGGTGTCTAAATGTAGAGCTTGAAAACAACATGGCAGCTTCAGTATGGCCCTTGTATTTTGTGTGCAGGTGTGGTTTCAGAACAGGCGGATGAAGGACAAACGGCAGCGTTTGGCGATGTCCTGGCCCCATCCCGCAGACCCCAGCTTCTACACCTACATGATGACGCACGCGGCAGCTACAGGAAGCCTACCCTACCCTTTCCACTCTCACATGCCTCTACATTACTACCCGCACGTCGGTGTCACGGCAGCAGCAGCAGCAGCCGCCGCCACCGGTGCCGCCACGTCACCTTTCGCCACCTCCATCCGACCCCTCGACACTTTTCGGGCGCTTTCCCACCCTTATTCACGACCAGAGCTCCTGTGCAGCTTCCGGCACCCGGGACTCTACCAGTCACCCGCAGGTCTCAATAGTTCCGCTGCAGCGTCGGCAGCCGCGGCGGCTGCGGCAGCTGCAGCGGCGGTCAGCGCGCCATCAGCCACCGGGCCTTGCTCGTGTCTGAGCTGCCACAGCAGCCAGGCGGCGAGCGCGCTCGGCTCCAGGAGCGCGAGCACTGACTTTACCTGCACAGCTTCAGGGCAAAGATCCGAGAGTGGATTTCTGCCGTATTCTGCAGCTGTTCTCAGCAAGACCTCAGTCCCGTCTCCAGACCAGCGAGAGGAAAGTTCACTCAACAGATAACTCGACATGCAGCACACATCAACGGGTCATATTTTTGCTGAAGTCCTATAGGGAAAAGGCCTTCTTTCAGAATACACTTGAAGTTAATAGGCAGCATTACAAATACAAACACACAAGATTAAGATTAATTTCAAAAACCACAATAACTTTTTAGGGAAACAGACACAGCCAAAGCTGAGCTATAAGAACATTTTTAAACTCACAACCACAAAACTTTTATAAAAGCTCATGCCCGTCTGTTGTGCCACTAGAGCAGTTTTTTATGGACTAAACTGGATTTGCCTGTCTACACATTTTGAGAAATACCAGACAATTCACATTGCTTTTATTCTATCTCTACGTTTAATTCCCTTTGAAGTTATCTGGGGTTTTTTTTTCTTGCAAATCCATCAAACATAGGACTATAATTTATACACTATTTCATAATGTAACTTCTGAAATATTTAGATTCCATTGTGACAAAGCCATCCTTGACTCCTTTGGTCCATATAAACTCAGCTTATTATGCTACCTAAGTTTAGCAGAACATGTTGGCTATTCTTGCCCAGCAGCAGATCTTTCTTTACTATATAGGCTAGGCCTAATGGAGTTAGATTTTGGCAGGACTACCCCCTTCAACACCCAGCCCTGCTCTTTTGGGACTCCTCTAATCAGCTCAGAAAGGTGCATATAATTCTGCACCGCGTCTTTTGGTGTCAATTTTTATGTTAATAATGAGAGGATCATGACAAAAATTGCCAATCATGTACCTAGATGGAGCTCTTTTGAATACACGACTGTAAGGAAGTTGCTCGTTTTGAGACCCGCTGTCAAGTGCTAACAACCCGCGGAGGGAAGTCATTAGACATACAAAAGAGCCTGAACAAAGCGACAGTGCTGGTACACAACGCACCGTGTATAAGGCTTATATCTGACATGTAAAAATATTAGAGCAGCCCCCTCACATTCTGCCTGCTGATACCTCCACACACAGTAGCCTCTCTCTATTTAGATTGCTGAACCTCATTATATCAAATCCAGTATTTTCACAAGTGTGTAATCCCTTTAGGACCTTCTCCTCAGCACACATACGCACACACACGCACACACACACACACACACACTGACGGGACTCAGACAAAACAGCCCGGCTTTAAAACCTGTCTGCGCCTGTACAGAAGAAAATAGCTATGGGCTATTTTATTCGTTCCTGTTGGGACATCACTGATATGTTAATTATAAAACATGTGACCTGTAAATCGTGAAATATTTTGCAAAAAATATGGGATAGTTCTAGGCCTACTGATAGTTGAAAACTGAATTATTGATTTTTGCCCTGAAAAAAAAAAGTTTCAGGAGATGTGGGGTAGGCTGTTTTTAAAATGTTTTTGTTTTTTATTTATCTTTTTGTGACTTGCTGAATGTTTTTTTTTAATGTTGAAACACTGGATGTACACACCAAACAAGGACCATCACTTAGCCTACAAATTTGCCCGTGAACTCACCATTGCAGTCCAAATTCATGATTTGTATTTTGTGCAAAATTAACACTGAATTTTGGAGATGGATAACATTTCTTTGGAGGCTTTAAAGGGCTGCTAATCGAGCACTGAAATTTAAATGATGAAAATATTGGCATTTTGTCCCCTGGGTCTCTGTTATAACGCTATATCTCTGTATTTAAATTATCAATGACTGTATGAATTTAAATATTTTAACTTGAAAAAAAATGTGCAATATGAAATGTAAATCATGTTATTTATTGATCGTGTTTGTTCTTGGAAAATAAAGAAAAAAACTTTACATACTACCGCCTCATGGCGCTTTTTGACGCAGCAATTGGGGGCGGGGGGATAAATCGCGTTTTATTAAAAAAAAAAAAATAGATTTGATTTTTAAGAATGCACATTTCTTATTTTTACGATAGGCTACCTGGCTATATGAAGGGCATTATGCTATACGTTAAACTATTCAACTGGGACATTGAAGACATGCTAGTCGTATTTAAGTGCTGTGACACCATTTCTATAGAAAACACCGTGTAATATTAATTAAAATCACGTGGAAAGCTACAGGGAATATGAGGCCTGCCATCACGGGTCATTCCGGCCCTATAATTTACCATTATTTTTACATTACCTCTAAATGATACAAGCTGATACTGTCGTTAATTGCACTTGGTTAAAATACAGCCTCCTCCATGAACGTCCCCGGGGGACTCCAAGATAAGTTGCTTTTTTGAACGTCCCCATTAAAAGAAATAGGATTAGGGCAGCAAATATGGGCGTGATATATCACCGTGTTCCCTTGCTCTTTACTAAAGCGAGGGTTGAAACCCGCACAACAAAAGCATTGAGATAGATGGAGGAGTAAAAGGGAGAAGACAAGAGGCCAGAAAAACACCGGCCACAATAACACGATTAGTTTTGTATCCAATGTGCACGACTGAAAAAAGAATTCATCATAATGCAGAAGACTGTCTGTCACCTTCGCCGAATGGTTTTTGACAAGAAAATAAATCTTTGGGCTTGTTTAATATATTTTATATTTTCTTTATTTCTGTGCTAATAGAAAAACCAAATTAAATGTCCAGCAGCGAGATAGAAATGCAAAGATCGATGATCCTGCCCCTACTGTCCAATCAGCCCCGTTTAATTGACTGTATTTTCAGGGTAATTGAACTGCTTGTTGTAAATTGAGGATTTTATAGAAACGACATGAAAAGTGCATTTACTGACATTCATCGCATCTTTGACATTGATTATCTGATCAGCGCCGTGTCATGCTAACCTCCAATTCTTCATTACACACTGTTTATGAGCTGTTACAGAACAACTCGCTTGTTCCACAGTGATTGATTGCCTTATTAACGCGTGTTCTTGTAAGTGTGACCGGACTGATTACGATGCATATGTTTAGAATAATGTTTCATTTAGCTGACTGCGAGTAATGCAGGGTGACAGCTGCTGCGGGAGGACAAAAAAACCCAAACTACAGGGAGCAAGCGGGGCCAAAACGCATTTAAGGTGGAACTAGAAGACAGCACAGAGCCCTTAATGGTCACATGCAGTCACTCAAGGGCCAGACGAAGGACTGGGAAGCCCAAGAGGGTCTTCATTGAGGACTTTTAGATAACATTATTGTAACCAAGCTCTCCACATGTTGTCCTTTGTTTCTCTAAAAGCATATCAAATCTGTTCAATAACAATCCCACATCTCTGAATTTTCTTTAACATATTGTCCCCACTTCTGAATTTGATGCAGTCTTAACAACTGACATACCAGATGTTACATCCAAACATTGAAATCAATCAAATCTCATCACAAAAGCATATACACCTAAAATTCTATTCAGGTGAAAAAATAAAAAAATAAATACTTAGCTGGAAGTAGAGCCACATGAAGTGGAGCCTGCAGAGATTTATGCCACCATTATGCTTCTAAAGTAGTCCCTGCTCTGTTTGTCTCAAATCATTGCCTCTGTTCAAATGTTACTTTCATATATTACATGACATTAATTCAACTATAGCTCATTAAGACAGAATGAAATGGTTAAATTAACTTATCAACTCATAATGATGATGAATGAGGTATTAATTCAGATACAAGCTGGGCAATTTGCAATTTTGCGCGTTTTGATGCTTCTCAAATAACATTTAATACAGCGGGTCATCCCCTCAATCAATTACATGTGCATGTGAGTCGACTGGATGGAAAATCCCTTTTTCATGCATATGTATTGAAACATGTTCTCAATTATGTTTGTAAATTGCTTTTATTGGTTTAAAGCCTAATTCTTGCAGTGTTTTGCAGCTCTGTAAACAGTTAAGGTGGTGCAATAAAATGTTCCTCTGACAAAGACACTTTTATTAGGAGCTGTAGTTTTTGCTTCATAAATGTATCTTAGATTATGGACATTAATCCTTATATCATTCAAGAAAGTGAAAAAATAATGTTTACAAAATTAGTCCTAAAAGAATTTCCTGTAACATCAACATTTATATATTTTAGACCTTTTTTTCAAATATATTTTTCAAATAATAATTGATATAGAATATAATATCCAGCACGAACCAGTATAGGTCACCAGCACCCCTTAATAAATAATAACAAATGGTGGATTTCCATGTGAATTTCCATGTGTCATCTTGAATTCCTCTCTTCCCCGAAACTGTTTGGTCCAAAGTTAATTTGTAGTCTTACAGAGAACCACTTTGGCGCTCTCTAATTTGAATAGGATAATACGGTGCTCGGTAGAAACTTCTGACAGAAAACAACACACTACCATTGGAAATAGCTACAGTCTTAACATTCCCTTATGGTCTCCTATAGTAACAACATCCCCCATAGTCAAACAGATTCAGATTTCCACCATATTTTGATCAAACTGATCAGGATTAAAAGTCTACTCTTTTGAGTTTTACTTTGAGAAAACATTTTTCGTTGTATGGTTCTTCTCATTCCAGTCAGTAAGTTGTGGACTTGTCTCAAGTTTATTTCCGTAATGAGTCTTTATCCCCAGAGATTTCTTATTTTAAATTTGTTTGACTAAATATGCAGAAGTGAAGACTTGAATAATTCAATGGTTATATATAAAAAAGGAAATTCATTATTTAGCAATGAGATGCAGATAAGACTCTCCTGAGACTTGTGGCTAAAGAACCATGTTTGGAAAGATGTTATCAAAACTGAGCACATTTCTAGAGAGTGATGCACTCAAACAAGTGTGCTAAAAGAGTTTTTTTTATTTCTCATAATATGATATATGAAGACTTCTCCACAGAGAGCACCTTTTTGGGGATTTCTCTAGTATCACAAATATTCACTTTAAACAGAGTTCTTCAAAACGACATCTCAGCACGCAGCTTTAGTACCTGATCTGGCCTTTAATCCCTCACAATAGCAGAAATAACACGAAGAAGCAAAACAAAACGACTTAAAATAAAAGATCAATATATAGACATAAATATGATATTTAGAATATTTGTACTACTTTGAAGTATTTCGAAGAGGAAGCAGAAGAGATTTGACCTTCATGTTTGAAATTATATAGAAAATAGTGAATATTTGTTGTTTTATTTTTTATCAGCCTTAAAGTATCAACATAATCAATTTCTATGCTGGTAGGTTACAAAAAAAACCCTGAGGGACTCCAGAATACACATGGCCAGTAAGACGAGATTGGCCCACAAAGAAAAGATAATAGCAATCAATACTGGTGGGGGGCTTATAAAGAACATACATGGCCCAGAAATATGTGCAACACACGTGATCAAGACAGTTTGACCATTTAGAATGACATTATGATGGAAACCTTTTGTTTGTTTGTTTACAAAATATGGCCAAACAATTATCAGAAGTACAGATAATAGAATTACAGTGTAAAATTAATGAAGTGATATTTTCACCCAAAAAAATATTTTCTATTTTACCAATACGTATTAATTGATTTTGGGGGCACCAGATGGACTAGCCATTGTGCTGCTCTGCAGCTGTCCTATCCAATAGAGGCAAAATCACCCAAAAAACGACTTACAAAATGGACTGGTTGTGGGAATGGCCTTGCTTATTGTCGTCAATGCACTGATTTGAAATAACTACACCTTTTAGATGGATTGGCACAACATTTGATGCTGAGAACTGTCTCAACTACAGACAGGATTGCAACAAAATGAGGTACAAATATGATCCGTTTCCTAATAGATGAAATGTGCAAACTTTCAGCAAAAATGCGATCCTAAAGTCTAATTGTAGTTTGATTTGAATGAGTATGTTCATTTGTTAGCATGCAAACAGATAAGATTGTCTCAAATATGTAGTGGTATATTAATACAGGGAACAAATAGAGGTGCACAAAGAGGTCATACCAAAATGTTGGAACATCAGTAACCTTATTTTAGCAGAAACGTGATTGGAACATATTCATGAGTATGACCTGATTTCGGAGGAATGTTTTCTTTTAGGGTCCTCAGCCAGGTCCCATCACTGAAGAATGGCTACATGGTATGCACCTTTATCATGTGGCCACCCAATGTTACGCAAGTGCACATTGGGTGTGAATTCAACAGCGTGGCCAGCAAAAAGTGCATCATAACTCAAACAACTTGGCTCCTACCCATTTTTTCAACACATTCCTTTTCAATAAGAAACTGCTGAATGAACTCAAACAACTTAGAAGAGGCTCTATATACAGAACACAACTCCAAATCCATTTTTCACAATAAGCCTCATATAGTTGTAATCCTAGTTCAATAAAATCTACTTCAACAGATGATGGACAACAAGTTACCACACAGTTAAGACTGTATGGATATACATCCAATCTACTCTGTGACAATGATATAATGAAACAGTTTGAGTCTAGTTTCCATTCACATCTATCCTGTTGATTTGAGTAATGTACCAGTGACAAAATATCTACCCAAAACACATTTGTGCTAAATATGTGGCAATATTTTCTTAATTCTCAAGATGACTGCAAACAGTTTGAACAAACAATGAAGAAAGAAAAAAATGGCTATTGTAGGCTACCACGGACTATATAAATGTCCCTGCTTGGTTCCGAGTGATTATTAGAAGACTTTGGAAACCCACTTTAAAGTGCAGTGTGAAAGATTCAGCATTCTAGTGTCATTGTGGCCTACTCACCTTGTGCTGCCAGTTCAGATGGGTCCCGATTGGCTCCACATGGGTGTATAATTGTCATACCTTAATTTTTGTTGTTCAGAAAGGCCTTCATGAACTCGATGTAAAAGCTGCGAGTCCTTTCTTGTAGTCAGTAATGAAACCAGGTGAAGGGATTAAATAAAGACGAAATCAACCAGCACACACAGTCAGTTGAAGAGTGGATGTTCAAGTATCATCAGATGAAAGCACAGATTCCTGAAAGTACAAAAAAAAGGGGGATTTCTAAGGACTTACAGTGTAGTTGACAACTTAAAGAGCTTTCCAGCAGTGACAGCCACAACAACAGTAATCTTGCATTGGTCTCATGTAAAGGCCATTAAAATTAGAGCTGTCCCAAATGATTATTCTTGCAATTATTTTATTTGATTATTCTAACAATTAACTTTGCAGTTATCGATTATTTCACATTACTTGATAAATGTAACTATTTACACAATATTTTTTCAGTCATCCTGAAACAGAGCGGCCGGATATTTTCTCTTCAAATATGTTTTCATTGCTGTCCTACTCGTGTGGTACAGTACGCCAGATGAATTTGGCATAGTCCGCAAACTACCACACTTTCCCACTATTTCTGCACGACGCATCAATTCAACAGAAAGAAAAGACAAGCAGGACGGGAAGTCGAACACCGACACAACATTAAAACATCCGGTTTATTTTCAAAACAAACACTCCGTTTTGACGGTTCAAAAAAATAACTGTTGTCACGGGTGTATCTGTTAAACTATCGCGGGAATTTCTTTGTCCAGGCCTTCCAGCCTACCGGTTGTGCTCTCTGTGCGGGCACGAGAGTGCACGGAACCGTCCCGCACGACGCAATGCACACACGGATCTGGTGGAATTGAGAAGAGTAATTTAAACCTAACATTTTTGAAGACCATGTGCGGGATTTGTTTTGCTACTTGTTGCTCCTCGGTGATTGCTGCTGTTATTGCATGCCGCTGCCATTGTTCCTGCCAATTCCTGTGTATTGCTCACCTGAGGCATTTGGACAGTAGGTGAAGTGGTAACCTGTTGGCCTTTTATCAAGAATGAGACTGGTTAACTTCTGTTTGAAAATGCATTGTGTATTGAGCTCAACAACACAAGTCAAGACAACGGAAAACAGAAGAGCAGCAAACCATTGCAGTGGTCTAACCAGTCTTTTTATACCCTACGGAACCAATTTGCACCAGACCATACCAACAGTGGGGGAGCTTAGAAGACATTTACACAGAAACACAGAAAGTAGTAATTTACATTGACAATTTGTGATACCTTGTTAAAATATGGCAAAGCAGTTACCGTAACAAACAAATCTGTGTATAAACTGGCTACATGATAACTTTTTTGTCAAAAACTGACATGAATGCACACCTTATCCTCAAACATGGTAGAACCAGGAAGTAAAAAAAGACATTAGTACATCATCTCCATTTTTTTTTTGCATGGTGGTGAGAAAGCTGGTAAGTAAGAAGGTAAAACATTTTTTTTTTACTATCACAACTATACATAACATTTTATGTCCTTGTGTCTGTTTTATTGTTTGTGAAGGAATGATTTCCATGTTGTAAAGAGCTTCAAAGTAGCGCTTTTTACCCTTCAGGCAAACAAACGAGCAGATCACACAAGATTATGTAATAAGCTCCATTTTGTTATCCAGCTTTTATGTCGGCAAACTTGGTTTCTGCTCTTCATTTTCAGGACAACCAAAACGGGAAACAAATAACAAGTTTAACTATTTCATTTTGCCAACTGATTCACTCAACAGTTTGCTTCTTTCACTACATTGTTCTTATTAGCCATTAACTGTGTAGCCATTAACTTTTTTGGGGGCTTATCAAGTTGCCCCAATGGATTAATACTGCATAACATTTTGTAGTCACCTTAAACTACGCTATGAAATAAACGCATCACAAGTTTGTGATATGGAGTCTATACAAACTGTTATTTGGGGTAAACATTTTCATTTAGTTTACTTTATATTTATAGGCACCATATGAAAATAATAAATGTTGCAATTGATGCATTGTACAGAATAAGTTTGGCGCCATAGTTTGCATGTTTAATGTTTTGAATAAAACAATTACTTGGCAACCTGGCTCCTGAAACGTATGTTTTGTTTCTTTGGGAAGTTATAGTTGTATAACCCTCTTTGTATCTATAGTTATAAAAGTTTATACCGGAAGAAAAAGTTTAAAAGCTGTATGTTGTGCCATGATTTATTTATTTATTTTTTGTGACGCTTGTATGTATTTGATTGTATTATAATAAAGGAATCATGCCTCTAAACTGCAGTTGCTTCCATTTAAAAGTGAAACAAGTTGAATAAAGGTTACGTTGAATAGGCTCTCCTGCAAATGGGATTTTGATCTCAATGGGATTACAAGGCTATATATACTGTAAATCAGGACTTCCTGTTGGCTTAGTCACTCTGCTCTGATTCCTGAGTGACCATATTTTCATGTCATTCTCCACTGTGTTTTCTGGTTCCTGTCTGCATAAATCAAGTTAAAGTTCTCGTTAAATGGCAGCATTAAATGCAATCTATGAAAACATGCGACATACATGTTGACCAATACAGGAAAAAATGTGCAGACTGCCTTAAAGACATTATATATAGTGTGTGTGTATATATATATATATATATATATATATATATTCAAGGTTTTTATGAGTAATGTGCATTATCAGAAGCCATTTTGTTGCAAGCCAGTAATTTACATCAACATTTTTTTAGAACACAAAAGGCAGATGTAAAAATAATGATAGCTACAATGTGAGTTTTATTCAGATTTTTATCAGCAAAAATCACGTTATTATTGATCTGAGATCACATTTTTGAAAAGCACTGTTGAAGTTGACTTTATTTACTGAAAGCGCAAACAAATGTCTCTGTCAACAAATGAGTCTTAAGCACAGCAAAAAAACAAAGAGGCCCAAAACCCAAAGCTGACGGTAGCCTTAGAGTGCTATTTGGCAATGGTTGAATCTCTGTGGTTGACCGCTGGCCAGTGTTTTTGTGGCGTGTCTGTTGGCATTAGTCAGCCCTTACAATGACCGAGCATGTTGAAGCAGTGGGTGAAAATGAGATGTCCAACTGTCTGCTCAGCCAAGCAATGCATAAAATTCACACATTTATTGGGGGTCTGCTCCAGTTTGTCTTTTCTTCTTGCACTATAAAAACTGTGCTGCCAACACCAGTGCAGAGCAAAACTTTACAGCACCAGTTGTAACTTTTTCAGCCATGCTTTCTATTTGGGTCTGGGGAGGTCAAAGTCGGACTATAGTGTTGTCTGCCCGCCACTTTTTTTCCACATTTAGTCTCTGACAGCCAATCAAAATTGGAAAAGGGATGAATCAAAATAACTTTTTACAAGGAGTCAGTGTCCTCTCATTGAGTCGCTTATGTTTAAATATCAAATGAATGGACTTGTTCATAAACGTTTGTCCACATTAATGGGTGGTGTGTATAAGCACATTCATCAGTTTTCCTGTAGTGCTACCTTGAGTTTCAGATCTTTGGTCAAAACTATTGAATACATCACATGAAACATTTCTGCATACATTATCACAGAATGTTGGCTTTAGCAGTCTGAATCAGTCGAATCAAATGTATTGATGAACAAGCAGTTTGAATGGAATTGTACAAGTTAGCTGGTACTGACACATGGAGCGTTACTGTGTCTCTTATTAAAGGGAAAATATTTATTATATTTGAATAGCTAAACTGCTATCAACAAAACAAATACATTTATTTATCAGTATAATTATGACTGGCATAGATGTTTAGCTGCATATATTCATCATCATCTTTATTAACAGACTCAGGAGTCTGTTAAAAAAAAAAAAATCATAAATGATGATCTTTAATGCAAAGTTGCAATCGCACTCTTAATTGATTGTCCTGACTGGCTGCAATGGTTATAGACTAACCTGATTAGATAGGTGGGATAAGCTTTGCAACAAGCTTACCGGTATGGGCAGGGATGTGTCACTGAAATGTTCTTTACCATCATCAAAGAGATAACAAACAAACATACTTTCAAAACACATGAAAACAGAGGAGAGAAACGCTCCTCTAATAACAGCACTATATTGCTTTTACGTTGTTAATAAAGACAAAAAAAGCTATAAACCTTTATAGTAAAGTGAGACTACTGGCCTTAGTTTATATGCATCATGCTGGTAGATGACTGGTGGTACTGGTGTGATGGACAAGGCATACAGTCCACTTACCAGTACATATTGCTGTTCCCTATAGTGGCTTGCAAACAGCCACAGCACGTGCCACTGACTTACAGCACATGCTGGTGCTTCCCAAGTGGCATAAACTAATCTCAAAGTTGTTGATGGTTTTGCTGCACTGAACATCCACATGATTGGTTGAGTACACAAAGCATTTAAAAGATTTACAGCAGATTTACAGTTTGACTGTTTGGATGTGTTGCTACACCGTGCTTAAATATTTTTGCAATGCTCTCAGGAAGTGGCTACTAGGTTCATCATTATATACCAGTAAGCGCAGTATTCTATACCTCTAGTGAAAAAGTCTTAACTTTTTTAAACATTTATCCAATCTAACTCAAGCTTTTTTGTCTCATCTTCATGCAATCTTGGATTCGATTAGCTATCATAGATATAGCCTCAAAGAGCAAAAGCTAACATTCCCAGTTCATCTGGTGGAGCCAGTGAGGACTGAAATAAACAATTTGGAACATTGGTACAAAACTTTCTTTTCTGTGTGCTCAACTATTTCTTGTTGGTGAGCTATAGTAATTTGAGCAACAAGAATAGCATTGGAGTCTAAAGATTACATCCTTGACTGATTTGGTAGATGGGTGTGCAGATGTCTGTTTATGGAGATTGAGCTCTTAATTAATTTTCTCAACAAATGATAGCCAATATGTTCCAGGATTGCATTAAACAGTTAATATCCCCGCCCCTTTTCCACATGGATTATTTCCCACATACAACATAGCTTGTTGGAGTATTAGCATTAATATAACTCTGATTACAAATAAAGCTGTGTATAGAAATCAATCTTCTTCTTCTTCTTCAGACCTTTGTAAAAAATAAACACAAATAGCAAATTACTCAATTAACATTTAAAGGGTCTTTATAGGGGTAAACTTCTACCCCAGAACTACATTTCTACCCTGGTAAATCGGGTGGAAAAGCAGATATAGTTCCTCAAAAAGACCAGAGTTCTGGGGTTTAGTTCCTCTGGTTGAAAAGGGGCTTAAGTCTCTTAAAAATAACTTCCTGATACTTTTGGCTGAACTGTGGCTTTAGTCAGTTTCAACCATTGAAATTGATAAGGTTAAGGCTGATGTTGTTTGGTAATAATCAGCACATAAAAGTAGGTATCAAAGTGCTAAATATAATATTGGAAGCTTTAACGTGTTGCTGCTCTTTAAGTGGACACTCCCCCATCTTGGCTCACTCAGCCTCTGTTTAAAGACAGAGTGAGTCCAGTCCTGCTTCAGGCTGTCCAAACCGGACACTTCTCTACTGCCAAGGTAAATACATTTCACGGGGCTGTAATTCACTCACTGTCCAAGTGTTTTATTCGCATAGACTTACTCGGCAAAGCATGGACTAAGTTTGCAAAGTTTGCTGTTATCATTGAGAGCTGGACAGCACTAACCTCAGCGTTAGTTAGCACCCAGCTAGCCTTGGTTAGCTAGTGGCGCCCGAATGCTAACTGCACTGACTAAGTAAGTGGGTTAAGAAGTTATTAAGGAACCATTGTCCTGCAGTTACGGACATTTAAAAAACCGTCACAGTTATATAAATTGTAATGTTGACGCTGAGATCCCTCTGAATTCAAATAACTTTGTTTCGATTGTGTCCTTAGCTTTCGGAAACAATGAGAGAAGTTTGCTATTTGAAGTTGGCAAAGTCATGTAAAACAGCTCAAAAAAGGAGTTTAAAAGGGCCAGTGTTTGGGTGCAGTTCACTTTAGTTAATATTACTTGAAGTTTCATTGATTTTAAATGCTGTTAACAGGCGTCAGAGGAGTCCAAGGGAAGCTCTGAAGGTGAAAGCACTGCATGTGTGCAGCTTTTTGCATGTAAACGGGTAGCTGGTCAGTTATTCTTCAACATGTATACGTGTCTAAAATCATTTTAACAGCAAGGCAGCTCTGCAATGCATTCCGTTAAAGTCTCTGGTTTATACTGTTTTTAAGGTGAATGAACATAAAAAGGTAATGTTTATGGTAGTAGGCTCTATTGCATTGCATCATGGGCTTCTGTATATTCAACTCTTTTGTGCACTCCATTAATTCACATCAATACTTCCAGACTTCATTAGAAGGATATTAAGCTGATTCTCATAAATCCACCTCACAAACAACCTCCAAGGGGGCCAAAGTTCAATTAACATTTCTCAAATACTGTTGGATGAAATCCTCATCATAACATGCAAACAATAAACTGCTACCTGAGGTGTATATTCATATTCAGTCATTGTTTTCAACAGGTGGAGAGGATTTCTGTAAGAGACAATCAAAGGAAAGTTTCAGCTGCAGAACATCCTTCACTCGCTTCACTATGGGGGCTGTCGTCTCCCGGTGGAAGGTTAGTTTCAAATCCCTCATCAATTTGAGCTTTTTACATTATGCTGCATAAAAAAACATGCATACAGCACAGTAGTTGGTAATATTATTTATTGTCAAACAACACGATTATATTGAGCGATATCTTACTGTAACTTTAGGTAATTAAGCTTTTGATGCACATGTAGGTCTGCAAATTCAAACTGTAGGCACACATAATGTATCCTTGCTTTAGAAAGATGTATACAGATAACCACAATTATGTTATCGTCATTCCTTGTCGTATTTGCATGCATAGGCAAACTGAATAACAAAAAGAAGAGAAGAACACACGAGGCACAAAATGTGCAGAAAAGTAGGAAGATGAAACAGGAAGTTTACGGAGCCATTGAGAAAGTTGCTTGCGCAACACATGCACTGTGTGTTATTATACATGTTGCTGACTGATATTTCGCAATATTTGCCCTGCAGGCTAAACCATCCACTGTGGACATTTTGGAAGGGATCGATAAGGTATGCTTCACCTCATGAAAGGTTTCAACAATCCTCTTTATTTTTTCATGTGACCCGTTTACATTTAAAGGGATACTTCACCCATTTGCATGAAGCTTTGTATCATTAGAAACATGGTAGTAGTGTTGAATGGTCGTGAATCCAACCCTCATTTTGCCCTGAGACGAGAAAAATATGTTTTTCTTTGGATTCACGACCATTCAACACTACTACCATGTTTCTAATGATACAAAGCTTCATGTAAATGGGTGAAGTATCCCTTTAAGTGGAGGTAAATTATTTAGTGGCTCAAACCCCGGGATTAGCACAGAGTTTCTTCTGGAGAAATTATGAACAGTGTTTAATTTCTGTTCAGCCAAAGGTGAAATCTTTCAAATAACGTTTTCAGATGGTTTATATGTATGTCTTATGGTATGGCAAAAAAAAATAGGAAGTCGATGGTGCTTTCTGGTATTTACTTCACGGTTGCTTAGTGACCATTTAAGACTAATTCGAATGTGGTTGTATAGCGCTGGCAGACATGTTTCACAAGCGTGCACCTTTTAACAGGAGTAATCAGATATGCCACATCAGCTTCTCCTGAGCTGTCTGATAGAGCTTTGGTGCTCCTCTACAGTTGAGCTAGTGTTAGGTTATTTTCAGCTGCAGCCCTCGGAGGCCCTAAACTGAAGAGGTCATGTGGTATTGAAGTTATGAAGCAAAGAGGCTCAAGCCTGTTTGTTTCTTTTCAGAAATAAACTTCTTTTAGAACAGTTTGTTTTAGCTCCAGTCAAATGCCCCGTGCATGGTTAGACTGCACATGATGATGTACTGAAGGGCTGACTGTGTGATCTTTTTATCCAGTGTTTGAGTGACAGACACACATGTTACTGCAGAATCATAGTGACCAGAGTGGGTCCCATTCTGTTTGCTTGCTATTTTTGGATGAGGCAGCCTGGTTTACCCAGTGATGTAATACATGCTTATTTAAAAAAAAAAAAAAAAAAAAAAAATCCTGAATGAGTCTTTGCTAATCTCAGAGAGATACTTTATTACATTTATCTATTGATATTTGGCTTTTCTTCCTGAAGTCTGTGCATTTACCATAAATCAACTTTACAGCTGATCCAAAAAGAATGATCTTCCTTTGCATCTATTTGAAGACATGAAATACTTCCGTCGTAATTTAGACATCAAAATGATGACAAAGCGTGATGGCTCTCATAGAGGTGGTTGGTAATTTAGGGTCCTTTTTTCTCATTTTCTGAACCAAAATGTTAAAACAGCAGCAGTATTATATTCCCAGTATTATATTTTTTTATGCGTAAATGGTCTTTTTCAAAATATGCATCAAACATTAAACTGAGTTTGACTTAAATGCATCTAATATTTGTATGATTTAAAACATGTTTCATTGCTTTTCACACAGACGGGATGTGTTGAAGTTTCTGGAGTGTTTTTGATGGTGAATAGATGAGACCGTTGCAGTAGTCTAGTCTGGAAGTGATGAATGTGTTTTTGTGTTAAAGAAACACAGAAGTGCTGTATAGTTTGCCCCACATTCTAGATGACTTTAGTGTCACCTTTGGAGAATTTGAAAACATAAGCCCAGTGCATGTATTAAACTCCTTTTTCATTTTTTCCTCCCAGGAAATACAGACCCTTGAGGAGTACAGTGAGAAGTATCAGAGGCAGCTGAAGATATGGGTGGGGCGTCTGATTCTCTACTCGGCTCTGCTCTACCTGATCACGTGCATCGTGGTGTATTCCTGGTACCTGCCTGAACAGACGATCGGACGGCTCATATTGGCTCTCCCCTTTCTAATATTTCCTTTAATGTAAGTTGATGAGATATGTTTGTAATGCCCATTGATGCATATTTTCTCAAAGATGTCTCTGCAGTGTAACATCTGTTTCCCTTTGTTTCTTTAGAGTATGGTTACTTCGAAAATTGCTTATAATTATCTTTTCACGGAGAACTGAAAAAAATAGTAAGCTGATTCTTTTCATTTTCACTTTTTGCTATAGACGTTATAATATACTGAATATTTGATGTTGAATTTTTTTTTTCCCCAGATGACAAATTAGAGGATCTTAAAGCACAGAAGAGGAAAATAGTAAGTTACTCTTTTATGGTTCTCTGGTCTCCTACAGTATTATGTTTGGTCTAGAGTTTTGCTTAGACCAACCCTGCACAGCGAGGCATGTTGCTGCTCCAAATCAATCAATGTATATGCATTCAATTGCTTTCAATCAAAGTGCTTTACATGGCGCAGGAATAAAACGGACAAAAACATTTTAAAACACATTTCTATCCTAAGACAGGACAGCAGGGAAACTACAACTCATGACTCGCACATCAGTAAACAAGCAGGTCTTCAGGGCTTCCTTGAAGTACATCATCTGAAGACGTCTGTTTAACGTCCATAGATAAACTGTTCTACAATGTTGGAGCACAGAAAGGAAACACTCAGAAGGCTATTCCCTTAAAAATAGAATATTTCTGAAGACTAAGTGCCGCACATTTTGCACTTTCAAAGAATAATTCTTACAGCACATAGCTGTAATATTAGAGGGGAGGGAGCCTGACCGACCAGTGTACATCGTCCTGATCAAATTTTATTAACTCAAGACAGAAAAAGACTTCTGAATTTAAATGACAAACTTACATTTTTTTTGTATTTTTTTTAAGATTTTCTCTCTAATGTTAATGAGAAAAACTCAGCTAAAGAGATCAACCAACCGACCTTTTTGTCAAGTATTGCTCTCACACTGGTCAGAAAAGTAAAGAAAACATCTTAAAACTCGTCTTCTCCATAGAACTCGTTGTAATTCGATGTCTCGCGGGGTAAAGGCTTTATTTGCTAATATAAGAAAAGCTCATATTGATGCTCTCAACATTTCCAGCAAGCTAATGCAGCATCTTTACAGACAGTGTTTGATAGGTACAGTGACTTAGCCCACCCTGCTAATGTCGCTTTAATTAATAGCATTTAGTGCAGCAAAGAAATAAATCTGAGAAATTGCTTGTCATCCTCTGTCAAGTCTAATAACTTTCAATAATTAGTGCTGATGGATTTTCACACTCTCCATTATCGAAGTAGTGAATGTAATTATTCTTCATATTAAATGTAAACATTAAGGAATGTTTAGGACATCATTTAAATGAAGATATACATTTGGGTAACGTCGGGCTGCACTTTCTCAGTCAAGTTAACTTTAAATGTTATGGTCGTCGATTCCTGAGATATTAATGTGTGTTTATGAAACTGCTATTAATTATATCAGTTGATTATTTAATGATTACTCTGCAATAGAGCCATTATAGGAATAATTTCACTGAGCAATGTCCTGGAAAAAAATGGTGTCAGCATTTATCATTTAATCTCTTTTTGACTATTTTTGCCCAGCTTGAAGAAGTTATGGAAACGGAGACGTATAAAAATGCAAAAATGATTCTGGAGAGATTTGATCCTGAGTCCAAGAAAAAAATGGTGAGTCATTCTGTCAACATTTGAAAGATAATGTCACATTGTGTAGTTGTTACATGCTGAAAACATGCTCTAACACCCTCTTGTTATCCGTATTAAGGAGCTGGAGTCCACTCCAGTTGGACCACAGATGACTCCTAAACCAGGACAAGGTAGCAAGAAGTTCTGAAGAGATGCATTATTTTTCTTGCCTCCTCTCCAAGTTTGAAAATTGTTAAAAAACCCTGCAATGATTTCTGTGTTAGAGCTCCGCCAGCGCAACGTCGTCCCCAAAACCCCCACACTGGTGGTGAATAGTGGAGGAGCTGCTACACGCCCTCCTCTTGCCTCTGGGCCCACCTATCCTGGCCGATCTTCCCACTCTGCTCCAGGTGGACCCCCAGAGAGGAACCTGTCGGCTATAGCTGCTCAGCAGAGCTTGATGAGGAAGCCTGTGACCCCTGGAACACCTGTTCCAGGAGCCGGTGAGTTACCTGCACACAGGGGGACCACATCATAATGTGCTCGATTAAGGCCTGATTTACTCTTCCTTGGCTCTGTGTCCCCAGTTGCTCAAGGCCCTGTGGTGTGTGTGTTGTCAGAAAGGTGGTCTATATTATACTGAAGTTGTAATGGGTAATTATAAGAATGTAGTTTTAAATATCTTACTAGAAGGTTCATCCTTTTTCAAACAAGGTAAGAATTGTGAACCAAAATTAAAAGTAGGCAGAACTTAAATAAAGTCAGACTATTCACTCATGGGATATGGTGTTTTTTTCCTTACATTTCATGCCGCTTTCAAAGATTTGTAAAGCCAGCCAACACCATTTAAGAATTTCCTTAGAACACGTGTTAGAAACAGATGACATCTGTGGCATGTAGAGGGATTGAATATTCAATGTAAATTATGTCTGGACTATGAACTCTTAATAGAAGATGCAAATAAGTGCAAACAGTAAAGAAAACATGTTTCTAGAGGAAGCCGCACGCTGCACTTGCCATGTGGAATGCCAACTGTGAAGTATGCACAGATCAGGATTACATTAACTATGATTAATTAGCCAGACCTGCATTTGTTCTCTGGGCAATAGTGGCGGAATCTCACTAAATGTCTTTTAATGCTCGGCGAAATTGCCTTTGGCATGGGGAACACCTCGCAAATGGTGTACACGACTTGATGATATCACCCTCTTCTGTGGAAAATTGAAAGTGAAAAGCAATTTGATACAAAGAGTCACCACAGAGTTTCCATATGTTGGTAAATTAATAACCAGCAGGATACCAAGACTCTGCCAAGTCTCCCAGAAATGACCAGTCATCTTCCTATGATTGCTCTTGATGTTAGATTATATTAATTACTACTCAGCAAAACAGCAGGGATTCTGGACGTGCTTTGCAACTGAGATTCAATGTTCAGTCATTAAGGGGGGAGGAAAAAAAAGGGCCGGGTTTTGAGTAAAATTCATCATGGTTTGTGCAGTTAACTGCCTCAAGATTTCCCTGAGCATTCACTGCAGGCAGGTCAGCTTCAGTGCAGTGTGTGTTTAAGACTTGAGACTGTGTCTAAGAAGCATTGATGTTGTGCTTTAACAGGGATGCACCCTCCAGGCCCACCCCTGGCCAGACCTGTGCTCCCAAGGGAAAGAGGCGCCATGGACAGAGTCATTGAGTATCTTGTCGGCGATGGCCCTCAGAACCGGTACAGAATCTCTGCTCTTCAGGGGACACGTTTATTTACTGTAGCTAGGAAAATTTTTGAATGTGCGTTATGGACAGTTTCCTACCTCGGAATGATTTTGGACAAGTAAAAAGGAATTCTATGTATTTCTAATGTAGCTAATGATTAAATACAGATAATTATCAAAGATTAACGGTGACTTATCTTGCTGCTCTCGTAACTCGATTGCCTTCCTTTTCTTATAGATTTGCTCTCATATGTCAGCAGTGTCTCTCCCATAACGGCATGGCATTAAAAGAGGAATTTGAATACGTTGGTAAGACTCGGAGAAACACAAACACTCTGTCAGTCTCTATCAAACACTGTGCCTTCATTTGCCCTCTAGCATTTGGCAGTGTAGTATATCATATGGCTCTTAAATGCCTCTGCCACTAGCGACCCTTGTAAGCAAAAAACGCAACAAGATTGAATATGCAAATAGGTGCTACACATCAATCTGAAATGTTTATGCTTCTCAGGCATCTTTTGTCATTGCTTCACATTCATGTATATTAATCTAGGTCTGTTTTAATAATGTGTAAGCAAAGTGACGTACACGATATGTCTTATCTGTGTGGTTTCAGCCTTCCGATGCGCGTATTGTTACTTCTTGAACCCTGCGAGAAAGACGAGGCCTCAGGCCCCCAGACTCCCCGAGGTCACAGGAGAGCAGAAAGAGTCCTCTGAAGCCCCCTTACGCTCCTCTGCTGCTGACGCACAGGACGACCACTCAGTTTTAGGTAACAATGACACTCGAGCAGGATTTGTCCACGTGATACGACGGTTTACCAATCCAAGAACATTTGAAAAAAATCCCTTGTTAATACTGTTTTTGCATATTCTGTAGTGTCTGTTTGTCTTTCTCCTACCTTTTTTAGTCTTATAGTTGTTGTAAATTCATGCAAATCTAAACACAACCATTATCTGCAATTACAGAGAAAAGCAAGCTTGCTGATGTCTCTGCTGAAACAGACCCCCAAGAGCCAGGCACTCCAACAACCACAGAGCCCAGCTGTGCGTCAGACAGCCAAAGCACTCCAGAGTCACAAGATCCACCCTCGGAAAAATCCGATGGAGAGCAAGATTTGTCTGCCATGGAGGTGGAATAAAAAAAAAAAGGCGGTGTAGTGATTTCAACACTAGTCACGCTGGAGAAATAAGTTAACTTGTAAGCTAATGCCGTGAGTTGGAATAACACAGGAATAAACCAGCATCTGATGTGATTATTTTTTTAAACTTACAGAACAGAACATCCTTTCTTTTGAGAAATGTTTTTATCGTCGGCACAGTAGTTATGAATTGAATAATATAGTGCATGGCATTTGGTAGCATCACAAAACAAACCTCTTGTCCAGTACGGTTACAGGTGCAGCCCAATTTCACAATATGTAATGGGGGCGGCGTTCAGGATTTAGATGGTGGATGTTAAAAAAATCCCCTATATATCACAGGAAAAGTTGTTTTCAGTTTATTTCCATATTTTGGAATTTTTCTAGCTTAATTAGTTGGAAATAACTTTTGTGGGGAAATAAAATTGTATTTATGGGAAATTATTTATTAATAGTTTACTG
Source organism: Symphodus melops (assembly GCF_947650265.1). Lineage (NCBI taxonomy): Eukaryota > Metazoa > Chordata > Actinopteri > Labriformes > Labridae > Symphodus > Symphodus melops. The sequence goes on from NC_136702.1 coordinate 10,106,230, forward strand.
TAATGCTGTGCCATTCATGACAGTGTTTACTAGGCTACTTCGCTACGCGGTAGTACTAAAAACATGTTTACACAACCTTGCTACAATAATTGGACTGCACATACAGTTTGTATTTATTGCTTAAAGGGAGGAAATTAGATTTATTTCAGTACTGTGCACCTGCCCTAAGTGCCTTTTTATAAGATGTGTGTGCTTCAGAGTATTGTACATGAAACCTATTTACATATAGACAGTAATGTCATGTACTGTAAGTGTTTACAGACAGTGTGTGTTTGCTGAATGTCAGAATCCATTTGCTGTATGAATAATAAATAAACTTTTGAGAAAATGTACACAAAGGGGTGTCTTAATTTGCTTAAAGGGATAAAGTCAGGAATTATTTGACTGATGTTAAAGTACCATACCAGTATTATACCTGCCTATGTACATATATATAAATGTTAATAAAACAGTACTAAATAATACAATAACATTTACAGTGGTTAAAAAAAATGACATGCATAAATTTTAATTACATATCGTGTGAACATGATAATCTGATTAAGAGATTATAAAAGGTGTTGCTCCTATCTTTCCTTGCTTCCCGTATTATGTCGTGTATTTTAAATCCCTGCTCTATTTCTCCTCTGGTCAGCTTCTAACCAAGGAGCATGTTTAAACGGTCCGTTTTCATTAGCAGGCCAATTTTAGCTTGTGATCATTTTATTTTAGCTCATTGATCATTTGAGACAGCATAAGATAATGGTGCTGACACAGAGACCAACCAGTCTTGATTGCTTGACCCTCTTCATTTGCAACAAGAAAGTCATTGCGGCTACAAACTTGCTCGCTGCCATCACATGACCCTTTTTTTCCCCTGAAGATAAACCGTAAACTATTGGTGAGGTCAACAGCCCACATCTTCTATGTGTTTTGATAATGTATGTTTACAGAGACTTGACCTCCCGGGCCTTGCAATGCATCAATGTGACACCGACAGTAACGCCTGATTCCACCGTGTGCTGTTTGAGGTTGACCTCTGACAAGAGCCAAACTGGGAAAAAAATGGGACATCAATAGGACAACATTTGGATGTTATTTACACTGTTGGGAGGTTGTCCAGTATACATAGCCTGAACATATGTGCGTCCTCATAAGTAATGTATCACAAAAGATCTCTGCACTTCGGTGGTTTTAAAAGGTAGGTTTGAGTAATATGTTTGAGTCCACCACACAGAATTGTTTTGGACTTTTTGGACTTGAGAGCCAAATTATCTTCTGTCTGCAGGATTTTCAACTCTAAGTTTTCGTCTTTGGCTTTATTATTTCATGCATGGACAGGGATCTGGGGATCAAACAGAAACAGTGTTTAAGAACGGTTTGATTTTGAGTATATTATAGTTTTGAAAATACTCCTTAAGTCATTTTTATTTGGTGAACAGTGAGAACATCCTTTTTTTTCTAGAATGGCCCTTCCTCTGATAAAAGGTTCATACTGTAAACATCTACACACCTAATTGACTCATCTACACCTCTTATAAGTACGTCTGAAAGAAATACAACAAAAGATGCACTCTGGATTCTGTGTCCAATTGTCCAAACTCTCTAAGGATTACATCTGAATTGCTATCATGGAAACACTAATTGATTTTCAAGGATGACAAACGACACACAAAGCCCCAGTGCCAGGGTAATTTTGTGCAAGCGAGGAAAATGTACAGTGGTGCTGTCCCAAGGTTCATAGTTCTTTTCATACTCATCTCTCACATGTGCATTCGAGGCCACTTGACATAAATTTATACTGATCTTTTATTTATACCCAGAAAAAATGGCAGATAAGAAACATAAGTGTTCTTGATATTGTGTTTTGTCATATCTAGCAGCCAAAGATTGAAATCCTGCGAAACAATTTTCTGAAGAAATGAAAGAGCGTGCCCTCCTGAACCCTGGAGGAAAATAACCCCACGGTGCGAGGCGGAATATGAAACAGAGGCAGAGAATAAGTAAAATAGACAAGTGCACCAGGCTTGTCACTTTTCCATTTGCTGCCCCCGAGCGTGAGCACTTCAAAATTCTCCTCATCTCGGCGAAAGACCTTCATCGTTATGCTCTATCTACTGTACTGAATACGAAAAAAGTACCATATCAGACAGGGTTAATAAGAAGTTTTAAAAGATTTACACTGTTTCTGTCTGTCTCTAAGAGGAATGCAACAGGAAGGACAACTAAGGCATAAATATACACAACAAAATACATTATGCAGTCGAGACACTGTGGAAAACATTGAGATGAGTGTCACAGAAACAGTTAACATGGTTGTCGTATCAGACATTACTATTGGCTCTTGACAACAGCATCATTACACAGTAATAAGAGCACAATCTCCTTCAGAGAAGCATTAAAATCAAATTAGAGGATACAAGAGCCTGCCTTGATGAGCTGCGAGGGGCGATGCTTCCCGAGCAGTGGATCTCTGGTTATTACCGGAGCTCTTTAGCTGCTCGGGCTTGAATTGCCACTTGACAAAGTTGAGCAGCATTTCACAAAAGGTCATCAGCTTCCAAGAAATTAGTTTTTTAAATTCAAGTCATTTGAAACCCACACACACTCAGGATTGATGGCTCTCCATTTTTTTCCCCTCCCTCGTGTTCTATCTGTCAAAGCCATGAATACATGCGGCTGAATGCATGATGCCGGCAATAAAGCACTGCACTGTAGTTTATACCAGAGTGACATTCAGGGATCAGAGAGCATTGTCATTCTCTGTCCTATCCTGAACTCATTACACCACTGAGCGATGACATCTGTTTGAGCACTCACACAGTTTGACAATTATTAGGGCAAACACTCCTCTGTTATTTAAATGCTAAACTGGGGAGGGCACACTTTTAGAACAACAACACTGACATGATAGTACATATCTGTTTCATTGTAGCATTAAAACACTTCAGATTGAGTTATAATTTATTGGGCTGTTTTTTTTTAACTTTTAATGCTGCTCTACTTGCATCATTTTTGTGCTTGTCAATTGATATATTGACTAATTTTATATAGCGTTAGCATAAAACATGCCCTTGAAATCAATAACATAAAAACATGTCCAACCTAAATTTACAAGTCCAGTCATATAAAGGAGCATAATTCAGCTATAGAGAAGAGTAAATGAAAAACAAGACACCTTTGTTGTCTTGTTGTTTTACTTAAGTTTTGCATATTTTTGTGGAGATGTTCACAAAACCGCTGTAAACAGAGAAGGTGGGGGTAGAAATGGAAGACCGAGACAACACACTTGTGCCACTACCTCATGTGGAAATCATACAAAGCATCCTGCAGGCAGCAGGTTCATTTTATAGCTTCATCTATTACCACACTGTCATTGTTAATTGTCTTCTTTTTACCTCTGCAGGATTCTCCAAATTGGTCCTATCGAATGTGACAGGAGGAAGAGCATTAAGCATCTGACAAGATGATATCTAAGTTCAATTTCCTACTCCTCACCTGATTTATACCTGCGGCAGATCATTTTCTTTTCTGTCATAAAGACCTCTATAAATCAGTGGTGCTTATGGAAGCACTACAGAACAGGGTCTCTGGATTTGTATCCCCTGTGTTTGCTATTAGGAAGCCATTACAGCCACATTTTCCTCCTTCAAACAAAAATGATCAAATCTAATACTGGCAAGATTAGAGAGATAAAGAGAGAAAGTGCTGGCGGAGCTGTTCAACACAGGGCCCTATCTAAACAATATGCTCTAAACTCAATAAAAACAGGGCTTTTTGCTGGTGACACCATTATCCATCTGTTTGGACAAAATTGCTGTATCATGGTATAAATCTGCGACACAAGTGACATATCCTCTAAAATAAAAGGGAACATTAACTGCTCTATCTTCTAGAGGCCATGGGACTGGCTGGCTATAAGCTCAGTCAAGTGTGATGGCAGTTATACTGTGTTTTACTAGACTGCAGACAATTATACTTTGCTCCTCTCCCCTAAGAAGACAAACTGCCATGGCTTCAGCTGAAATGATTTCAAATAGATTTTCCAAAATGTCTGTCGCCAGATTGCTTCCATACATTATTTCACTTAAATGGAGAGAAAAAAAGAGGGAGCAAATCCACAAATCAATCACAACGGCCCACTTTACCAGATGGAAAGACGAGAGCTTCCTGTGTGTGTGTGTGTGTGTGTGTGTGTGTGTGTGTGTGAGAGTGTGTGTGAGTGTTGAAGACCTGCAGAGAAGGACGGTTATAGGATGTGCACAGTCCTGTCTCTGCTATGTGTCTCACTCATCTTGAAGGATGACATAGACTATCTACTTTCAGTGGTTAGCTGGCGGTGCTGTAAAAGTGAAATAATGTATAATGAACTGACCTGCTGACTTCTGGTTAGTTCAAAAGCTACTTCATTCTTCAACTGTCTTTAATCTGTTAAAATAACAGGGGAAATGCAATTATAATAAACATATCAGGGAACACAAAATCTTCAGTGTATGTAACAATCAATTTGAATGTAGATGTGAACTTCTTACATGGTGTATAAATAAAGCCTTGAAACACAGCCATATACATAAAAGGCTATACATACATTAAGATAAAAATAATAATTACACTACAGTAAAAACATTTATTCATTTAGCACCCTCCAACCACAAACGATACGTTAAGTTAAAATAGAGGAAAAAAAGATTGTCATAGAAAGTCACATTTTAAAATGTGTGTGCAGTAGGATAGGCTACAATAAAAGATCTTAAGTATTAAGTATTCTGTCATACTTAAGAAAGTGAATTTGATATAAATGATTGAGTCCTTATTGACACCTACTTAACATCCAGAAAAACAAGCTTTCCGTATTATTATTAATGTGCTTATTTGTTTTTCATTGTAGGCTACTTTTGTTTACGTTCGTCTCAGGGATGGGAAGGCGGGATTTCCTCTCACATTTCATCCAATCAGGACACGCCCACATACGCGAATAATCGCTGTTAAAGTAAAGTGGTTTCTAAGTTAGTTCACGTCATATATCGGTTGAAAGGAAACATGTCCTTTATCAAACTGAGGAACTGCGGGATTAAAAAGGCCGGCTAAGCTTTAGGAGCGGGTCAGAAGAGAAGAAGCATCCCTTAAATGGACCAACGCCACCCAGCTAGTTTACCTGTTAGCTCAATAGGGCAAGCACCGGTTCTGTATCGGGAACATCTTAAATGGTAACTTTAATAAGTCAAAATAAACTTAAACTGCTGTACGCATTGTTGGTGTATTTATCCTTTATATTTCACCCAAAGGAGCAGAATGTCAGGGACGCAACACCAGCAACGAAGTTACCTGGACAGTGATGCAGTAAGTGAACAAACACTCCTTACAACGAACATGTTTGTCTGTCACCATGGTGTGAATAGTATCAATTCATAAATGGTCAATACTTGGAAAGCCCGAAGCTCCTGTATGCAGAGCTGTGATATACATACGGTTTGTACTTACAGGTCAGTCAAAATGCACAATACAAAAGGTAAAAAAGGCCTTCAGGTTATCTCTCCCAGACCTTTGCTTTCCAGCTCTAGAATATCATCAAACATAAACTCTGCACTGTTTAACAAACTCATGAATCTGTGACTCCAATGGGATCTATTAGATTGTATTTGATCTGTTAAGAGATATCTGTAGCAGCATGGACACCATTTTTTCAAGCTGCAGGGCTGAAATCAATCTAAATGTTTGTTAAAACTGCCTTCCTGGCCTTAGAGGACAAGAATTGTTTAGTACCGTATGGATTAAGTTGACGTGTTGCCCAAATGTGCCTAAGATCAATATAAAACATGTTTGGTAGATATGTTGCTGATTTTGTCACTCTACCAAAGACAGTTTTAGCAGTGTATAGCAGATCAACTCTTGATTATTCCTGCTTACATGAGTGTCTCCTCTAAGTTTCACAGATGTTTTCTTATTTAGCAAATGACAACAGAGAAATGACAACAGAGAAATGACAACAGAGTTAAACACATTTCTTTCTTTTATTTTTGCAATTTGCCTGGCGCACTTATTTTTATGCGTTCCGATTCAGTTCTCAATTCAATGCAGATACTTAGTCTGTCTCCTGGGTCGCAATTTGAGGTAAACTGGATTCACAAATATAATAACAAGACCAAAACATTTATTCATACACATAAAAGCAATAAAAAACAATACTTCCTTCAGGATAAAAAGTATGGTTAAAAAGTTTACAGATGAAAGGTCAAAACTTATTGGCCACCCACAGCAACCAAGTGTCCAATCAGAGCATAAAATCCTTGTGTTGAATTTGAGACTGCATTTTCTTTGCTCTCAATTTAAGATGAATTATTTTATTTTTCAAGAATGTGCTGTAAATTAGCAATAACTCTGACACTGAGCGCTGCTTCCCGTTGAGCGTGTGCTCAACTTATACTGCATAGAAACTGAAATGTCTCAATGAAACGTAAGTAAAACAACTCTAATACACTTTCTGTGTTCGATCACAATCATTTGATTCATAATTATTAATAGTTGAAAGTCCTCACACAAATCGTATATTACCTAAAAGCCAATAAACCAGTCACACACATGCACTTAGACAACGCTGCATTCAGCATTACAGTCATGCACATTTATTACATTTACTGTAGATAGCTCAAACAGCCATGCATGACTCCATTCATCTCTGTTTTGTGCAGAGAAGTGCAATATTGAGTGTGAGATTAATTTATGCAAAAAACCTGTCACAATTGTATAAAAAAAATCTGCTGATCTGAAAGAATATCTAAGATTAAAGAGCTGCTTCGCATATTTCAAATTTTTGAAATGTAAGAATTATAACATTTCACGACTTTTTCTCATTATGTTGACTCTCTTTGTGCCTCTTATACAGCGTGTCTATTTCAGTGTCATGCCTGGATGACGATATACACTGCTCAACTTATATTTTATATGAGCTATGCTTGACCCATAGTTTGAGCAAGAATGCTATAGCCAACTAACACCCTAAAGGCTTAGCTTAATGTAGCATAGTAACTGCTACATAAACATTTAGATCAGTGGCCGTACTCAGGAGCCACATTGACAAGAAAATAGAAGTAGACATAAATGTAAGAGCCTCAATCCAAGAAATGCTGCGCCATCAGTTGTTAATGGATCTCCATGTATGTTGTTGCATTTTTGCAGTGAAACCATGTCGAGCCGTTCTTCTGTGATGTCATAATGACTGTCGATTGCTCAGACAGAGATGAGTAGTTGTTGCGTGTTGTGGATATCCAGGCTTTCATCCATTGCAATGCTGACAAACTCAGCAGAAGACATTTTCTATATGTAGAATATGTTCAGTGTTCTCTGAGACGTCGGATACCCTCCAAGTCAGAAAGTTGATTTATTTATTTATTTTTTCCCCCACCTATCGTTCCAGGTTTTTTTTTTCTCAGGAAACAATGTAGAACCGGTCAGTGATATGTAATCCTTCACTCTTTCTTCTATTAGTATCTCGTTTCATGTTTTTAATCGATTTTTGTGTGATTTTGGTAGAACGCCTCTGTGGCTCTTTCGCTAATTTAAGTGTGGATTGTTTTTTTTTTGTGTGAGCAGTTTGTTTCTGTTTTGTTAACTTTTCAGCCTTTGTGAACTTTGGGTGTTTTGTGATGGCGCTGCAAATGAGACCTTTTGTAAACTAATGTTATCACAAAAAACAGACAGTTGCATTGGAGATCCCGGTCCTCTTAAAACGTTTGATATTCCCCTTCACACTTGCGATTCTGCTGTTGTTGTGCAATTTTTTGGTTAGTTATCCCAATGAGTTTGCACTTGTCTCCCACAAAAGACACAAGACAGAATACACAAATCATCCCTGCGCTTTCTGTCATCCTGAGAACAATAAATGTAACATTTTTAAAATGTCTATGCTACATTAAAAAAATGAACTTTGCATAGAAATTGAGTGAAATACAGATATATAAACAACATATCACAACATTGTAACAAAACCATTATGTAGGATACGATTAACAGTAGATTTGACCTTGCCTTTTGTATACTGCCTTTAATTGAAGCTTCATGTAGTTGTTTTTCTATTATACTCACATATGTTATGAGTCACTGATGATATTACATTTATTATTAACCCTGGATTGCAGCAGCAGCACTTTAAAAATAAGTTTCATCTGAAACCATAAAAATGGAAATAAGACATGTAGCTTGACGTTTCTAAGGGAAATCTTCAATATCAAAGTGGTCTTGAGTCTGTTTATTATCGAGTGTTTTTTAGAGGATCTTGCATGAGAAGCCCTCTGGGTGCTTTTTGTAGTCTGAGGAAAAAACAACAAAAACAAAGAAGGTGGCAGCACAAAACATGGGAGACGGCAGTTGAAAGCAGCATTGAACAAAATGTGTATACTGTTTTTCAGTGTTTATGACATTGCCAACAGGGTGACAGCCCCGACAACATTCATGGAAGTAATTATCTCAATAAAGCCTAGGTACAACAACAATCCAGTGCCTCTTCTTTGTGGACATTAGCCTGTTGGCACTGCTGCGCTGTGACTGTGAGCCAGATCGTCTTTTACTGTGATATTCCCTGTTGCCAACCATAATTAATTGCTTTACAGTCTTCGAGGCCATAATGCTCATCAGTTATTAATTAGAAATTCATTTTGCTGAATAAATAATGCTTATGATTGATGATGAAAGTTGTAATTAGGTTCTTGGAGTAATTCACAGGGGAGCGAGCCTTTACACTTGAATCCAGGCTATTAAATACTGCTCATTTAAGGGACTGCTATACCTCTTGTCATAAAGCAGGGCTTCTGTGCTAGCATCTGGATTCAGGGAGCAGGAACATGGGTTATGTTAGACTACCCACCTCTCCAACGAATCATGATCCTTCATGCTACCTGAGCTCTTTTTTTTTTCTAGAAAAGTAATCATTCCCAAAGTGTCACATTAGAACCAGTTATCAAGTTCAAAACACCAACCCAAATCTTTTTTTACTAAAGGCACAACTGATCAGGTTATTACCAATGTGTCCTTTGGAACATGCCGCATCGTTGCCATGCTACAAAGGTCTCATGGGTCCTCCGATGCATCATATAGCCTACAGTCCTTTTAAATGACGAGAGAGAACTGTGAAAACTCAAGCCATCTATGGCTCACTATTGATTTTACACAGAAGACCCGGCCATATTTGATAGCCTTTTTGATATATTTTCTTGCGATCACAGGTCCCTTTGGAGTTTTGTGGAAAATAAACCAGTCAATATACACCTATTAGGATTCCTTGATCTGACTCCATAAACCTGTGGGGTACACTGTTTCCGATGCTCATTGCATCATGATAGCATAGAGACCGAATGCTGTTACTTTTGTAAGATGAACAATCAACAATGTAATGGCTTCTCTTAGACCAATTAACATGATTGACCAGCTGTAGAGAAAAAGAAAGGTCTACACAATGCCACTCAACAAAAAGACTGCAGATATTAAAAAAAACAAAAAAAAAAACAGCAGCTGATGATGGTGTAGCCTCATCAGGCAAGAATACAACTCGTCCTTTTCACCTGTCATCACGGCTGCGAGTGAGCAATGGTAACCCCCCACTCCTCCTCCCTTTAGCTAACCAGTATCTGCCCTATTAGCAATTTATAATGGAGATCAAGAAGTAGTCAGTGGAGAATGAAGACAACTGTCTGCACCCAGTCCTAATTGGCTTTATGTTCTCCTTCTGATAAATGGCTTGCAACTACTATAGCGTCCCGCAGATTTTATTGCCCTAATAGGACTCAGTAACTGGATTTACTCACAGATATCGGGTCAAAAAGGACATAGAGAGCAAAAATGTTAATTAATATCAATAATGGCCAATTATTAGTTTGACAGAGGGATCCAAGCTAGCTGTGTGCTCTAATGACTCTGAGCTAAGTTGAAGGGAAACACTGGCGAATTAGCATAACTGTGTATGCACACTCCATGGAGGTGCCCAGCAAACATCTGTTATGTTAGAAATTCAAATAGAATTCCTATTAGTAACCCTGGCTGTGGTTGCATAATCAGTCATTCTTCTCTGGCCATTTCTGAGGCGCTAACAATGCCCTTGTGACTGGTGGAACTCCTCCCTTTGGGCTTTCCAATCAAATTTGGCCCCATGTGGACCAGGTCCTAACAACAGACGAGGCAATGCGGACATCTGAGGGGGGCTTTGTGCTCTGACAGGAGCTCAGTCTATCCACCCATGACACATGAACGAAGAAAGGGAAACTGTTATTTATTTGAATATAGCAGATAGGAGTTAAGGAATTAATGTTGAGATATGACTTTTAGACCTACTGGATGGAGCTACTTATTTTTCTGCCTCCCTTTGTGTGTTCTTTAGCTACATGCAAAGTGTATTTGGATGCACTGAATTGTTGGCAAGTTTTGTTTTTGTCACAAGTTTAAACTTTAATACTAAACAAATTCATTTATTACAAAGTAGAGTTAACAGAGATGTATTTATGTATACTGAGGTCATCTGAAGACAGCGTCTTTAGGATATTGAAAACAGAAAATATTCTGCGAAGGAATAGATTTTCTATTTGGAGCCTGTAATGTCAGTTCTCAGTATCTTGGGGGAATTACTGCATACGACTGTGTAGATGCTGGCAGGAGCACTTTCTTTGTAATCAATGCCTGCTGTAATGCAGAAGAAATGCCCTCGAAGATAAAAGTCATCAACATCCAAGATCCGTCATTGACATTTTTATGCAAACACATCAGATAAAAATGAAATCCAACTGTCTGGTGGACTTTATTGAGTTTCCTTGAATGGCTTTTGCGTTGAGCGTAATTTTCCACACTGGCCCTTGCACGCTGAAAAATGGGGCGGATAACAAGGGGTGGACAATCTCATGAGCCTTATTCTTTAGCCACCTTCCTAAACCAAACAAAACCAATAGCATTGTCACATTTGTGACCATTATTACAACCCCTAAAAGAAATAATAAAGTGTGCATCCATTTTTTATGCCTTTGTCAGTCAGTGTGCCAGTTGCAAGTGAATGGAAATCTACTCATTGTATCACTTTATTGCAGGGATATTTCCATCCAACCTTTAAATCCCAATCTGCCAGACGATGGCCAGAAAACTTGTATTGTGCTCGGTTTAATGTCGCAGCATTAATTCTTAAAGTAATATTACCCCTCGCTATCTGCCCAATAGTATGGGACTGCTGTCATGACTTACAACTCTGCGTGACCTTCTCTGTTATAATGTGAGGATGTAATTCCCTCCAGTGTAATGTCATGTTTGATCAGAGGAGCTACCAGTGTCCTGCTCTCTGCAGTGCACAGCAGGAGGTGTGCTGAGTCAAATGGACAACCAGAGGTTCCCCTTAAGGGCAAAACTGACGCTGTCTGCATATTCTCCCCTCAATGCGCTCGGCTTTGTGGCGTGGTTTAATATCCGTAAATTCTTGAGCCTTGTGTTTAAAAAGGCACAGAGGAAGAAGAAGAAGAAAAAGCATCAAAAATTTGGAAAAAATCAAACAACTTGAACATTTTGTTGGATTTCTTTTTTCTTTTCTTTTTTTTTTAAGCAGAAGCCATTTTTCGTTGTCTTTTTTTTAATATTCAAATTAATACCTGCGTCCTGAATTAATCTGTTTGTTAATGAAAAAAAAACAACATATGTTTGGTGCACAGTGCTGCATCCAACAGCTTTGGATATAGTATACATGACTGGGCGACTCCATGCTTGTATATATGAAATATCTTCAGCTTTACGCTCCTCTCCATTCCATGGCCTCGGGTGTATAAATTTAGTTGATGGTTTTCGTTTCTCTTTCTTAATTCATTGCAGTCGGATTCCTCTTTGATGCAGTTCTGTTGTCCCCCAAACAATTGAAGTGGAGACAATGGAGGCATAATGATAGATCCGTGTACCCACCATCTGTAAGAGCAGCTGCTCCCTTGCATCTGTACAATATGCTAGAGTGGGGAGCCTCAGTAATCTGCATAATAAGGAGAGGGCTTATCTCAGTCTAGTTAATAATCACAAGCAATCGATGCACTTCATTCCCTCACTCCTGACTGATGAAAAAAGAAAAAAAGCAGCAAAGTTTTGGTATGTTAGTCGTATCCTCGGTATAGGCAGGGGTCGCGGTGTAACGCCAAGCTGTTGATTTTGCCTGGAGCTACAGATTTAGTCTGCACTCTATTTCATCTTTTCATGAATACCATAATTACAGCAGGACGCTCTGAGTTATCATACTGCTTCTTCTCTCTGAACACTCTTATAGGGTTTACAGCCTGCGTAGGAATGCTGATAGTCATATCAGAACTGGACCTATGACTCAAAGTGTGTGATAAACCCAGAGCTCGTGCCGTGTTGATAAGAGTCAAACCTCATAAACAATACTCTCTCAGACATGGCCGGAAGATTGCCGCCCCCCCCTGTAAAATGTATCCTTGTTTCTTAAAATGCCTTCTCAGACACTATACTGCCTCTCTGTATGGGACAGAGCATCCCATCGCGTCTCACGGCCAGAAATATTTATCAATGAATTCAGGGAGGAGATTACACAGAGCTCACAAACTCACTGGTATATGATGTAAGACAAGCAATTATCATTTTCATTGTCAACCACCTGCTGTGTTTGGGAAGTACAGAAACATGTCCATGAATGTTCTTTTAATTGGGTTTATGGATTTCCTTTTATTTCCTTCTAAACATTTCTAATACGTGATCACATGCATTCACTCAGGAAGTCCTTCAGATTCAGCAGGAGGCTTTGAAAATCCATGTTTGGTTAAAGGACAGTAGAAGAACACAATCTATCCATTGAATGGCCTTTATTTTCGGCTCTTCATTTATGGCATCGAACTTTTCTTCATGCAATTTAATAGACGCCTCAGAGCTTTGTGAATCAGTATTTTATCATGTTTTTAAACAAACACTATTTATTACACTTGGTAAAGACTCCTAAACAGACCCCGAATTGATTGGATTGAAAGTATGCAATAATATTGATCAGCAGAGTCTCCCTTTGGTATTCTCTTCTTAAATATGCTTCATTAAATCAGGTCTATTAAATAGTCTGCAGTGTTCTTTGTTTCAAACACTGTACACAGTATTTCTGTCTCAGACAAGTTGCTCTCAGATTTTTTTGTTTCATTTTTTTTACAGAAATATTTAATTGTATTTTTGAAGGGATCAGATCCGAAATGTTATTAATTGCATCCCTTTACTTTATAATTTATTGCACAGATGAAACCATAATGTTTCACTTGCTCCTGCTCTGAAAGCATTTTCATAACGCTAGTAGACACCAACGACTTCCCATGGTTCCTGAACCTCCTAATTAAGCATGCATGATGTTTCCCTCCCAGCTGCTAGGCTTCTGAGATGCACTTGGCAGGTGTATTGAGCCCCCCAGTGAGGCCCGAGAATCGCGAGTGGTATACGTAGAAGTGCAGGTGTGACATGTTAGGAGGAGTCCAGGTGCTTATTGAGTTATCAGAGGCAGCCACCGCACGTTTGATTTATCATCTGGGGCTCAGCGTCGCCGTATCTGCGCGGCAATATATCAGACAACAAAATAAAATGTTCTGAAAATTACCCGCTGGTGTTGCTGCACTCGTGATAACTTACATGTAGCACGCTGTCGGATGTAGCGTGGCACATACTGACACTTCATGTGAAAAATTGACAGTGCTTATTGAGCTTGTATGGTGACAACACACACTAAATCATGAATGCAAAGCCTTTAGCCAAGCCACAGATTCACCTTGAATTCACCCTTTATGTGTTATTATTTGTCACTGATTTGTGGTTTATGGCTTCCATGTCAACACTTGAATTAAATGACTAATTTACGGCAGTGACACAGTGCTCATTTAAAGTGCATTAAGACCAATTAGGATATGTTTAAACATCTGATAAACCACATCCTTTAGAACTAGTCTAATCATACACAGGCGCTCTATGACATGAATGCCATACTTACCTCTGCATTCCTGAAAGCCTTAAACACAGAATGAGCCCGCCTGTCTCCACGAGCACATAAAAGGTAAGCAGATTTATGGGAAGGTTTTATCCTAGACTCAGGCACCATCTGATAAACAAGCACTCGTTTTGCTTCAGGCTAAATAATACTCTTTGAGGTCCTGATTTACAATGCTGTGAAGGACCCATTTGTGGTTCAGCTCTGAGGCGCGCACCTCTGTGATTGGCCATCCGTAAGCTCAAAATTTGGGGGCTCAGATCTACAGCGAGAGCGCTTGAGGATTTCTAAATGGACAAATGCGTAAGTGATGGTCGGGTTTTTATTCAGGGTTAATAGATGAAGAGAAATGAACTTTTCAGAGATGTAAAAGGCTTTTAGATTTAACAAAATCCTCCCCAATTCCCAGTGATTGAAGTTAAAACTGAGGCAGCGTGCAGCCAATCTTATATTCCCGGCTTTTTTAAAAGAGAACTCATTGGGGTATTGGTCCAGTGCAAGAACTCCTAAGAGATCTGATTAAAGGGAAATCCTTCAATGTTATACCCTCATTTTGTCCACAGTAAATCAGCTGCACATTCCACATCCCTAAACTCATCTCACATTGCCTTGACATAGGAATGAATGAGTTTCTAGTGAAGGGTTTATATGTTTTTAAAAAGTGAATCATCTTTTGCCCCTTTAAAACTTGTTCTTTAATGATTATGGGCCTTTATGCCTTTTATTTGAGAGGACAGGGAATGGAGTATGAAGTCAGCGGGTGAGCGGGGAATGACGTGCTGGAAAGGAGCCGAAGTGTCGGATAGGCCGGGCCGTCCGCTCGGAGAACCACGGCCTCCGTACAACAGGCCATCCAACGCTCTGGCCCTTTAAAAATGTGACACATTTACATGTTTTAGCATTTACTATCACATTGACATCTTAACTGAATAGAGGTATAAGAGTTACAACCCAAACAGAAAACTCAAGGAAAAAATAAAGGAAATTGTCCAGTTTAGACAGGATCATGTTTTTTTTTTCTTTTTTAATGAGCAGTTAATTAATTAAATGAACTCACAAATACTTTACCTCATGCAATTCCCCTATTTTAATGTCGATAACAATAATATCTAATAATAAAGTTTTTTATAGTCCTGAAACCTTTGAGTATCTGAGGCTCAACTGTTAAAAAGGTTTCGTTCTCTGTTAAGCTCACAGTGAATGCTAAAGACTCGTGCTGTGCTAAAGCAGAGCTCGGTGCAGGCTAACTTATATATAGCACAGAGCTGTCGTGTTGCAGCCTATACCATTGAAGTGTCAGTTTTCAGACCTTAACTTTTCAAGCTCACAGCTCTGTGAGATGTACTGTATATTTACCTTTGTATCAAATGTCACTCACAGAGTGTCCCTCCTCAACGACGAAGCGGGCAGCTTTGCTTGTTTGCTTGGTGGTTTATAGAAATTCAATTCTGTAATGGGGTTCAAATCCATCTATTGTAGGCCTACAGTCTTGTGTGTTTGATGTTTATGGGGTTGTGAGAAGGCCATGACATTGTTGGGTCATATTTTTGACACATTAATTGGACTTAGGTTTTTTTTTTCCCATCACAGCTGTTGGGAAATTAAGAGGAGATTGAAAGCCCCTGATGTCTTGTAATTACTGTTTCATGTTGTGGAGCCTGGCTCGTGAACAGCAGCGCTCTCTCTGATAAATGGGCAGTAAAGGCAATGATATCGCAGCTACCGTACAAAAGAGTTAAGGTGGAAACTTACTTTTACCTCAGGAGTTGAGCGGAGGAGAAAACCCCCCCCCAATTTTGTCAGTAACAAAGTCACGTTTTTATACACAATCCATTTAAAGTGGAGTCATAATAGAATTACATGGTTAACTTTACCATGACCGACATCCAGTGTAACACAATTAACGACACATTTTTGGCGTTGTAGCAGCCTGCTTATCAGAGGGAATATTCCGCCCACTGTGATTCAGGCCTTGTTCCAGAGAGGAGGGGTGGGGTGGGGTGGGAGGGGGGGCGCTCCCTGATATCAGCTGGTTAATCCTCTCCTTTTAGTGGCTTTATTGGTTCATTCAGGAGGGTCTGTTGACATTCCCCCTGCCCTGTTAAAAGGCAACTGCATCTCAAGTGAAATCTGGAGTGTTCTTTACACAGGCAGGGAGCCCCATGTGGCTCCCGCCTCCCAGTGGGCCTGTGATTTTCCTGCTTTAAGTGTCTACTGTCAACACTAATTTGTCCCACTCCCCCCTCCACGCCCCCCCCCCCCCCAGCACGGGACGCTCTCCTAAAGTTTTAATAAAAGATCAGCTATAACTCCCTGTTTTCTTGGGGTGAGACAAGAGCTTTAAAAGCCACAGAGGCAATAAGATGCCAGGTAATGATTACGGGGCTTGAACAGGAGCAGTTACCAATACCACATGCTGTTTTACACACTGGAAGTGTGCGCTCCAGCTGAAGGCTGTGTCCTAAAGAGGAGTCATGTGGAAGAAACATTGGACAAACCTTGTTTTTTTTTTTTTTTTGTTTGTTATAAAACGGGATAGTGTGAAAATGTGTATTTGAAAACCAGCTTGATCCACATTCTTAAGTCGTAGTAGTGAAGTAAGAACTTTTTTTTTTTCACTCCACTCTATGACTGCACGAGTCTCCCGATGCAGTTTGTGGCCTAATGCAAACGGAAAATGTGTTGTAGCCCAGTAATCCCTTTGTGTGTTCTCATTATCCATCTCTTTCCTCGGGATTAATAAGAGCAACATGATTGCAAATAATAGTTTCTGACATGTTTTGCTTGAATACCATTTCAGCGCTCGACAAAGCAAATTGTTCCATTCCATTCGTCTGCCGGTGATGTCTAAAGGAAAATCAATGAAAAAAGTAATTTCTCTCCTGCCATTTAACCAAATTCCCATCTACCTGAATGATAGGCCCCTAGGAAAGCAGTCAGGAGACTTTCTTTTCAATTATCCCCCGACTTGTTTACATAGCGTTTTGTTCACTGGACTAGGTGTTAGCATATAAATCTCACATGGGTTCCGGCTGTTATTGAGGGAGCTTAATACGCTCTCACTTCTAAGGTAGGCAAGAACTACGTAGGAAATTGTTTCAATATCTCAGTCGAAGCCAATTTTCACCGCATTGTTTTGTCGCACAGCGTATTGTAGGGTTATGGTAATGAAATATGCATAATTCATACACCTAGGGCCCCCTCTTCCTTTTTGATTCTGCTGTCCTGCCTGCTCATCTGAAGCCGAATTAATGCTACATTGTCCATTAGGCGGCCATAAGACGGGGCAGCGCTGTCACACACTCTGGTTGAACTGAAATTCCCTTGAGGTAAATGGTATTCTTCATATTCCTATTTTTTATTTTTGTATACAGGCTGCACAAGAATTACTTTTTAAAACACCACATATCTCATTTTGGGTCAAGACTGATATTCGATTCTGAGATAATAATTCTGTACAGTAATAAGATGCAGCCTTCTCAAAAGGAACTGAATATATGTTTTTTTTTTTTTTTGGTAGCATCCAGAGAGGTTGCCTTTTTGCTTTGCGCTAACTATGCTTTAGCTCGTACTATTCTCCGGTGAATTAGTGGCTGTGAGAGCACAAAGAAAAGAGCGTTAGATGTGGCTTGTTATCCTCTCCAGGGTTCACTTAGAGAACCCCAGACTGCTGCAGTTGTGACCTTCATAAGGCACCGTCTCCCTGCTGGGAAGATACACACACACACGCACACACACACACACACACACACACACACACACACACACACACACACACACACACAGACCAAGCACATCCACTCCACAGCCGGCACTCATTGGGTCATGATGGGGCTAAGCAGCCCCATTACAGCATGCTCATCTAGGCTTGGATCACGTGCACAAAGCGTAGAGATGGACTCTAGCCAAGAGGTCTTGGGCCCGTATAGTTTGCGGCTCCACTGGCCAAAGAGCGAGCGTTCTAAAAAAGCCACGGGAGAAGCATCGCAGACGAGATACCCTGAAATGATCGTCCCTTTTTAGTATGCTATATCTGTGTCATCTTTTCCTCGTGATACCGCTCCTGTGGTGTTTCAGGCTGAGCTCCGCGTATCACAAATCCATTTTTTGGACATTCTGTGGTCACTTTAATGATCATTATGTGGCTCAGATGGAAAAACAAGGGAATAAGGTGAATCAATGATCGATTTCACTATGTGACTTGATTCATGGGCAGCGCTGTGATAAATGGCCGTCTAATCGAGCTTGAGGGTAACTGGTGTGAAATACATTTGTATGTTCTGAGGGAGAGCTCATAGATGGGCCTGTAGGCTTGACTCTCAGCGTTTTATTAACTGATCTTTTTTTTATTTTTTATTTATCGTCCATGAATAGGTCAATTATTTCCCTGATTGAAGTGATAAAAAGTTTTCTCACTGTTATCAGAGCGCACAGATATTTAGCTAACTGTCACTGGAGGAAGAAGTTTAAAATAAAAGATCGCATTTATTTTTTCTTTAAAAAAAAGTTTCTTTAACAACCAAAAATTAATTATCCAAATAGTTTGAACTAATTGATTAAACTTTGTGTCTCCAGTATCTAAAACACTGTGTTAGCTAATGACTGAAAATACAGGAGCACACAAGGTAACTGAAACCTTTCAGATATTCATTATGGAGCCGGCGCAGCAGCTGTGCGCTCTAAAATCTTTTGAGATCCATATCTTAAATCCCCGAACACCATCACCCAATGTTTTCTTTCCCCTCTTTGAATGAGTGAAATCAAATACAGAGAAGCCTTTCTCATTGTGATATGTAGCTTGGGGTGCCGGCTCGGTACAAACGCCGGCGTGTCTAATATCAAGCAGAGGATCTGTCTTTGATTGTAGCTGATAGGAGGGCGAGCTTCACCTAAAGGTACTGAAGCAAAGAAATAATGGTATACTACAGTGCTTGTGAAAAGCAATAGGAGAACGAGGAGGGGCGTGTGTGTGTGGGGGGCTTCACATTAAAAGTGTCTCTCTAGGTAGCTGACATGACGCGACTAGTCAGACGTAAATAATGACAGACGGAAACTATCATGAGTTCTGTGAAGCGTCCGTGTGCTGCCATCATTTTCTGTCTAACCTTGCATTGCCAGCAGCTCACCAGCTCCAGAGATCATTTAAGAAGCAGACTAACGATGCTGCCACACCTCACACCAGTCACTAAGATTTGCACGAGTTTGGATAAGCGCAATGGATTTTTTATTTCAGGCATCGCTGATTAATCCCACAGTGTGTTTGGCATTATAAAGGCCATCATTCAAATGTGTTTATACCTTCAATCACTTATGTACTCTTCAAAAAAAAAAAGAAAAAAGTATCCGTGTATGTATTTTTACATATTTTTATAAGTTGTGCGACTTGCGTTCACTCGCTCTGTGCTACATGTATGTTTGCCCGACCACTGCTGATGAGGAAAATAGGGCTCATTTTTTCTCTTTATGTGGACGCGTCACTTTTTGAGTGAAGGTAAAATGATGATACAAGAGGACTAAAAGTTAATATCAATTCATCGAATGACCCGGTGCTTCCACCGGCTGGCTTTTTAATTACATTCACTTCGTATGATGTACAGTTGCTCTGCTACCTGTAAATCAAATTCGAATCAGGTCGCGCGAAGGGGACAATTGAGAAAGATGGGCCTAATTCTGGAATGTTTATTTTTTTGCATTGCATAGCAAGAGATGAGCAAAGTCATTTAGCTTGTGCAGAAAGCTTTTCTTCACACTGATGCAGCCACCCACAACACGTCTAAAATCACACTCCAGTGATTGCTCTATGGCTGCCTCACCTGTTATACTGTTTTCATATTTCTGATTAGGTTATTCATTACTGGCTTCAAGCAGTAACACACGAGCATATTTCATGAAGGGAACATGTGGGCGATGCATTGCATTAAAGTGATGTGAAAAATAATTTGAATATCTGCATTGACTCTCATTTAATAACCTGCTTCCACCCATTCCTTACAAGAGGACGATAACAATGCAAAACCAGAGCCCATTCTGCTATATAATTAAAATCATCTTCAGGGACATGTTTTGCTCTGCACACAAAATTTGAAACTTAAAAAATGGCATAATAATGTATTTGCATAATATAACAATGAGTCCCACTCAACAAATTTATTAGTCTAGATTCTGGAAAAAAAAAAAAAAAAAAAAAAGCTGCGGCAAAGCAACTTGCATACTATAATTGGCATCTTGTGGTTTGCTTTCCTGAGGAGAAAGTGAATTTTTGAATATGCTTTTATAATAAATAGCATATTTAAGCACCCAGGAAATCACTGCAAGACATCCATCCTGCATCGTTTCATTTATTCTAGTGTGTTTAATTAAAGCTCGGAAACTACATGCAATTTGTGTCTGAACAGTGTCTAATGTCTGAGACTGGTTATTAGATATTAAATTGATGCATAATTCAGGCAATTAAGAAAGTAATCACACAAAGTAATGTAATGGAAGTTAATTATTACTGCATAAGCAAACAGTTCATCAATGCTAGTTAACGCTGTGACTGCATCCCTAATATGCTCACCAAGCACGGAAATTCCTCTCCCTCAATGTTTTGATGTGCTGATTAAACATTGTAGAGGCAGATTAGTGTCGAAAAGAAGCAGGCCCCTCTCACCTCTGCTGCTCCAGAGCGACAGGGTTCATTGTGTCGTCACAGCGGGGGGTCTCACGCCAAAATAAGACAAGGAAGGTTGTTTAGTGACAGTGTCTTTTTTTGTTTTATTTTACCCCCCCACATTTTCAACCTGTTTTTCACATCTATGTTTTTCTTTCTTTCTTTCTTTCTTTCTTTCTTTCTTTCTTTCTTTCTTTCTTTCTTTCTTTCTTTCTTTCTTTCTTTCTTTCTTTCTTTCTTTCTTTCTTTCTTTCTTTCTTTCTTTCTTTCTTTCTTTCTTTCTTTCTTTCTTTCTTTCTTTCACAGTAACTGAATTAATGGATTTGTTGGTATTCAATTTTCTATCCGTTCTATCAAAGGATCTGTCCATCTGTTTCTCTGCATCTGTTTTAAAGGAGAAACCTTTTAAGTCACATTTTTGACACAAAAGATTTTACACAACAATCTCAGCTTACTCATCACGAGAAATACAAACACAACTCAGATGTGAAAAAAGGATTTTTAGCGTCTTCTGCCTCTTTGGAGAAGCTTTGTAAAGTTTATGTAAACCATGTTGTTTCGGTTTATCAGTTATCATTTAAACACATGCATGTCATTCAGCTTTTTCCAGTCTCATGATTTTCTGTCGGCCTGTCTGTCGACACAGCCACACATTTATACATCTATAGCCATACATTAGTGCTCTATGTATTATATAATATATTGTCGTGTGCTCCTTGAAAAAAACCTTTTTTGGGATATGGTCATTATCTAAAATCATTGTGTATCACGACGATGTGTAGCATATCGTGAAAAGCATCGTATCCAAGCGGCGACTTCCGGTCCGTTGAAGCCAACGCTGAAGTGCAAAATCCTGCAGTTCCTTGAGTGTCCACTTGAGGCGTCACATCCTCATGACTGGCAAAAAAACAAAAACGTGTTTACAGTATAAATAAACGTGTGTACGGCCTGGAACAAGAATAACAAAATAGGTGTGATTTGCTTTTGTCATCACTGGGACAAACTGAACAGAGGGTGATTTTTATTTATTTATTTTTTGTTGAAATATGTTATGATTTAGAAAATGTGTTATCCAGAGTTAGGCACGTGACATGACTGACAGGTGGATGTGATGTAACGAATCGTCAAGAGGCTTAAAGCACTGGCCTGTCGTTAGGTTAATGGAAAGTTAGGGCGAGGCAGCATCTCCAGCATGGTGGCGGCTGCTGCTGAGCCTCTGGAGCCCCCTGCAGGACGGATGGGTGATGTCACTCACGCGTTGTTCATTCATAGTTACAGTCTGTGATCGTACTGTGGGCTTGTGGGAAATACCAAGCTGTACTAGAGTATCTATCTACACATCTGAATCTATGCATCTATTAATGTACTTTTACATCAACTTTAATCTGTCTCATGTCTACACTATACCATACTATACTACACTACCAGTGCATGTGGACTAAATACACAGTAACCTTGTGTATCTGTCTGTTAACTTACTCTGTCTGCAGAAAACAACAAAGCCACACAAGCTCTTTTTGTGTGTGTGTGGGTTTTAAGACCCAAAATCACATAAAAACCAACAACTGGGCAGCCAGACACTCTCTCTCTCTGCTTTGAAGACATCCGATAAAACAAGACCTTCCAGCCTCGGGTTGTTTTCCTGAGTAAACATGCGTGTCACAGTTGACCTTTCCGGGGGGAGGTCAGGCTGCTTTTATATTGGCTGACATGTTTCCAACTTAATAGAACTGTTTAGCGTCGATCCCCTGGGCCCCTGTGTTTATTAAGCTGCAATGAGTTGCATCTGTCTGCTTGAATCAGTTAGACCAATCAGCCGGGGTCAGACACATTGTAGGAGAGTAATATAGATGTATAGCTACTCGCATTTCACGTGGTCACTCAAACGAATGCTGACGTTTGCTGCTTTGTACCATGCACTCACACAAATGTTCCAATTTGCAACTAATTACTCATCTTATTCCCTGCTCTTAAATGCTTATTCTGTCTATTTCACTGCCTGTAGTATAAGAATGCATATAGCATGCAGTGGTGTATGTTGTAGTGAGTCGGGTTTGTTAGCGGCAGAGCAGCATGTGCTCTTCTGTGACACTCTTTTTGTCTTTTTTTTTTTTTTTTTCTCAGCAGTTTTCGGAGGTGTATTGATTTATCTTTGTTCAGCCATTGTACAACATCCCATAATGCTGGTAATTTTCTTAGACTGATTTTAAGCCCCTGTCTGGTAATCAGGGATAATTGTCAATTATCACAAGGAACCATCAGATCAATTACTGCAAAATCAATGCAGCCACTTGGCTCACACTGCCTTTTTTCCTTTCAGCAGAACCTCCACCTGAAATAGGGAAAAAAAAGCTTGTAAATTTGAAGATGAACATGAAGGATCTAACGCAGTAGTTTTTTTTTTTTTTTTAACTCTACTTTCGTGTTACAGGATCTTGTTTTACAGCTATGTTTGTGACATCAAGAAACAGTGGTTGCATTTTCTTTTTGCTGTTGTTTTATAACACCTAATGGAGACAAAACTATTGTTACCTCTTAAACTGAAGGCTGTGTATTATATCGTCTCCTTTTTTTTTTTACGAGCGATCTGGAGAAAGACCTCTTTTCCTGGTGGCTGAGATGACTTTTGTGATGAAAGTTAATGTCGGGGACTCCTGACGCTCTTATTTTCCTCTTAGAGGCGAGAATCCACTTTCACCTCGAGAAGGAAAGACGTCGTCGGCTGAATGGCTTCTCTGCTATGGAAACAAATGTGCCGCTGTAATGGAATAGCCCGGTCAGGAGCCTAATGTATTATCTCCTCCTCAACGTATTTATTTACACTCAACTACTCCACAAATTGTCTTGTCATCTTAATGGGGGAGGATTAATCTGTTGCCATGCCGGCTAAGGTGAATGAAAGAGATTTACTTTCTCAAACTTTGTTGGCGGATCCAAAAGGTCAAGTTAACGCTTTCAAGTCCTTTCAAGTGTTTCTGAGACGCTGTTTCTGGTTTTCAGCTGCGACCAACACAAAGAAACTCTCATTGAGTTAATAATTGGTCAATTAGCTACTCAAATAAAATAAATCTATAATATATGGAAAGTGTTTTACGGGCGCCTCACCCTGCCTTTTTTCCTGTCTTACCAAAGCGTCCCCTCCAAGGACATACCTTATCTTTCACCGCTGAGGAAGGACAAGCTTTATCAAGATGAATGGAAAGGTCATCATTAAATCTATCGCACTATCTGTAATGCTTAATACAGAGTAAATTGTGCCTACATATTAGATATCGAATCCTTGTTTAAGACGGGGTCCAGAATCATGTTGTCCATTTCGATACATGTCAATTGTTCTATAATCATTTTCAGTGAATCCAGTAGAGATTGTCATTTACCCTGTGTCCAAACTGCTCATATTTCATCCCCACCTGAAGGAGGCTGCCATTGAATATAATCACATACACACCTACTGCATCAGACCAAGAGAAAACAGAGTGTGCACTTTGTGCTCAGCTATTTATATCAATAAGTCCCGTGCTGAGAGGCACAAAATGAGCGTTTAAGCTGCAGGGCCCAGAGAGCTCAGTAGCAGGTGGGCAGGCTGCTTTGAGGTGCCTGGGCTGAAGGGGGTACTCGCTCTTTTACAGGTGTTGCCCATCTCGCCGTGCATCCACGGCTCTGGGAAGGTTTAGGTTCGGAAAAGGGAGGGAGGGTAGGGAGGGAGGGAGTGGGACAGCTGGAGCAGCAGGCATTGGGGAGACAGAGAAAGAGCCTCCTCTCACTGTAGGGGCCTCCGCAGGTCAGTGCTTCTACCCAAAGGGATGGCGGAGCGAAACGCCATCAATTCACAAACAAAGGAGCCACTTCACCCGCCACAAAGGAAACATATGTGATAGAGCTGACTCCCAAGCCGCAGCTCACTTTAACATGTCAGCCTCCCCTAATTAGCTTTGTTAACTCCCTCTGCTGTCTGCCCAACTGAGGCCTCTCCCAGTCACATGTGGGCTTTGTGCTCACAAGGGCAAATGCTTGGACTCGCTCCCAAAAACAGACGTTTTCTCTCGACTTGATACTCTTTTTTTTTTTTTTTTATTATTATTTTTTTTTTTAATGGATGTGTCCTTTAATCATTTACACTGAAATAACATACCCCTACAAATTGCCCTATTGTGAATGGATTCCATTGACACAGTATTGACGTATTGATTTCTGCAGTCCAAACACACACGACCTTACCGCCCCGTTCAAGGGTTTGCTGCAGAGCTTTACTCGGCCTTTTCATCTGTTGTGTTTGCTCGCGTGTCTGGGACGAGATGTTGTTTTCAGATGAAAACAGCTGCCGCTCAATCTTCATCGGGACGTTTTTTAGAGTCATTACTGGCCAGCTCTTCAGACCGTGGTCTCCCATGCGTTACATGTTGCAGTCCACACTGAGCCTCATGTGACCCCTGCTGCTTACCCACTGGCAGTGCAATTTAACCAGGCTGATGACATGCAGCATGACATCCCCTCGGAGAAGCGTCCCGCTCGCAGCCCCATTTGGGGGTTTCGGTCAGGGTAGGATGTGTGTGCTGCTCGATCCCTCACTGACCTCTCCCGAGCACAAATTAAATTGGTGTGCGACTCGGGGAGGCGTGTTTGCTTTGTGTAATTTTTCATCAAATTGAAGTCATGCGTAACAGATTTTCTCCTTTTTGAAGGTAGACAGGAATTAAATGAGAAACTTCCCAAACTTAAGGAAATGAGGGAGGCGTCCTGTATGCTTACAGTAAATCATGCTGTGAGTGCATCTCATTATCATAAGTCCACCTCGGTTAGAATTCAACCATAACTAGATGCATCGGGCATGAACACTAGGTGGGTCTGACAACATGAGTTGACATGGCTGAAATATTTTTAGCCTTGATGTTTACAATTTGCTCCACTCTGTTTGCCTCCCAGCAGTGAAGGTAGGTTTTTTTTTTTTTTGTATTTCGTGAAAAGAAACAGCATGTAGCGAGCCTCGATGCATCACTACATCGTTTCAGGTACGCTGAAGTTAAGTCAGTCGATTCCATTGGTCTTATATTTAACTACGCTCTGGCCCTGCTGGCTGCCAGACAGTCCAGCACTTGAGAAGCACCGGGCCCAGAGCTGTGTGACTGCTGCTGACTGAGTGTCATGATCCCAAGATCTCTGCTTTCTCTTTGACAGGAGGCTTTGAAATTCCTGGGTTAAAAGTTCTCCGAGATGATATCTCAGAAGGCTTTTGTGATGATGGTTCATGACAGGTATTGCTTTCGTGTGTGTGAAGGAATTCTGCTGAACGTCTTCACTGCAGAGAAGTTCCAAGAATGCCATCAATGAAATGGAGAATAAATGAGTGAGTTCATCATTCATTATTTCTTATATTTCTCCACCTTCTGATTGGATTCAGAGATTGATATTTATTTATTTTTGCTCAGACCTTTTCCACAGACTGTGCTCAATAAAATCTACACTCACATTACAGCATCAATAAATGTCAGGCCGTTAGAGATGCAGAATTTATTTTATTTATTTAAATAATAATTATTCTGCTCTTAAGGGAATAGTAAGATATCCTCCATGCCTTTATCTCACAACATTCATATGTGGATGTACAGTATGCATAAACATGTCCTTAATACATGCAGTACTAAGGGATGTAACGTGTCCAGAGCTGCCCAGTGTTGTTTAAAGGAAAACTGACAATTCCTAATTTTTACACTTAAATGACAATTTAACATTATTCGAAACTTGGATTTCCAACAGTCTGTCCATTTTTTTTTTCAAAGGGCAAGAATATTTAGGAAGCAAATGTGTACTAAAATATGGCATTATTCCCTGATAGGTGAAGCATACATACTTTGACATGCCTCAGCAGCTCAATGTATTCTACACACTCACTGCCAGCCATGTCAGCGGACTCCCTTTTTGTTCTTTTCTTTCCCCTTCCTCTTTCCTGAACACTTAGAATAAAAATCACAAGTACCGTAGTGGAGAAATACTGAGGTAACAGTCTGGAGATGTCTGGCCAAAAGGGATTTGTCCCTCCAGGTACAAGGTAGGGGAACGCTGTGCCCTGCTATTTTGCATTTCTGAATTGCTTAGCTGCCCAAGCATGCTTTTATGTGGGCCAGACTCCTGAAGTGTGTCATAGCATCATATGACCGCTGTACGGGAAGCCTCGCTGTTGGACTTTACCCAACAAATATGGATTATGTTAAAGCGGGCTGTGAATTGACGAGGATATGCTAATATGTCCCAGATGGGTATGTGAGAAGCGGACGACGGGGACATGCACACAGTATATGGCAGAGGCAGTGTTTGGCAGGTCCATCATCCCGTCATTAAAGGCCACATTATTACTTACAACAAGGCTTGCATGACAATTGCTGGAATAAATGCAGTCCCTCTGAGAGTAGCCTGTTGTGTCCTTCACTTTCTCCCTGCTTTTTTCCCCTTTTTTTTCTTCTTGTTTTTCCTCGTCTTTGCAAATGGTTTCTCAGCTGCTGATACTGTAGATCTCCGTGCTGCGTAAGGGGGTTTGTGCTTACCTCGCTCAAGCATCAATAAGACAGGCTATTACCGGCTGAGGCCATTCATTAATATAATGAGATGGTTTTGCTTTAATTGATAACCGATCGCTGTTGATGAGACATTATGCACTTGTGGATACAATATTTTGCTGCATTTTTTTCCCCCCTACATTGAACTGAAGCACCTGCATATTTGTTTTTCGAGAGGCAGGACTCCTCCTGAGCTATTATTCTGTTGTACCACCGGGCTACCAATGAGCTGTCCCCTCTGCATTATTATTGAACTAAGGTATTAGGTTTTCAGCTGCACAAGCAGAAAGATAATAGTGGCTTATGTGTAAGTGTGCATCTGGGACAGCCTATGTCCTTTTGATATAAACAGCCATATAAATGACAGGATTAAAGAAGGAAGCTAAATGATGCGAACTCTGTTTCACCTTGAGCGATAAACATGTTGTAACTCATCTTTACTACAGGCCTGCAGAGCACACCAGATTTGTCCACATCAACACAGCTATAGTGATCATTCAGGTACTTGATGAGTTGATGTCTAGAAAATGTGAACTTCTATAAATAGATGAAATACATATGGCATGTTCGAAAGAATTGTTTCAATTTGGGTTTCGAAAATGTGAGTATTTCTTTTTTTGTCTTCTGTAAAAGTTTTCTCATGTTGGACTGCTGAACTAAAAAAAAAGAACATTTTAAGAAAACTTCAAAATGGATAAAGACTTTTGTTCACCATATTCACATATGTTTTTGTAGATCGACTTTTTGAAAGAAATAGTGTGATAGTGTTCAGGTACAACCCTCCTTTAAGTGTGTTCTCTGTTAGTAAGTGTGATTCTGTCATTGATTTTTGTTTTTGTGAAGAAAGCCTGTGTAGAGATGTACTCTGGCATCGAACAAATGACTACTGACACCACATCCAAGCACATCAAGGATTATCATCACAAAAATGACAGAATTAAAGATGTCAAGACTGGCTTTGAAGCGCTCTCTGGAGACGGAGCTGGGTGGGTAGAGACGACGGGGCCCTGCGAGGGGTGTTAACATTTGTTATAGACTCCTACACTCTGTATTTGCTTGGGGCATTGTTAGCACACAACGCCTCCAGCCCAGGACTTAGACAGGCCCCCAGCAGATGCAGACTTCCCTTGTACACACACACACACACACACACACACACACACGTTCTCTTACAACTAGCACCCCACCCCTGGCAGAGGAAGAATGGATGCCCTGGGGCAATTCAGCAAGTGTGGATCAGTTCAGATGAGGCACATTAAGTGGCTAGTGATAAATTTGGCATGACAATTGCAAACACCATCGCTTTTGTCTGTAATTAATTCCAGTGGTGCCTGAGGCCTTCCCCGTGTTGCTTCTGGTGTGGGCCAGCAGTGCTCTCCTAACGAGGGCACATTACAGCCAGGATTATAGCCCAGATAAAGGTGCTGTAAGAGGGAAGTTAGTGAGATGTATTTGTGTGGTGAAAATCTGGAAGTCATTTTTAGAACGGCTGATGCAGGACGAGACGAAATAAAACCAAAAATAATACTGGAGTGTTACATTCATTTGTTTGGATTATTTCCTTTCTATTTCAGACAAAGTCCTTATTATCTTTAACTGTAGGATTTACTTTAAATGATTCCATACATAATGAGCCCTCACCTTGGCATGAATTGATGGCTAACTTGGATGACCAAAGCCAAAGAAGGAGACAGCAGGAATAAACAAGAATAAGAAGACAGCAGGGTAATGTCGGAGAGCCGTCGAAAGAAGATTAAAGACGACTCATGTTAAGAGGAAAAACATATTTAGGGGCATGTTGCATCCTTTAGTTCATCAGATCAGATCATGATTGTTTTGCAATATATGGAGGATCACAGAGTGGCTGCATTGCACGTCATAGTTAAAGGTACAGTATGTAGAATTGCATGCTGATGTTTATATTCAAGTATCTAACTTAAAAAATAATAATTGACTAAACCCATGTTTCATACATCTTTTAGTTGAGTACTTATATCACCTCAGATATTTCTAAAAGTTATCAAAGCCAGATAAATTCGTAATTTTATTGTCATAACGGCCGCCATGATGAAAAACATGAAATGTTGAAACACCGGATGTTACGCCGCATTAGCTAACACTAGCTGCTATGTATAGCTTCTGTTCTGTCGCTGTATGTGCTGCTGTGATAAAAAAAAAAACCCAAAGTCATGTAGATTATACTTGGATACATCTTCAGGACAGGTCGGTTTGACCCGTTCGTATATATTCAACACGGTTTGTTAATTTTTTGCTTCCCTGATACACCGCGAGCGTTGATTTGTTATTGTTTTGATTGAGCGCTCCACGACGGCGGTTTTTATACACTGTACGTTTAACTTGGGCCGCTAATCGCGTATTGTATCGTGAGTTACCCTGCGATAGAAGAATAATCAAAGTTTCATCATACTGGTTTAGTTAAGAGTACTTGGATACATCCTCATGGTTGAAATGATGAATAGGCACAGAGCAGTGGAAATTATGAGCCCGCAGATTGCACCTTTAATATTTGGTCCAATGGGTCCTACAACTCAGATATTCTCATTCACTGGTAATGTGGAGGCATTAATTAGCGGCTTGTACTTCTGAGTAGTTTTATTACGGCTAATGTCCCTCATTAAGTGAAATATAGTTACTGAAGGACATAAAAGAATCCCTCAGCAGATCCATTAATCTTGATTTCACTTGTGAGAGTGCTTGGGAATATCTCGGGTATCTTGCTGTTATGTGTTGTCTCCGGCTCCTTGCTCTGGCTCGGGCAGTTTCGTGTGTTCCCCACCTCCTCTGTAGTCTCCAGCAGGGGCAGCTGAACACACCACCAATCTGTGTCATTACTCTGTCATTGCATCAAATCACATGATTAGCTTCATGGGGCAGTGGAGGAGGCCTGCTTTGTGCGGCTGGCCGTTGAAGTCCCTGGGTAATGGTCCAATGGCACAGTGATGGAGGGTTGTGTGCTGTCCTCCATGCAGGGCCAAGGATGCACCATCATTCAGGCTGCCGTAGATGGCCTTAGGGTGAATCGTGTTCTTTACTGCTCAGCCCCTACACTTAACTTAGAGCAGAGCGCTGCACTTTCCTTCAGGAAATATTGCTTATTGGTAACACATCCTGTCTTGACATCCTACCATAAACATGGGAAGTGAGTTGTTAGAAATAGGCTCTACTGTGAGCCATTTCCCCTACACCAAGCTTGGATCAGTCACATAATTAAATAGACATGGGTCTTTACGATTGTTTTTTAAAAATAAATGACCAAAGCATTGAATGGAATGAGGAGTGAGGAGTATAGCCTATACAGGAGTACCTAACAGGGCCGAGTGCCTCTGTGGAAGGCCAATCCGACAGTTTGTCGATGCAGCCTTTTATAATGCAAAGGCTTATAATTATCTCACGCTCGCTCATTTCACACTGACATATCGCTTTCCTAAATGTCAGTTGGAACAGGCAGTGCGTCTCTCCTTCCCCAGCTCAGAAGAGCCCTTTCTGCACCCTGCACACAGCTATGATGATGGCAGTGCTTTAGCCCTGAACGTGTAGCCCCCCGCCGGGGAATAGCAGTTCAGGCATCACCGATCGTTGACCTGGCTATTGTTGTTTGTGATACTTACTGGTAAACTTTTGCAATCAATACAACATCAGCCAGCAGAGCCCCTGGGAATGAAAACCTGAAACAGCGCACTTAATCTTGGAGCCAGCCCCTGCTCCCTGCTCTGCCGCTAAACTAGGTAGTTGGCCTACTTGATGCGGCATTATTGCCGCAGAGGTCAGATGTTAGCTGTCTAGCACAGCGCCTGATGAATGGCTGTTTTTGATAAAGCGCCTCTCCCATCCAACAAGAGACATTTAATAATGATGGACCATAACTGCACACAAAAAAATCCTTGTAGAAGAAAAAGAAAAAAGAATCCCTCCTGCCTGCCTGCCTGCCTTTCCCCATCCCCGACAGCAGCTAGCCATATACACAGTGCACCAGTGGGCTCTCACACAGAGGAAACATAACAGGGCGATGTTTACACTCACGACTGAAATGAATTTGTACCGACATAAATACACAGTAAGGTAGCCAATTACATTTAGATTATTAAAAAAAAAACAAAAAAAAAACCTTACCTTTTTTCCTGAACTACACTTACAATAACTTGTAGAACATTAAAAAGCCACGTCACTTGAAAACACAATAATAAGACAAGTTTTTTAGTAATATGATACAGTGTAAATGCTTTGAAGCATTTTGGCCCTCGAGGAATGAAGGGCCCTCAGGTGAGACTTCTTATATAGTTTTCTACACGGGTAAGTGTCCACTGTTAAATCTTAGCATTAGGCCCACAGTAATGCGACAGAGTATCCTTTCAGACTGGAGAGCCCTCCTCTTAACACCCCTCTCTGGAGGCGCCCAGAAGATAATTGAATGTCTTTTAAACTGTGGATGATCATATAAGTAGCTCAGTGGTCAAAGCAACAAGCAGCAATTTTGCAATCTGCCATTGTGATGAGCAATCAAATCAGCATGTGTTTAGTTTAAGTGCTTCTAAATCAAATGCACACCTTTCTTAAATGAGTATAGTTATGAAAGAATGCGGCGAAATTAAATGCCATTCTCCAGGAAACAAAGCCCAAGGCGCGGTGACAGTTTTGACACAGACAATGCCTTTAGTGACAGGAATAACAAATTAATTGGAACCATAACACATTCTCTCTAAAGGTGAGGTAAACACACCTGACTGTATATTTTTCACCATCAGTTAAATCTCAATTGGATCTAAAAATAAACCCTGAGACATTGAACAGTTTAATGGATTTTGACATCTCTGCATTATGCTGTCACTCGAGTATAAATGAATCATAACTTTGCTCTGCACCAAGGAATTACCATGCATTTTGAGAAAATGCATTGTGCGCCAAGCTGTGAATTATGATGCGAGATCAAAATAAATGTGTAATGACTTCGGAGATGCCCAGAATAATTTATTGGCTGAAGATAGTTCCATATTGAAAAGGGAGCCTAAGTGGGAAACAGAAGCTCTGTGCACTGACACTGCCCTGAATGTGTTGAATTCTGAAATGTCAGCGTTAGATAGGCAAAGAATCTAGCTGTTTACTGAAGCTTGGTAAATGAGGGCTTCATTTGAGATGCAGCAGTATTCAATTATATGGTTATTTATTGATCAGAAACAATATGTGTCTGTCTGCGAGCATGTAGAGATGAATTCAGAGGATAAAAAGAAAGTGTCAGGGAAATTGGCCGATGAAGGATTGCATTTGATCTGGAAGGGAATTCAAGAATGGAGACAGAATACCCCTGTGTTAAAAAATGGGCCAGAAGTGTATTTGCAATTAAAGTTTCCCACAAAGAACTGTCAAGTGGGATTTAAAATGAGGAGAATAAAATAACAATACAGAAATAAACCAGTGGGAAAAAATACATTTCTAAAAGAAGTTAGACAAAAAAAAAAAAAGCCTTCTATCTGATGTAACCTGTATTTGTCTTGTTAAGACCCGAGTCACTATGAACAGAAAAGTCAGAGTCCAACTGGAAATAACGTATTTATTTTAGTTGAAACACTTAAATGGCGCCGCGTGTTTCTTTCTAATCAGTTTGTAGAAATGTAGCGCTTGTTTTGCCGTTAGCCAAAAAAACCATCACCTTGCTACGAATCGGTATCTCGAGTTAGCGACATTAATAGTACATCCATAGTGCAACCATGTCAATGAACTGATAGCTGCTGTGATGATTCATGAAGTTTTAAGTGTTGAGCTAAAATCACCTGTTTGTTTTCCAAACAGAATATTTTACTCCATAGTTTAAAAAAAGGCAGAATTTCAAGATGTAATCTTTAATAGTTGATCCATTCATTACATCTTTTATTTAACTGTCTCTTAGGGCACACTTAGAATAACAATCTGTTATGTATTACAATAATTATGATCAAAATAGGAACTCTCACATATAATCACCCAGCTCTTGTAAGTTCGGAGTGTCTTTTCCAGAGTGCTATCCCAGAGCTTTTTGTAGAATAAAGTGTAAAAGTTTACATCTTCTGGCCCTCTGTTAGCTCATTTACAGGGCTCAGCTGAAGTGTGCTGGGGTGTGTGATGCACCAGCGCACTCACTTTACATCCCCACTGTAAACACTGTCTATTATATTATTCACAACAGTGTCCTCCAGAGAGATGGATCCCGGTGAGGCCCCTCTGAATATGGAACACCGTGCAGCTATTGTGCTTACCTGCTGCCCCATATCAGTGTGGCCCGCAGTGGCCCTTAGATGGTTCTCGTTCAGATCTCTTTAGCTGGGCTGGAGGGTAATCCCTGGGCAGCCGGGGCTTCTCTGTTGTCTCCTGGTTGTTTTCTGTGTAGTTCATAAATTATAGATGGGCCATGTCGAGGGCCATCATGCTGCCTGATCCCTGTCTGTGCTGACAGCTGTATGATGCGCACTGAGTGCAGCAGATTGGGAGCTCAGAGTTTCATCAATAAATATCACTCTGACCCTCACACTTGGCCTCGTGTCAGCGGTCAAGGTAATGGCTTTTTATTATCGTGAAGGGCAGCCCAGCGTGGGGTAGTCTTAAGGTTGCTCGTCCATCTCAGGTCTGGAGACACAAAGACAGACAGAGAGAGAGAGAGAGCGAGAGAGAGAGGGAGAGAGAGAGCGAGAGAGGAGAAGAGGAGCTGGCTCAAAGTTTAAATGGACTGGGCTGTTATTATGTGAAGCCGAGGATGAGTGTGGATGTGTGTTTTGTGTTTGACAGAGTGAACAGCAGGGAGCTTTTGTGTAGGGCTCCAGAGGAAGTAGTGATTTTCATGGACACATTATTGGATTAAATTAACCTTATTAACCAGCTGTGATGAATTCTATTGAGCTCAGTGCTTCACACAGCTCTCCAAAGAAAAGTGTGGGAGTTCGTGAAAGAGTGCGGCTGTTTCTCTTTTTGTGTTTGATTGTGAAGCATATCTGTGTGTGTGTGTGTGTGTGTGTGTGTGTGTGTGTGTGTGTGTGTGTGTGTGTGCTGATGGTGAGCTCTAACTGCCTGGCTCATAGATGACAGGGCTTGAAATGCCATGATTGTGTACTGAAAGCTCGGGCAGCTGTACATGCTGCATGATGTCTTCAGAATACAGGTTTTTAGACAAAACAATAAAGAACAGAACAAGCATTTTGTCTAAAGTTCATTCATCAACAAGCCGCATATTTTGAAAAGGGTAAAAGCCCCACACAATCCTGTCAGGGAAGCGCAAAGGCTAGATACTATAGATTACTTTAATCCCCTGCCAGATATAAAAAGGATAATTACATATTTGTGGTGGAGGCTGTGTGGTGAAAAAATCAATACAGGCTTTTTTTGTATGACACTTCATTAGTGTGAAAAAATCTCGGAGCTGAGAAGAACTGCACTGCAATTAAATGGTTCTGCTACCTTAGACTTTGTAATGGCTCTATATTATTATCCAGTTTATTTGAAATAGTGGTTGCACTTGTGGAGTAATTGGAAACCATTGATTATGTACTTTTATGTCTACACTCTTGCACATCATTATGGAGAGAAGCAATAGTTAGTTAGCCTCTCTAATGAAGCACTAATTGCACTAAGTAGGTTAAGATGTTAGTCAAACTGCACTCAACTGAAATGACAGCACAAAGACTTTCAATTAATCTGCATACACTGACTAGCAGATGTTGTTTTGAACTGCAGATCTCGCAGATTGTATTTGTTTGTGTCTGGTCCTGTTGCATGAATAGAAATGGTGTTTGTGCATTGGCAGTAGATGAAATTGATTGGAGAAAAAAAAAAGTGGAAATAAGGGGCAGCTGGAGGAACAAAATCTAAGGTGATGGAATATAAAGCGACCACTTTGCTTTTTTTTTTTTTTTTTTCTTTCTCAAAAAGGCAGACCTATTAAGTTCCCCCTTGATAATGTCACCCGTGTAACACTGGCTGGTAATTGTACAGGAATGTCTGCTAACTCATACCACTGTATTAACATTTATTTAAGGACATGAGGACCTTACACTCAGTTTAACCCCTGACATCGCTCTCGACGTGCCCGGTCGTAATAAATACAACAGAACGGAAACGGAGAAAGCTCTGAGCATAGCAGGAGACTTACAGGCTTAGTAAGTCACAGAGAAGGAAGGAGGGATGACGCCGAACACAGGCCACAAGTGAGACCTGAAACCACAACATCAAGAACCACATGGTTTGTCCCTGAACAGTCCACTGAGCCATGCAGATGTTTCCGGAGCTTATGCCACTGCTAACATCATTAACCCCTGCTGTTTCCAGCTACTTCTGTGTTGACTGTTTAGTGTGTTGTTGCCTCAACCATTGACTAAATAATTCATGTAATGAAATGCGTTCTGTTTTTTTAATTCACGTGCAAATTATTGTTCCCCATTAACCCTTTACAGGTCACTCATTGGAATACTTTGAAATTCAAAACAACAACCTCATAGCGTTATTCAGGGACATAACAAAACTTTATTTCTGTTGTAGCATTTTTCAAAATTTGTAAGTGTAATAAACATTGACAAAAGTTACCATATTTGGTTCAAATGCCACAAGAGCAGGATCAGTGTAGGGTGATCTCTTCTGATTGGCTGAGTGAGGATCACACGCTTCTCGACCTTACTGAGGCGCAGAAGGCTGGCCATATGTAATGTTTGCGGAAATGACCACAAAGTAGTCCCTATATAAAGGGTTAATAATTATTTAGATATTTACTGTAACTACAAGACCGTACCTGACGTGTTGAGGAAATGCATCAACATTGCCTCCCACTAAATGTCACTTCTAGAAATGTCAGCGTTTTTCCCCCCGTCGATTTCTTCTTTCAGGAAATATATTGAAAACTAAATACGGCATCCACTCAGCTGCTTTCAGAGTTTCATTGTGTGCAGAAATGTGATGGATTGTCCATTTGTGCAAATGAATTACCCTGTCCACATATTAGTGTAGCACATTACCCACTGAGGTCATTATGTGAGACGCAGGGCCGCCGCCGTCTCTCTGCAGAGCATGATGGTATTGGCGTGAGGGGTCCAACATGGGGGAAAAAAAAAAAACTGTCCCTGCCATCATGGTCCTCTGTGGAGAGAGTGATGCTGACAGTACACTCCTGGCAATCAGTCAGCTCGCCACCCACCACTATGTGCCATTCGAGATGTGAAGAGCGGGCTCTGTGCTGGTTACGGCTTAAACCCGGCAGCGGCAGGAAGACTAGCAGCCTTTTGATCTTTTTTTTTTCTCTTCCAAAGGGCTCAAACGCTCACACTATTGTACGCTTGAGAGACACTTCAGCCTTCACTGCCCTGAACCGAAAAAATGTAAAAGCGCTGTCCGCTTGTTCCAGTTTACGTCAGGATTCAAATGGCGTTTGCCTTAACGTGTAAATGGTATTACATTTCACCACATTGTTGATTGGCTTAATCAAAGCCATCTGTTGAGCACGGGAAGGTGGCGTAAAGTGGAGTATTAAATGTGGGGTGCAGACCTCTATCAGGACCTCTTATTAACAGAAGCATGTTCTTTGTGGGATCCTAAGAAATCCGCTCGCTTTATATGGCTGTCTGGGGAGAGGGTCAGACCCTGTAAGCTGTCATTGCACATGAAAGGATTAATGTCATCTTATAAGAAGGGGGGGAAAGCCGTCTTATAGTTATTTATTCTGTTTCATTCACATTCTGCTGGCTCTGTAAAAGAAAAAGGCTAATGTCTGGTCTAATTTGTAGCCCTTTAAATTCCAGACAGAGATTCTTTACATATCTCTGGAGCTCATGGCTCTTCTTGGCGCAGCCCCTCTCCTCCTCTCCTTGTGGGATTCCTCTTAAACCCGACCAATTTACTATCTGAAGCAAAGTGAAGATTTACATGAGTTTGTACTTGAATGGCTTCAACTCTAGCTTCATGCACTAAACACTCCCACTGTAATTACCATCCCTGGATCCTGCTCTCTGATACCTCCCTCTCTCTCCTCTGCACCTAGGCCAATTGAAGGGGAGAGAAAAGGAAAATACTTATTCCCCAATGCTGATTCTTAGTGCTCCTTGTTCAGGATCTGTAATTGGATCTGTGTTTTCGACTCCCTGCTAATAAGCAGCTTACTTTAGCTCCCTCTAGACTTGACCCACCACATTTTTGTTTTATGAATTTTACAAGGGGATTTTAATAGATGCTTTAGGCTATGCAAAACATAGGCTGAAGGGGGAGGCATAATGTGGAAGCCTTGACACAGAGTACGCCTGAGTGGCTGCTTATCATTGCGGACAGGTCTCGTAACTTTCATGAAGATTGATGGAGGACAAAAGGGAATGCTAGAGAAGAGGGACATGAGAGAATATTAACCTGTGCTCCTGTAACTAACTATAATTGTTTTGCATTCGCTCTCTCCTCAGGCAGCCGCCCTCATTATCTTTACCCGTACATGACGGTGCCGCTGATTTTTGTAGCCGGGCTTGTTAGAGGAGATTGGAGGTCAGGGCAAACTGTGATCTGCCTTTGGTTATTTTTATGGTAGAATCGGACGGCCAGGGGGCTGAAGTGGTGTAACAGTGTATTTTTACAAACATAACACCTCATTTCATTCCATTTTACATCTGTGTAATTGTTTCCGAAGTTCACTGCTCGGGGCTGGCGGAAGTAAAAAGCCTATTCAACATCTATTATTAAGATATCAGGATTGTGTTTTATTTGATTCAGAGTTGGTCACATTCATAGAATAAAATATCCTTTTGTTATTTAAAAAAAAAAAAAAAAAAAAAAAAGTAGTTTTCCTTTTTATGCCACATTTAAATTAAAAGCCGGCGAGGCAGCGAGGTATGGATTTTCACCTCTTTTCTCTAAGTCTGCTGTTAGTCCAGAGCTCATTTAAAAGAAACAGCTGTACAGGGTCACTGAAATGAGAGAGATGAAAAATGTAAAGACAAGTGCTGACCCGTAGCCTGCCCACAGCTCCTTCAATCATTAAAATACTTCCAGAAAGTGCGGATGATTCCGTTATTCATTATAGGTTATAGTATCTAAGTGAATTTTTTTTTCTTTTTATCATGCCTGTCTACATCTTCACATTAAGCTAGTTCATTTGTCTTAAAAAAAGGAAGAGAAAATTAAAGAACATTTCCAACGTTTCTCTCGATGAATGAGACAGGTGCAGTCATAGAGGTGAATATTCAGTGAAGGAAGAGCTTTACTCAAAGGTACTAACTAAGACACTCTGTTGGGTATAGGAACACTAATGACCAACACAATCACCTATCTTGACATGAATACCAAAGATAACAAGGAGAGGTGGGAATAGGTGTAATGCTCCTCTCTTTCTGCTTTCCTTCTCTCTCTCTATGGGAATCTAGCGAGCACACTTTACTTCATCACAAAGCTAACGTGGCATCCAACTTTAAAAACCCGCCTCAGCTTTTTGTATCTGTCTCTCTCTCTCTCTCTCTCTCTCTCTCTCTCTCTCTCTCTCTCTCTCTCTCTCTCTCTCTCTCTCTCTCTCTCTTCTGGTTGGTAATTCTCCCATCTGGAGGATGTTTGAGAGAAACAAAGAAACAATAAGAGGAAGTTGGGAAAGGGGGTGTCAGGCTGTCAGTAATCTGACAGCTATGGTAACTACCCTCTAATCCAGACGGCTCCAGCCACGCTCCGGCCTGACACCCGCGCCTCTGACTGACAGCTGAAGACCGGGCACATTCCACAGGCAGAAGTGACATCCAGTCTATTAAGGCAGACAAGCACAAAGCAGAGATTTGCCCTGACTGCCTGGTACTGAAGCCTACTATAGGGGGGGGTGATTGGAGAGGTCCTGGAGAAGGTGTCAGACTCAAGCTCAGATGATAACCATATTGTAATGATGCTGCTGGACAATGAAGTGCCATGATTGCCCATGCTGACAGCGGAAGTTTATGTCTGGATATCTCCCCCCCCCCATCCACCCACCCCCACCCTCCCCGTCTGTATTCGCAGGCAGCTCACAACACACACACACACACACACACACACACACACACACACACACACACACACACACACACACACACACACACACACACACACACACAGTCTCCAGGTCCCAACTGCCAGTCAAAAGACTGGCCGCAAACGGGTGCACTTCTTATTCCAGCACAAGAGTGCACCAAACAGTGATCTCTAATGGACTGACCCGAGGCATGCTGCGCTGACAGGGAGAGCAGTATAATTGTTGTTTATCTTCCTCCTCTTTAGATATCGCTCTGAGCATAAAGAGTCTTCTCAGTGTTCATTTGTTGCTACAGAATAGCCCAGAATCCTCCTACTTAGTTTCTTTATCAGAAAAAAAAAAAAACATTCCTGGAGAAAGCTATACATGATTGCTTTTTGAGGCGTTTTGCGATGGCAAAAACGAAAAGAAAAAAAACTGATGTAATTGGTTTCGCTTAAGGTTAATTATTTGCGCTGGCAGGTCGCATTGTTGTAAGCCGTTCATTAGAATATATGCACCCAACACACAGAGCAAATGAGATGAGCTGGCTGTGCTTTATTGTAGCTTTGTGTTAAAAGAGTCCCCCAAACCAAGCCAAATCTTAATGATACTCTCAGCAGCCTATATAATGGAACAAGTTTACATAAATTAGACCACAGAGCTGCAGTGGCAGCAGACAGGCTCGACTCTTTTTATTTGAATACATTGGCTAATTAGAAGTGCAAAAGAAGTGGGCTCAAAAAGATATCCTCTGCTTTGGATTCAGTCCTGAATCTGCCCTGCATAAAACATGTTCTCCTCGCTTGCCTTGATGAAATGTCTTCGGTTTCAACTTTATTTTATTTATTTTTTGTGTGTGATGCCTGACGCTTTAAGACGTAGATGATTTGATTTCCTCTGCTTGCGGTTGGAGTTTGCAACGCCAATGCATGGCAGGAGATTTAAAAGGGGAACAGATGAGCTAGAAGAGGGATTTTCCTGTGAATGCTTCAAGTATGAAGTAAAATCCCTCCAACAGCCATACCCTAACATTTCTACAATAGATATGATATTAAGTGCGTAAAAGACACAAGCAGCTCGGTATCCCCTCAGCCTTAGCACAACATTCAAATAAGTCTGAGGGATTCTGGTTCCAGGCGAGTTCACCAAAGGTGGCATTCTGCCCCCCCCCCGTCTGCTTTCCAGCCAAAGCCTGCTCGTCTTCCATCTTACTTAGCTCGTCTTGATGGAGACTCAGGGTGCATGCCTCGCTAAGTGACAGGGAGTTAAGTATACATTCACACCACCCTGGGCTGATAGTTAAGTTGACATAGAGGTTTTAGCAACCAGCCGGTCAACATGAAGCTCATTCACCCTCCAATCACACCAAATGATAGAGAAAAGGGCTGTTTCAGGCTTTCATTTAGAATTGCGTATTAAAGTGTTTATCCTCGTACGACGAACCTTTTATGTTTTCAACCCATCAAAAAAGGGATCCAAAAACAATAAAAACAATGTTGGTTGAAAAAATAAATAAATTAAAAAAAAGTACAGTACGTGCACTTCAAAGTGTTAATTCATCAATCTTAAAAAAATACGAAAAACATCAACATCGGAAATCAGGTCACAGGCGTGTTTCGCTCTTCCTTTTTTCTCTTTGCTCTTTTTACATGCAGACCAGCGTAGCCATAATGGGATAGATAATTGAGGTTATTTTTTATTCAATGGCTTGTTAATTGGTTGCCACTGGTGTCCCAGGAAAGGTCAAATTTATGGCTACATGTCACCAATTACGATCCCAGCTGACTTGGTTCATCTGGAAATATTTACGGAGGAAGTCGATGTTTTGGGCGACAAATGACAGGTTGGACGTGAACGCATTGCAGAAGAAGCGGGAGCTGCATTGTAGCTTTCTCTCGCAGCATCTCGGGCTGTGCATAATCTTTTTTTTTTATTCTTCTTTTTCTTTTCGTGAGCGTAGAATCAATGTGTGCATAATCAAATTCTTATTGACACCACTCACATCCTCCTTTTCCCGGAGCAGGAAAGAAGATCTTGAAAGGGAGAAGGATGAATGCATTAACATGCGTTCAGTCAGTCTTTGCCGTTAACAAAGCTCCTTTCCTCTGTGTTAACACTGCAGATTAGGTCAAGTTTTTTACCCCTCTGAGTTTCTCTCCTGTAAATGACGAGTTCTGATGTGAAACAAGCAACATGTCAAGGCGAGTTGAAAGATGTAGGCATTTTCTGCCATGTCACAATGACAGGCCTCTGAATATTTGGGCCATTAGGGGCTTATTAGTGAATAAATGACCAGATGGTTCAGTGATGCACAGAGATGGACAGAACTGGATGCTACTAATCAGCAGTGTCT
This sequence comes from Symphodus melops, assembly GCF_947650265.1. NCBI lineage: Eukaryota > Metazoa > Chordata > Actinopteri > Labriformes > Labridae > Symphodus > Symphodus melops. Next base: position 10,147,714 of record NC_136702.1, read on the forward strand.
GTAGCTTGGTGTCAAATCACACAACATGGTAACCCATGGCAACTGAATAAAAGTTAACATTAGCAAGTCAATTTGAGATCTGGGTGCTGTAAACAGGGTTTGGAGTATCTCTGCTTGGCTGGCTTGAAAAAAAGAGAACGTCTGTGTTTCCAGGGAGCAATTTCAATTTAAAACAGCAGAGATCTGTGCTGTTCTATTTCACACTGTCCTTTCTCCATTTTTGTAGTTTGTCCTTTCACGTCAGTTTGATGCATTTCATTTTGGAATTGAATTTAAATGCTTCCTGTAATGTAAGTGCAAGTTTATAAAGCCCATTTAATGATGCATTTTTAATGCTTATAAAAAGAGCAATCCTATAAAGCCAATAGTACATCTCACGTTTGAAACAAAGACAGCAGCATGTCTCACAACATGCCACACTTGTTTACTTCAGCAGCTCCTCACTGTTCCGTTTGTCAATATATTCATTCAGATTCTACTTTTGAGGTGCTTTGATTAGTTTGATTCGGAGATGCCCCAGCATCCTCTTTACAGGAGGTAACCAACAAATTTGAACATGGCCATGTTTTTTGCTTCGGTATAATTGGTGATGGGTTGTTTTTGTGACAGATGTGAAAATAAAATAAATAAACAAATAAAACGAAGAAGGAGTACAGGCTGCATTACACAAAAGCACAATACAAGATGCTCCATGTTGGCGCCGCATATGAATGTGTGTGCGCGCGTCAACATGCGGGGTCTCTTTAATTGTATGGTTTTCTTCCAGACCCACAGCTGACACAAACAGGCAGCCTGTTTAATGGATGAGGAGAGCTGTTTGAAGACGGCCTGTCACTTCTGATTGCTTTGCCTCTGTTCTGAGCGTTTCACTTGTCTACTAATACCCCTCCATTTAACTCCGGTGCTTGCTGTCATTAATTTTAATAGATAATTATAAATCGGAGATACAGGTAAGATGCAGAGAGAGCTAAAGAAAACCCCCCATTATTTGCCCATTAAGCCAATTTCATTTATGACGAAAATATAAGGATTTTTATGCAAACTGTTTGATTTACAAGTCCACAGAACCAAAGTGGCAGCTCACAGTATTCTCACATGAATTTTGATCTTGCATTAAAAGCTCGAGCTCTTGTGTAAGAAAGGCGTTAATATATACTTACATGATTTCATAGATCATGATTAAACTACAGCCAGGCTTTGTGCAGATTAAGCACCTCGACTTATTGATGAATTACAGTCGTGATACTGCTTGATAAACGTGAATTAGAATAATTTATGCACGTGCACTACATCCCACTCCATAATACTTTTGAACAACGGTGAGGGTAATAAAACATAGATATTGTGAGCTTTATGTAGGGTGGAAACAGTGGGACTCCATGTTATTATCGTACCCCCCATTACATCGAATGGAAGCGCATTGTTATTATTTGTCATCATATGCTAATTACACATCATTAATGTTAGACCTTAATGGCCCCAAGAGTGGGTAATAGGCTGTAAGGCTGAGCTGGCTGCTTGCAGGGAAATCTGAGTCTGGGGGGAGAGAACACATGCTAATGAAGCTGAGACCTTTTATCTTTGCAGATTAAAAGGGAAAAGATCACAACCCTCAAAATAAGCGTTTTGACATCTGTAATTGGAAGAGACAACAAGCTTTTGTTCTATTATAGGGAGCAGGAGGCATCAGGCCGGGTGTATAAATCTCTCCAGCGAGCTTTACTCCCTCAGTGCCTTCAGTCAGTTAGCCAAATGAAATCTCACTGCTGCTTTCATGCTCTTAGCTGCACTTAGACAGAAGATGGAGTGCTACTGCCTCCAAAAGCAATGCCGTGTCTGTGATCTAAGCGCGTACATGTGCGAGTGTGGTAGCTTAGCCTTTTCAAATTAATGGATGCCCTTGTATGCTAAATGGGAACACAGAACAGTGACCCTGTCAATTATTGGGGGAAATACTTACGAACTATTTGCCACCTTTCCGTGCCGTCATACAGACATCTGAAGTTGGATTTTTTTTTACCCCCCCATGATTGCTGCTTATTTTACTGCAGTAATCTCGAATAATACCGAAGCGCTGTGGTCGGGTATGAAAGAGATCCTTGTTGCTGTAAGATGTAGGAGAATGAGAATGAGCGTGTGCATCTGGCCCTCTCCAGCGTGCCTGGCTCAGAGCTTGGGTGAACAGCAAAGCGACAGCTGGTCCAGCATGGCTCCATGTTTGACCCTCAGCACCATGTGTAGTCCTGGGCATCCAGCGGCACTCCATACCCTGAAGACATGTACGCCATCCAGAACACCTGGTGAGAGGGAGCCCACCTCAGAGCCTAGGGTCTAGTTGGGAACACACTGGGTTAGGGATAGAGTTGAGGCTGTGTGAGATTAGATATCAGGGTCCGTGACCCTCTCAGCCCCCGACACTTCAGCGACCCAAAAGGCTCTGAAAGCAGGGGGCCTGCTGACTGCCCATTTGCTCAGTCTCTGAGGTCCAAGCCCAGAGGTCCTGTGATGACAAACGCAGCTCAGCTGGAGGCCATAGGTGTAACGATCTATCCATATTCAACAATATGTATGCCGTTGTCAGTCTATATGGTTTGACCTCTAGCAACCGCACAAACATGTCACCGCATAGCAAAATTCAACACTGTTCTTTAAAACATTGGTGTTTTAAAAGTGGGGTCCCAGGACCCTCAGGGGTCCGCGGAATAATTTACAAAAAACTGTGACTTGCACCACAAACTGGGACTTGCACCAATAATATCAGCTACTTTATCCAATAGTCCCGCCCACTTTAATTTTGTGCCAACCCTGTCACTTCATAGTCACAACGATTAAAAATAAAAAATAAAATAAAAAAACAATTTAAAAAAAAACTCAAAATAAAAAAACACCTCAGAGCCAATGTTTTCTCAAAGTTTATAAAATGAATTATTCAAAAAGTATACATGTAGTCTAATTCTATTGTGGCAAAGAATTCCATAGTACATGAATGCATTGTATTAATATGTAGTTATCAACATTATGACAATGAGGGGGGTCCTTCTTGAAAAATTTCTCATCTGAAAGGGGCCCCATGTTCTAAAAAAGTTTGAGAACCCCTGCTTTAAAAATGTCAAAACAGCGAGTGCAGTCATCAACTCTTCAAGCTGCTCGGTGACATCACAGCCTGAAACATTCGCCAAGAAACTGTCCCGCCGTTATCCCTGACTTTGACAGTCTTCACGACTTCTCTCCTTCTATCTGTTTGTGATGAATGTTTTATGCATGGAAGCAGAAACCGTTGATCAGGGGAAACTGTATAGAATTTGTCTCCATTATGCGTGCTTATCATAATCACAGCAAGATTATGCAGTAACAAAGCAGCAGTGGTAATACAATAAGTCTCCTTGATAGTCAAGCAGAACAACTTAGGGATGAAATGATGGTTTACTCCGGCACAAAGTGATATTCACGTGGCCTCCAGGATGTTCGAAAATGAACTCACTCAAACAAATACAGCTTGAATGATTATTCTGCTTTGTATTTTCAAAGAACAAAGTGAAAAGGGAAAAACGACGGAGCAAAAATGTCAGTTTGTTTAATTATTGCTAGTTATCACACTTACCTTCTCTTTGACTTTAGCATGTATGTAATAAGAATGTTCCTGAGTGCCTCGGAGAAATGTGAAAGGTCAGATGTCAGTTTTAATATGACTAGAGCACCTCTAATGAAACACTGTTGCAATATGTGTTGAATACGAATGCATTAATTTCTTAAATGTCTTTCATATTTGCAGGCGCCTCAGCCTTTTTAACTGGGATAATTTGACAGCAGCCCCCTGCTTTCCTCTGACAGCTCTGAGGAGCTGGGGCTCAGCACCTGCGTCCACCCAAGCATTAAACCTCAGATCCTGAACTCTCCTCACAAATGAACTGTCAGATCATTACTGCGCGTGATGCAATATAATCTGTCTCAGAATTAACATTTGGCCAAGTCCAACCAGGGTTTTTTTTTTTTCCTCTCCTATCTTCTCTCTTCTGTACATCTCGCCCCCTCAGAAGGCGCTGGTTTGAATATGCATCTCTTCACATTTCCATGAGGGACCCACCGGGAGTACAGGCAGAGAGCAGCTTTCAGCATTAGCATGTCAGGAGGGAAGGGTCCTTTTTTCGTTCAGGGTCCCACTGCAGATGCTATGCCTCACTTGTTCATTACAATTGCATTTCATCAGCTTGATGATGTCCACATGTCAAATGAGTGTGAGGATTTTGCACACAAAGGAGCCTCTGGGAAAAGGACTACGCTGGCTAATCAGCTGATTATCATACCTCAAATGGGGCTGTAGTGCTCCGTTACAAACGCCAGCCAGAGAGAAAGAGGTGCAGGAGACAGGCGTACGACCAGCGAGGAAGCAAGGCTGATTAAACAAGCGCTCTTATGAACGCACATAGAGGAATGCTAAGTAAGCAAGACAACATAAGCCAATCAGTGAAAAGCTTTCGAATATGTTTTACTCTTGTTATACTCAAGCTTAAAGCATTATGACTCTATAGCAAGTATAGTAAGTAATCCTCACATGAATTATTAAGGTGAAACTTTGTGTGTGTGTGTGTGTGTGTGTGTGTGTGTGTGTGTGTGTGTGTGTGTGTGTCATTTTTGGGGCCCATTTTTTTAATTTGATTATTATTTTTTTAAACATTAATTTAAGATTGCTTATCTGAGAAAGGAGCCACATTGAGACCCCGCTCCTCCACTTGGTGACGTTCACGCCTGGAAGGGTCACAACAGGGAAAGCTAGGGGAAGCTGATTTGGAGGCCAACTTGAATGAAGTTTAAATATTCAAACGATCTTTGCCTTTCAGTTGGCAGCTGGTTCTCTGGTAGTCATCGGGTCTTTGGATTCTGCCTCATGTTTAGAAGCCATTGTTCTCCACACTCCATATATTCAGCATACATGATATGGAGATCTGTTTTTTAATGTTCCAGCAAGAAAGAAACTGGCTTCCCTGTCACTGATTCTCCGATGATTTACAAGGAACAATCTCTTTATGTCACCGAGGAGTGAAGGATCCAGTTGAATCATCTCAGATTTTTGCAGATTTGGTGCTACATTGTTATTCTCATTACAACCATGACGCCCCACTCAGCAGTTTCCTACTGCAAGCACCCACCTGTTGTGGTACCACGTAATCCTGTTTCAATTCAATTTAGATTGTGTAAGTTACAGACGAGCAGTGTAGGTCAGGACTTAGATACAGTATTGTATCAGACATTTATTGTTGTGAAGAAGCGATGCTTAAAGACCTGGCTCCCTTTAAGCAATGCTTTAGCAATGCCAGTGTTTCAAAGCCCTCTATAAAGTGACAGTGTAATAATAATAATAATAATAGTACATTTTATTTATGGCCGCCTTTCAAAAAACCCAAGGACACTTTACAAGCAGAGTTAAAAAGATAAAAATATAAAGTATATATATATTGGCTCCTAAGCAGCTCGTGCATGTGGTGCAGACCCGGAAAAGGAGAATGATTGCAGATCCCTCCAGGTCTAGAAACACCTGAAGAATTCTCAGGAAGAGTTAGAAGACAAAGACGTCCTCTCAACTGCTCGTGCATTTATGTTTAAGAACGTCTCTGTCGGCTGGTCTGAGATTGTTATCAACAAAAGATCAGAAGTTCATTACTTCAAGGTCCATAATGCTGAACAGCAAAGTCAAACAGCGTCCCTTTCCTTTTATGTCAAAATATCGGATTTAGAGCTTCATCATATTTTCCTCAGAACATGTATTCATTTCATACACAATATTTTGGTAATCATTTCTTGTACGTCTCATAATCCATGAACATCCTCTTCATTCCTTGAGTCTACCGTAGCAGCAGATTTCTTATTGTTATCAGAGTCTTTTGTTTGAATGGAGAACGCCAGCCACACATGGTGGAAGGGAAGTCACAAGTGACCTGAAAGCCCAATTATAAAGTCTGCAATCTGCATTGTTCTTGGAGCGAAAAAGAATCAATGTGCTGAAGGCATATCCCCATCAGAAGACCTAATGATGTCTTTCTGGACCACAGCCTTGCACACTGCATAGTAATCTTCTGCTAATTAGGTTTATAATGCCTAGGCAGGCCTCCGCATCAGCACAATTCCAGGGAGGACAGTGAAGTTATTTATTTATCTCAGTGTGGCTCGGTGTTATGGTGGTTATAATTAAAGCAAAATTATTTAGATTATGTCGGAGAGGGGTTTATTGGGATTGCTGTTTCACACTAGTTTGAAGTGTTTACAAAGTGTATACTCTTCCAATGTGTTTCCTATCATGAGCTTACATTATTTCACTGGTTTGTTCTATTAGGAGAGGAAACGAGAAGAGAGACATCGTCTTATTGGAGCTGATGTCTCACACTCTGCTGAAATCTTCCCGAAATGTGGAGTGTGAGGCAGAGTGATTAACTCATGGCTCATCCTGCACATGTTGTAGAATCAATAGCACTCCACATATTCTACCTTTGAGGTCCATTCACTCGTTTCTGTTCTGAAATAGTTCAATAAGTCAGATACATGGCTCCAATCCATAGTGTCCAAAGAGTCAGTCACATACAAACACAATGGCAACACATAATTAGATCTATTAATATTATTTAGTCTTAACATGTGAAAAGCGTAACTGCTAATAAAACAAGGTCAACAGCTTTAGCCAAATAATCAATGAATGATTCAATAATTAAGAAACCAATGCACACACACATTTAAAGCTAGCTAATATTTGGTTTTGACCTGACACATGTTGTTGACAGAATAATGATAATGACAATAGATCGGGTTTATTCAAAAGGTGATTTGTAGTTAATTAAAATAGTTGACTTCAAGCTTATGAGAAGCCGAAGAACGAATTGTTTGACTTACCTGAGAGGAACCATTTCTCTTCCACAGATGTGTTCAGCTTTTGAAATCTCATGGAGCTACCTGGAAGTTAAAGATGGTGGTAAAACAAACAAAATAACTATCTGTAGAATGAACATCAAAAGTGCTGATTGACCACTCTATGATTTTGAGCAGGGTCCACACTACATAAACATCAGGCCGATTTTGAGCCCCATTCACCCCCAACAATAATCCGAAGCAAAGGCCTGATATGTTGATGGTTATAATGATGATTTTGACAGATTTTCTTTAATCTATCTGATGATATCCGAAGCAAGTCATGGCCCCCCAATTTCAAATGAGTTAAAAGTAATTAGTAGTCTGAAAATAATCCTAAATTCTTCCGACATATATTGGCAAAGAAGCCTCTCACATTTTGACTTTGTGCTCTCTATGAACAAAGGTATAACAATAACTAATAATCAATAACAAATAGGCAAAGACTAATATGTACAAGACTAAGTAACTGACTAAGTTGGTTTTGTGCACGACAAACGATGCTGAAACAAACATGATCGTAATTATTCAATCATGTGACAGTTGGGTTGATTTACATGAGGTAAAGTTATGTCACAGTGTTTACCTTGAGGCAGTGTGAAGACGGTTGATGTCAGATGCAAGATGTCCAGTTTTGAGAGTCGGGATTCTTTTTTGTGCTGACAAGAAACTTCAAAGAGCCAAATAACAAGTTTGTGTTTATTTCAGAACTTAGACAGGAACATGTTATAAAATAGTGCAGTACAATACAACACACTATTCATACATTAAATCAATAGCCCTACTTATTTTTTTGTTTCATTTAACTTCAACCGACATGTCCTTGCTGGCAAGTTTGTGAAATTAAATTCAGACTTCAGTAAATGGAGCCACAGGTTGGATTTGAACCAGGGACAAACCTCCTGGCCTCCAGCCTGAGTACATGGAGCGTGCAAACTAACCACTCGGCCCATCCATTGTCCAGCCCTAATCACTATGTATATATAGACCACTAGAGGCTACAGCTTATGCATTAACTTACTGATGACGTCATTTGCTTGTTGATCACTGACTCTATGAGCAAGATATAAAAAAGTAGGTTTCCCAAACACTGCTCCAAATCCTTCATTACAGTTCATGTTAATTCTTTTTCGTTTTGGTGTTTCTGATTCAAACCCATAAAATCGCATCATAAAGGGGATACTTTCATCTATAGGAAAAGACAGATAATTGCACTTAGAAAACTCTCAACTTTTCTTTTCATGCCTTGAACTTACTGTTGCTCTTTGTTTTGTTTTTTTCTCCAAGAGGTTAGTAGCTGTCCACCTTTTTCTGGCAGACTCGTAACTGACAAGTTTTGAGCATTTGGCAAGATGTTATCCAGCTGCAGAGCTCATCTACAGCCCTGACAGCAGCGCAGCACCTGCCAAAGGATCTTCTTACCTTCACTATCTGCTGTGAGTGAGCAATGCTCAACACTGAGGGAACTGTTTCAATCTCCCTCATGCTGGAATTTATCGGCCCGTTCCCGTGTTTCCTTTCTCTTTGATTAGACAGAGGAAGGAGAGGAGATGCTTTCATGGATAATGAGACACTGGACAGAGGTTTTATTTGTTTCCCCTGCTAAGGTCTCCATTGGTCTTTTGGCAGCTGTGCCGAGTCTCAAAGGGAAAAACACGGCCATTATCTTGCTTTTATAATCATTAAGTAAAGACTTTTAAGTAGATTTTTTTGTTGAGAGCAAGCAGAACATAAAGACTGACACCTTTGCCTTGCTAGGTGTTCGTATTCCTCTTCTTTTTTTTTTTTTCTTTGACTGACGCAATCTGGACACAGCTGAGGAGGTAGATGAGAAGAATTTAATTTGTTCCCCTTTCTACTCGGATGCTTTCAAACTTAAGGTCTTATGTCTAATGCAGTCGTGACCATGGTAGATAAGCCAGCATAAGTCGACAAAGCCAGCTTCAATACATCAGAGATTAGCACATCTTCCCTATCTGGAACCGGGGCTGCCGCAGGGACGACCCCGGCCTTGGCGACAGGACAGCTGGACATAAAAGTCTTTGAAAAACCCCGGCAGTTCCTCTGAAGAGCATGTGCCATAATTAGAGCCATAATGGCATCTGAATGCAGTGCAGGTTAATGAAACTGTCTCTGCGAGGCAACCAGGGGCTTTTGGGTAAAGAAAACAGCAGGGTTCTGCCAGGAGCCCGATGATAGCAATTTGCCGAGTGAGTTATGTCCTATAACCTGGAAGCGGCGAGTACCTTGAGCATGTTTTGTCCTTAAATGGGGTATAGTTTTCCATTTCCTATCCATTAATATGCATAGAACGGCTAATGAGGCTGAACCAACTAAGATAATAAGATTCTGAGACTACAGCACCGCTGACTGCATTAATGGTGTATGACTTCGCGGTGAGGCATTTCTCTCCCGATGCCTTTGGACATAAGTGCAAAATGGAAAGCTAAAGAAGCGGCAGTTAGTGGCACGCTTACACTGTGAGGCTTCGATCTGCAGTTTGCAGTGACTGCCCTAAACAAACGCTCCAGAAGAAGGGGGCCCCTTTACGCCTCGAGATCACACTTTAACGAGTACTAAAGGACTCACCTAATGAGTCCATTTCTTCCCCGTTTTTTATTTGTGCGTCGCTCATGATTGAGCCAGCTGTGATCATGATTTAAAGATGTTCTAATACAGGACACGTGAAACATGACACCGTAAACCTTTTTCGCGTTTATTTAGATTCTCGGAAATGTACGACTCTGATCGGCGTTGCGTCTGGCTTTCACGTCGGGACAATCTTATTGCAGGACTTGCCAACTTTAAGCCGCTTCTTTCATCGCAAGTAACACAAGCTGACCTTAAACACTTCAGCGTGGAAGTTGGAAAATCAAACATTGATTTCTTCCTCCTCCGTTTACCACCTTGGAGCTGAACCTGCAGCGAGAGCGACCGTGGAGGTTGTCTAGAGGTGTGTTGGCAGACTGTGGGACGTTATTAAGCATAAATAGAAAAATAAAGAAGTGTAATGTCCTCTAGGAGGGGGGGGGGAACCTCTGATTTCTGCCCTCGTCCCCGTCAGCAGTTTTTCTGCAGCGGCGTATTAGCGTTGTCTCCTCTCGGTAAATAATGTGTCCTCATTCAGTCACAGTGAAGAGAAAGAGCATATGACTACAATGGGCTATTATTGGCTATAATAGGGATGAAGCAGACTCTCAGGAGAGACTGGGAGACTTGTGAACTGGAAATGTCTGCTGTTCATCACAGCATTTTACAGCCAACATTTTCTCTGCAAGAGCAGCATCACTGCCCCAGGATAACTTACACTGATGCCTCACTTCATTTACTCGGTGCAGTTTTGCTCCTGCCTGAACAGAAACTGCTGTTAGGTGTTGGAAAGAAGAAAAAAAAAACGAGACAACTCGACCAGCCCCCTTTATGAAGCCAATAAAATCCCTCTCTGTTCCCCCAAAATATCAAGCAGCCATCTTTGTGAATAAAGATCCTCATCACTCTCTTACAGTCTTTTTGTACAACTTTTTTTCCTCTTCTTCTTCTTCGTTGGTATACCACCCAGTAAGTTGACATCACTCCCTTTCTGAGCCCTGTTTCCTTCCTTACATTCCTCTTTCATCATTGAGCCGATTCTCTACTCGACTAAGTGCAGCCACGCTCACAGCACAGCTCACCTCTGTGCCCTCTTTAGCCGTCTCTCATCCCTTCCAATGTTTGAAGGACCCCCCCCTCCCCCCTCCCCTCTAATCCCCCCCACCCCTCCTCCTACTGACCCTCCCCTCTCCCCCCCCCCCCCCTGGCTGGACCCCTCTCTCTGGTGCGGGGCCTGGCTGTCAGGCCCTCTCCTGTGAGTGCGGCTGCTGTGATTTCCTCTGGGCCATCAGGTGGGCTGCTGCTAACTAGCCAAGCCTGAGACAGGGTGACCTCAAGCCTCAACATGATGGGTCTGAATCAACAATGTGTTCGCCTAAACAGGGAGGGAGAGACCAAACAACTTAGAGGGCTGCCTGCCAGTAAGTAAGCCGACAACGCTGCATCTCAAAGTTACCTACCTGCAGAAATTTTAATGTGCAAGTAAGCATTTAATTCTTCTCCCTTAAAGTGCCTGTTGGGTCTAACTCATGGCTGTTTAGTCTGTACTAAACTGTTTTCATTTGGGTGTGTTTTGCTGCAGTGTTTGTCGCAGTGGTGCCTCACAGTGGGTGTATTGTAAATCAACTGGGTGCAGCGTGAACTGTCATTATAGTGATCATTAACACTCGTGATATCATCAGCGCATGGCAGACACTTAATTATCGGATCCCTTCTTCTGTTTCAGAGGCCCCGGTGTATTTTTCTTTTTCCAACATTTTCTGATGTCTTGCGAAATCCATATAAGCCTGTCTGATTAGAACGAGCTCGATTTTAATGAGTTTCTGCTGTGCCACTGTTTCAGGTGGATCTCATTAAGGCTAATCATACTGTAGTTTGAGTTCTAAGGAGGAGTTTATGCGCAAGCCAAGGCTGTCTAAATTGATTGTCTCCCTCATTATTTAGTATTTAACAGGTGAGATTCGGCTGGTCAGAAGAAAAACGTCGTTCTGCTAATCAGATGTTAAGACTGATCAAATAAGCAAATCTGTCAGACTCTGCCGTGCCGCGGCTCTGCAGAGCATTTACGCAATAATCATATTTAATAATGGCATTACTGAATAGCTGACGTTTCTTGCAGTCGCTCTTTTTCTCTCCTGGGTCCTTCCTCTGCTCCTCAAAATGTTTCAAACTTTTTCCCTTCCACAATTCCCTCGAGCTCGCCTCCCATCATATCTGAAATGCGCTTACAGCAGTGGCCGTCTTTTGCTTGAGAGCTCTTTGCCTTATGCTTCCATCAGAGGAGACTGAGTCTCACAGATGCACTGCTTAACAATGCCATCCCCTGCTCCCATCAGAGGGGGGAAGGTTGCGGAGCTGCGCCCCGCAGAATAAGGGGGGCAGGTCCCCTGTGATTGGCGAGAGCTGAACATCGATGCCAGCTTCCATCTGTCATGATAGCCTATCTCTGAACCTTCAATCTGTCAAAAGCTTGCTGCCTAGCTGAAGGCTCCAGGAGATTTGGCGTGCTAAACAGATTTGACAACAGGCATTATCACTGTGAGGGGCCTGGCGAAAAACGCCATCAACGTGTTAATTGTGGCTGGAGATGTAAACTGTCACTTCTCATCTCATTTAACACTCGCTATGCCAACTTCTTCTCACCTCGTTTTCCTCGCTTTAGGAAACATATGGAACTGTTTTGGCTGACACTAATCCTCGGATAACAATATCTGCTTTGTAACTTTCACTTTTTAGAGGCGATAAGGCCTCATATTTAATCGCCGTTTTGTCCTTGGGTTGGCTGGAAAGTCAAGACTGACACCTCCACTGTTTGCTCCAAAACATGCAGGCTGAAAACAGCTGTGGTGAGTTACTGTGACGTGCAATTTCAACCGTAAGTTGTTGCAATAAAGCAAAGTTTAAAGATCACCCAGACTGCTCACACTTAAGTTTCAGTGAGTTACCTTGAAAACAGAGTTGTTGTTCCCCCCCCCACACCCACCTTATTAGAAACAAATATGTCATCATTATCAGCTGAAGAGCGTGATGTTAAAGTCAAAGCAAATGTTTTGCAGGTCATGATATTTCATGCTGTAGAGCTGCACAATTAAAAGCAATTTCAGCGACGCATAAATGCGAGTGTTCACAGTAAACAGATGGCATGAATCTGGATTTGTTCAAATAAATAAGAAAAGTTGTTTTTATGTAAACAAGCAAAGATTTGTCACTCAGAATGCGTACATGATGCCCATTGAATGGAGGCTATAATGGACATGCTTTCACGCCAATGCTAAATGATCAGTGAAGAGGTTGAAAAAAAAAAGCCTTTTGAATCATTTTGGATTCTGACGATGTTACAGACACGGGTTCTGTGGAAAAGATGAGGAACAGCAGATAGACACCAAACTAGGTTAAACAAAATAACACACTCTTTAACATCTATTTATACCACCACATATCGTTTGTCCTATAGTCACTTACAAAAAAAAATGCAGATTAAGGAAAAAAATAATTCTACTTTTTATTAGACAATCTGTCAATTTAATAATAATAAAAAAAAAACACAAGGAAAGTTAAAAATATATTTTAATTCTTCAGATTTAGTGGTGCTCCTGTTTGGAGGTTATTTAAGTCCACATTCTCTAACAATGATTTCCTTTCTATATGGCCTTATTTCCTCATTTCAGACATCTCCTGACTGTCGCCCCTCTAACTATTATCACTAATTGATTATCTACTATCAAAGCACCTTATTATTTGTGAGTTGTCGCAATCAGCCCTATTATTTGTGGGCTTTCCCCCTGACAGGCCTTTAATGGTGATGGTTGGTTTAACCCCCGGGCCTTGCTAATAGGATTTAGCAGCAGGTGACTGGTAACACAGTCACACACAACCCTGTAACCCCGTCACCCCCGAGGAATAGCAGACCCTCCCACTGCCTGCACGCTGAAGAAGAAGAAGAAAAAAAAAAAGGGACACACAAGCACTGCACTAATCCAGCCTCGTCACTCCCTCTGAGCTGAATGGATCTGAACGTACTGTAGCGAGGCAGCTCTGCTGTTTGCCTTCCTCCTCTTTGTTTTGATGCTTTTGGAGTCAGGATGCAGCGTGCAGGCTGCAACGTGGACATATGCAAAAAGCCAATGCAAATAAAGCCGAGGCAGACACAGTGCCATCTTGGAGATGACAGACGCCGAACAGACGAAAAGGCCACGGCCTCTATACTCGAGTCCTCTCATGACAGGGACGTCATTAAGGGACACACGGTTTGTAGTGTCTTCTGATGTACAATTAAATACTCATGGAGCTTCACTTCTGGAAACTGGAAGTGATTTATAGATTAGCCGGCGAATTATTCTCGCGATAAAAAGCAAAATATATTTTTATTTATTGAGAAGTGATCAACATATTTCGTTGTAATTGCCTCATTAGCCAGCAACCATCACTGGTAGGGGGCTTGTCTCAAGGTTCCCCCTGTGTACATGGCTAACAGGGCTGTCAGAAGCAATAGTTTACACAGGTGAGGCCTCTGTGTCATTATAGTGCCCCTGTCCATCAAGATCCGAGCCGCTCACCAAGGCAGGGCCATTCTCTCAGCTTTTATCACTTTATTTGGTGTCCATCCGTCCACTGTCTGCAGACAGCATTAGAGCCCATTCACTCCTAGACCGACACTGATGGGAAGGGGGGGGGGGGGGGGGAGCGCGGGAAGCCGATGTGGTGGCAATGCTGGAAAGCAGCTTGAGGAGAACAGCGCCACGAGGAGCCGGGAGGGGATGGGTTTGTTATCCTGGTAATTAAGGACAGAGTGGCTTCCACACCGGGGTGTGCGGACAGGATGTGGCAAATTACCGGAGTCTTTGTGAAGAAAAGCTGCTCCCTCTCTGCTCTGTCCATCCTCTGGGGACCTCATCATCTTCTCTAACAGTCAGGATGGGATTTTGTACCCTCTATTCCCTCACCTTCTCCTTCCCTTCTTTCTGTCTCCGTGTTCATTTCCTTTCACTTCCCCTCTGTCACCTTCCACCTGAAATGCATCTCAAAGTCTAAGGTAACATCACAGCTTCAGAATTGTAGATGAGTATGCCTGCGGTGGACTTTGAAATATAAAACTTTCCACTGTCGAGATACCACACAATGCAATTATATAACAACACAAATATGGACAATTTGAATCTATTTGACAAAAAATATTCTGCAATCCTGATTTGTCGAACCAGCAGAGGGAGCCGTCTCGTTTTGGCATCTCTTGTCTGATGTCAGTAGTTGTTTGTTTAGTTTTTTTTCTGCTGGCTTTTTTCAAAGCAGGGGTGTGGGAGTGATGCGAGCACATAACGGACCAGACCAAATAGTAAGCAATAAATACATTGATTGTTAAAAATGAAAATAATTTGTGACAGAAACGTCATTAAATTGTGTGAACTCGGCATGCGATGAATTCAGTGTCCTATCATGAGTGTTTTATGAAGTCCATATACCAAAGCTATTATGTGGACTATATATTGGCATCGCTCCCTATCCCCCCTCCAAAAAAATAAAAAAATGATGATGATCATGATGACATCATTTGATGTTTACACACTCAGAAGGATTTAAAATAGCTTTTTGTACGTTATTAGACCGCTTTAAGATCATTAACTTTGTCGTTTTCATAAGGTGATTCCCTTGACATGAGGAAAAGAACGAGACAGACAAACCATAAATGGCATTTTATGTGCACATCTCTCCACTGAGACGACAAAAGTGACACTTCACCAAACACCGCGGGGACAACAAGTTTTGTCACTTTGTTATTGCTGTATAATTCCTCAAAAAGAGGATGTTACGCTGTCTCTTTTCTCCTGAGGCTTTGCTCCGGGACCCTTAGCTTGTGGTACTCAGGTGGGGCTGGAGGAAACTCTGGCCCTCACAGCGACACGCTGTAGCAGCAGCAGCAGCAGCAGCCTGCATGGCAAGACAGCAAGGGAACACTCTGGGGTTTAAAAGTACCCAAAGCATCCTGGGTAATTAGCCATTACGGCGCTGTCACAGAGGGTTCTGCAGTCAATACAGAGATAATTTGGGCAATGGTGAATGACAGTGCTGTCCAGGCTTTTGGGATGATCAAGGACAGATCCAGCTGCACCAGGCATCTGTCAGGCCCATGAATCACTCCTCCAGCCAGCAGCTGGGTGAGTGGAGCAGAGAGAATCGCTGGAGAGGCATGTGCAGACACACAAATAAACATGTTCCCCCTCTCTCCCCTCACCACGCCGGGAAATGGCTATTAAAGGTCTGCCGTTACAGAGCACCGAGTGGAAAAGGCTTGTTACCTTCAGTGGCAAATGAATGACATTGGGAATAAGGTGAGGAATAAAAGTCGGACCAAGGGGACGTTTTTCACTGTTATTTCGGCTGCGTAGCTAAACCTGAGGAATACAGCTGGCATGCAAAATTGGATCTTCCAGTTTTGAAAGATTTATTATTATTTTTTTTTTACAACTAATGAGTTTTACAAGAAAACAATAAGGCTTCAACTGACTCCAGCGGGAATTTTAGATTCCTAGATTTAAAGCAGAATGGCATTCATGTCCAAAACAAATGCATTATTGTGACTGAAGAAAAAACAAGATGGAAAAGAAGAAACAGACTTGTTTTGCATGCTGTATACACAGCACTGCTCTTTTTGTTTTTGTTTTTTTGACTTGGTGGATTCTCATGCGTCTGCATGCCAAGTCGGTTTATCATGTTTAAACAGAAATATCAGCTATCATATGTGGCTTGTGGCTGACGTGTTTCAGTACTTAAATGAACATTGAATTGAATTTAACTGATGGCTTCATTTGGTTATGCAAGTGCATGAAGAAATAAACACAAGAAGTATTGGCACAACTTCCTTCATTTGGATTTTGTGCACACGTCTCCACGTCCAGGTCGATATTTGACCTTGAATTGTGATGAAATCTGAAAGCTTCTCCTCGTTCACTACACAAAATAACTACAGATGTAATTTATGTACGACTGTAAAGAACTGGCACAAAATCAGAAAAGTTATCAACCATCACCATTTACCCTTTCATCACAGTGGAGTTCACTATATCATGAGACTTAATTTACACTTAATATAAAGCTTTTAATATAAAAAAAAAAAACACATTATCAAGCCATTCAATTCAAGTCATATCAACCATTGTTTTTCTCATTTTTTAATACTGTATGTAACATTTTAAATGAAAGGTTTTGTTTTTGTTGGGCCCTTTATTTGAAATCTTGTTTCTGTCCTTACATTTTGTCTTAATATTGTTTCATAAACCTGAACTATATTTCCTGCAAAGTTTTCTTTTTTCGCTCTGTTTATGTCAAAAGTCATGTTTTATTTACTGCTGCAACATTAGTTCTTTACCTCCACTTATAGATGTTGAAGGGAAAAGATATTACAATGGATTTTTTTAAATAGATACAGTTGATTTCTTTAAGCTAACCTTTTAGTTGATTCTTTGATTTGTAAAGTTATTGGGCCCCCCGAGCACACAGTAGGCGCTCATCATTACAGTTAGTCCATAACGACTCGTTAAAGGACTTTTCCCCAGAATGATGTCAGTTTCACTTTTGAAGTCATTTCTATTGAGCGTGACACTCAGAGAAATGTTAGTGTTGTAAAAAGATCCACTTTAACAGCCACTCATATGTCTCGTTAGCATGTCGTATTCACATACATTACATTTGTTTATGTTTGATTACTATTCCCAGGTCCTTCATATTTTTTAAGGTTTTGCATCTATTCAGTTCGATCTTTTACTTTTGGTATTTATTGGCCGAATAAAACTGTTACCGTTCATGTAATCAAAAGAGAGTTTTGTATTTTTAAAGCTCCATTGACCCATTTCGGACAAACAATAACGCCTAACAGCATGATGTTGTGACGGCTGTATTCACTTTGATACTATAAACAGATGCAGAAAGGATGTTGGAGCGCTTATTCTCTTTAAATTCGCTATAAGGGGGAGAGATCATTTGCTGTTTATAGATGTGAAACTTCTGTCTTCAATATAGGTCCTTGCTTGGTGCAGCATATTTAATCATAGCTGTAAAGGCACTGTCCTGGGACTGGAGCTTCTTCTTATCATACTTTAATCAATATAGCTCTCACTATGTTAATGCAAAGCAGTCCTCTCACACTGTACAGCTGTTCGTGTTGCTGTGGATGATAAGTCTTTAGAAATATGTCTTCGAGTGTTGTGACCTGTGTGAAAGCTGCAGCGCTTCATACGTGTGCATTTTTCAGGTCGGTATACACTAAGGTGTAAAAGTGCTATTCCCACAATCCACGTGTCTGCATTCATCTTTTTGATAAACAGACGGTCTTTAATTTCACTTCTGATGATTTCCACAGAGCGGTATGATTGCACGAAAAGCACCGACGCCTCACCGAGGAGGAGGGGAAATGGATTTGGAGTTTTTCACCTTCCTTCAGCGTAAGCACTACCATTCATCTAAGAATGAGATTAACTTCATGATAGGCTGTGAAAGCAGCGATCCGTCTCTGATACAATGAACTCAAAGATGCAAAACACTGACAGTCAATTAAAAATGAAAGATAATCCAATCTTCGCTTTTTAGTGAAATGCTTATATTCAATTTCACATATGTGCCGTAAATGCGTGCCATGATTACATCAGTTCTGCTATTTGTCTTCTTTTTTTGCCTCTAAAGTGGGAAACCATAACATCTGAATATTTACCTGCACACTAGCATGGCTGTTAGCTTGTCGACTGTTGTATGACCGTCTTTAAGCATTCCTTGGGGATCCATTCGCGTATATGTGTCTATAAAGGGAATTTGCAGACGGCAAAATGAACATGTTTTTTTTTTTTTGTCACTCGTTTGCTGCGCACGGATATTTTCCCTGCAAACTGCGTTTTAAATGCTGTGTTTTTCTCCCCCCCCCCACCTCACCCTGCACCGAGAAACATTTAAACGCCCTTTAATTAGCGCGTCCTTCCTCGCTATCGATAGGCCACAGCTAATCACTCAGAGGACTAATGACTCCTAATTGAATTGCTTTAAAGTGAAACACAATAGGTCCCGTCATCGCTATCCAAATAGCAACATTTGGGAGGGAGTCCAAAGCGCCGGGGCATTTTCCTCAGCATTTCACTAATCGAAGTTACACATTTTCACAGCAGCAGAGAAAAGCCTGGCGTTACTACGGTGATGTCAGATCATGCTCTGTGGAGCCCTGGGGGGGAAGGGGGGAATTGGGTAGGGGTGGCTAGTGGATCATCAAAATCTCAGTAGATATTGATTTGATCTTTTCATATTGTCAAGGAGAAATCTAATCATAATAGAGCAACATAGCGTGATATCTCCCTCAAACGCCTTTTTAACAGCTATTGTGGCTCATTATCCAGTTTGCCTGCAGAAGACCCCTCGGATACGCGGCGAAAATACTCCCTGAGTGCGAGCGCGGACCTGCGAGGTTGTCCTTTTCATTCGCACGCCATCCTAACAATCGGACAGCACGACTCCCATCTGCACATTTCAAATCAAGACTATTGGAAAAGCACGATGGCTTTTAAGTGGGCGCTCATGCGAGAGGACAAGAAGTATTCATGTATTTCTCCGACAGGTCAAAGCAGCAATTATATTAAATATACTGTACTTCACAGGTAGTTATGAAGATAGTTAAAGTATCTACACGGTGACATTTCTCCGAAACAGAGGTAAGGGCTGCACCTTCCCTGAAGCAGAGCTTTGTTGTAATGAAAAGGATGAAGAGGACGAGCGGTTTTATATAGATACACTGTACATAGAGCGATTTTATATAGAACTTAATGATCCCATTTCCTGTAGAGTGTCATTGGCATCGCAGAAACTTTCTGTCCTAATTATCCATTTCAGCCTGTCTGTTTCACATCTCTGCAGTCCCTCATTATCCCCACAGCCACCTCACAGTCTGCTCAGTGCTACATTAGTAAAATAGAGCCTTTGATTTGTCCTCAACAGCACAGACGGTTGAAAAACAGAGCAGGGAAGGAGAGCGAGAGAGTGAAAACAAAGGAAGAGGAGAGAAGAGGGGAAGAAAGTCTTCAGGATTAGCCTGGACGTGGCCTTGTGTGGTGAATATATTGACCGTGTCACCCTCCGTTTTTTTTTTTGGGGGGGGGGGACTACATTGAAGGCCACACCAGAGATTTGATGCATCACAGACATAATAGGGGATATTTTGGTTTTGCTCTCTGAAGTATGAGGAACATTTTTTATTTTTTTTCCCTTCCCCTCCGATGTAGGGAGTGTAAACTGCCGGAGGGCATTTGTAAAACAAAATACTTTACTTGACTGTGGAAACAATGAGCACCCACACTCCCCGCGGTTGTAATGATGCAGTGCAAACCAATCCGACTGTTTCTACCAACAACACTGAGAGAGCCTCGCTCTCAAACGTGATGTTCTGCACCTTAAACCCGTGTTTCGGCACAAAAAAAACAACAACTCCCCGCCTACATTTCCAATCCACTTGCTGCCTCTGGCTCGCTTGCTCTGACATTACGTCGCTCTTATTAAAGCCCCTCCCCCCCCTCCCCCGCACCTCACCTGCCGTATTTCAGCACAAAAATGACAGCAATAAGAAGCTGATCATGTTGGGTCACTCTGTTTGAAAGCAGCTCCTGCCTCTGCTTCCCTTAATTAAACCCACGCAGCGCTCTTTCATCTTTGCATATTTCCTCGGCTGGGACATTGATACTCATTATTTCTTAAGTCTAAACACCAAGACTGTGTCAAGAATGCATCCATCACTGGCAGGCTGCTCGGAGTCAGCACAAATTTTTCCACTCTGTCAGCAAATTCGGCAATTTGCAATTTCCTTACCGGGGTTCTGACATGTTTTTATCGCCGAAGATGACTTCCAATCGCAGAGATCATGAGGACAGTGGCTTGTGAATCCCTTTCTTCTTGCCCCCCCACCCCCCGTGCTAATGACAGTAATTAACAGGGCCACATTAGAGAGCCACTTCAGGACGCAGCTGACTTTTCATTTGCATGCCGTTAATACAGTAGAAGAGCGAGCAGTGCAGCAGTGCAGCTCTGCCTGTTTGGCGAGCCAGAGCCAGGGCCTATTCTCCCATTCATTATGTGCCTAAAGCTTGAGTTATTCTCTCCTTGGTGTGGGGATGAATGTTATTAAAGGCATAGCTGTCTGACACAACTCTAATGAAAAATAGGATGTTTCTGAAGGTTATGTTGCCAGCTAGCTCAGAAATGCCTACTTCATTTTCCCACCCCAGCACAGGGCAATGTAATTCCCACCTCCTGATAGATCTTCTTTTTTTCTTTTTTTTTCCCCCTTAAGTTTTTTTTTTTTTCTTGTGGCTGTGTGTGTGCAGGAGCCTCATCATAAAGAGACCTTTATTATCTGTGCTTCTCCCTCTGTAGGTGCTCAACAAAGGGCGAGACTGGACTTTTTGGCAGATCATACAATTGTGAAAAACTACATCGACGTGTCGTAACACGGGGATGCTGCTGGGTGGGTTTAATTGAGAGGCAGCGCTGTATTTCTCATGCAGATACGAAACAGGTTTGCTGTCCCGCTTTTTATCATTAGAAGTATAACGTAAAAATGTACTAAGTATCCATTCGGTCATTTTGTTCAACATAGATTTTATGTAAACATAACCGAGACTGCAAGAGACAAGTGGCAGACAGTGTATATAGACAGTATGAACAGAGGAGTATTCCACTACTGTATGCAGTGTTCATTCAGATGACGCAGGCTTGTGTCAGATAGGGACGACTGCTCAGCATTTAGGGTCAGATTGCATTTTTCTGAGCTCCGCCAGAGGTGGCAGGTCATACTGAAGACGACCTAACCCGCCCACACTGACGGATCCCAGCTCTGGCCTTAAGAGTAAATCCTCCCCTCCCCCACTGTAGCCCCCCTGCCCCGGCCCGGCCTTGCCAGTCCCTAACAGCCCTATCAGAGCCACATGGGAGGCCGGTGACAGACACGCTAGATACCCGGCAGCTCCAATTTATCCCTGTATTCAAATAAAAGACTTCACTGAAAAGTCACAGTGTCAACAGCTTTTGTAAGTTCATGACTGCCGCTGCTGGCATGAACAAACACAACGCCATGAATCTAACGGAAGTTTTACCTACAGATTTCTTCTTAAAATCAATAGAGGATATTTCAGCAGAGTAAAAATACTCTGTTGATGCACTCGAAAGCTAAAGTCTATAACCTGATAAAAACGAGTGTCATCACATAGTTAAGATAAAATATAATCTAAACAATACTAAAACTGAATTGTAAATATCTCAGTTGACTTCTTACTTCCTCCTAAATTGAAACGTGTGCTTCTATTGACGCACCTACTAGTCTATATGAACACACAGTGGCAGCTGTCACTGTTCATAATAAACATTGAAACATATTCCAGTCATGTTGTAGTGTATAAATGGTGGGTAAGATTCTGCGCAAGTAAACAAAACAGACTCTTTTAGCTGTACATAAAAAATAATTTTTCAATTTGTTCTCATGTGATAACACAGACAAGAAGCTGGATTGACATTGTTTTTAATGTGTAAACAAGCTGCTACGTCGTCTTGTGTGATTCACTACCTGAATGTTTTGATACACTTTTATGTATCTGGACTAGCCTGAGGCTAATTCCCACCTCTGGAGCACAATGCAGATTTATTCTATTCTATTCTATTAATCGCACAAAAATACGAAATAAATACACCAACGTTTTCAAAAAATGCCCACACTTCCACTTACATGACTTGAGTTGAAAACATTTGCACCTAATTTATTCTGTTTTAAATCGCCCTAAATGAACAGAATTAAAAAGCAATCTTATGTTAAAACGGTTTCAGGGTTCATCGTCCTGTAATAAATGAATCAAACTGTGACAGTCCTGGATTCAAACCTTCATAGCTGTATCTAGTTAGCATGAAAGTTCACCTTCAGACATAAAGATTGATCAGTTATAGATTATCTTGAAATGCTGATTTTTAACAAGACAGAATACGGATCCAGCACACGACAGCAGAAAGTCACTTAGATTTGTTTAAGTAGTATTTTTAACATAGTATGACAATAACATGTTAACTCTTGTGAACCAAGCACTTCTCAGGCATCTTTAGTGGAAGTGTAATAGTGTCTCCTGAGCTGCCTGCCTGCAGTGTAATCAACAGCAGACCCTAAACACAGATGTTTCAGGGTCAGACAGCAAGACCTCTGACAATTGGCCACCACCTCTTACTGCGTGTAAATCACAGCCAGCGTCAGCAGCCTTACAAACCGTGGGTATGCGGGTGTTCCTATTTGCCAAAAGACATGAGTTACAGGCTGATGGCGGCGCTGATTTAATGCTAAATCTTTGGAAACTAACATTTTGGGCTTGTGACCCATGTCAACCTTTTATGTTTTTTTTTTGTGTGTAAATTCTGCATCCACTGGAGTGTAAACTCAAAGCTGACGCTCATGAAATATACAGCCTTTATTCGAAGCCTGTTCATTAGCACGTCATGCTTAAAATAAAAACAAAAAAAGGAATCCTCTATAATCTCACTCCAACTTATTTAATTTTGTCCACTCGCGCCGGGCAGACATTATACCTCGATCACCTGTGGAGCGTTTCCAAACATGCAGCCGTTGTCGCTGTTTTCTGGCATCGTGGGTTGTTAGGGATGTTTTTGAAGCAGCGACTCGCCGTGTCAGATTATGCCACATATCCATTTGACTTTCATAAGCTGTTTACGCTTCAGAAATTGTGGCAATGGCTTCTCTCTTGTGCAAAGGCTTTTACATATGTTGTGTGTCTCTGAAATGCTGCCCCAGTTATAGCTATGATTCTAAAAAAAAAAAAAGAAAAAGAAAAAGAAAAAAAAACATCCCTGCAAGGTTACATGAGTCTTGTCATTTTCAGTTTTCTCTTCAGTCATTTGCATCTTGTTTACTCCCCGAGTACAGCACGCAGAGATCAATTAGGTGCAGAGAGTAAGACAGGAGTGATAGAAGAAAGGTGCTCTTATTTGTTTCAAGCCATAAAAAGCTAATAGTCCTCGGATTGATTTAAACTGACCGTAAACCTTTTGCAGCTCAAACATGCTTCAGAGCCATATCTGTGAATAAATCCACAGCTTTTATTTCACACAAAGCCTAGTACTAATGTGTTTAATGCGCACTATATTGTTTACACATGGGCTCTTATTAGTGAGTGGTAGTCTGGTCTCAGGATCAGTGGCAGTATCCTTTAGGGATAGCCTCTCTCAGGGAAGGATGAAACAAGTGCATGTGAAAAAAACCAGCGTGAGTCCTGTTCAAAGGCACGGACGACTTCTGACTGGATTAACATTTATTGACCGTTCAGGCTTTTACTTTTTTTTTTCCTCCCTCCCTCCTTTTTTTTTTTTTTTTTGATTTTCTCTTCCCTCTTTTTTTTTTTTGTTGCTTCAGGACAAAGATTCAAACTTAATTGCAATGGCTGTTCCACCAACTGATCACCAATGTGCCAACAAAAGCCTCCCTAATAGGCGCTTCATTAAGGATTAGAAAGTCTCTATTACAAAACAAATTAAGCATGCTCTGATCTTAACCTATAGGTCGAACGGCATTACAGCAAAGTTTAAGCTGTTAGACGGCTGAAAAACTTATTACGGGTTAGCGCTGAGGTAGCAGTTTGGTATTGATTTTACGATAGCTAGGTATGATGATTTATGGAGTGCTTGTGTCAGTATAACAAGCTGAAGGACACACAATATCATCTCCAACATCATTAAAATTCAGAGGTCTCCAGAGCTAGCTCATCAAGTACTGTTCACCACCTTGGAATTTCATACAGACACACACACGCTTATACCTTCCCACACACACACACACACACACACACACACACACACACACACACACACACATATTTATAGTCAGAAATAACTGAATCAGGATAAGCTCTGTATTCACTCAGGCTTTCAGCTTTGTCACCACTTTGAAGCAGCACATTACACTGTGACTGCATCGCCGTTTTATTTTTGCTATTTTCTTTTTTTTAATTTGCACGATTACAGCATGCTAATGTTCCGATTTGTGCAAAAGCTTGGTTAATGTTTATATCAATCGTACAGCACGGCAGTTCAAAAGGTCTCGCCTCAACACAATCAGTGCCTTGGTCTCTAAGTAGCCGCTTAACAGAGCCTGGGCCGTAAAATATGTGGTACACTAGAGCCCCCTGTGGGCACATGAAAGTAATGCCGGCTGTTAGTAATGAGCCATACTTACTTGTGTTTGGATGTTGTTGGGAGAGGGTCCCAGTGTTCATGATTAACATTAGCTGAGAACTACTTTTTTAAGTGCTTTTAAGCTGTTGAAAATATTTTTCTGCAACGATACTTTACCAACTTGAATAAATGACTAATTGTTACAACTAAAAAGAAAATGCTTAAATGCCTTTTTCTTCTCTTTGCATTCCAAAAAAAAGTCTCTTAATTTAGTAATGCTGTAAACCGTCTGACATCAAGCACAAAAGGAGTTCTTCTTAAATGTACTTTTGGACTGATTACTTTGCTCGTATTTGTAAATAAGTGTCATTACTCCTGTAAAGCCTGGTGGACTGACTAACTATCTTGTGCTGTGCTTCACTATACTGACTTTGTACGAGTTGTATAATTTACATCAAAATAAATGTTAATCTAATTCAGAGGTCTTCTGTAGATTTTGTAGTGCAGTCAAATAGGGAGGTGATAATACAAAAGCAAACACATGATCTAGCTGTCATTTTACAAAATGACCCCTCCCAAAAGAAACCCCAACAAGGAGACTTCAGACTACCATATCAGGTTGAGCTGTCCCGAGGATCGCCTGTGGGATGGAGGTAAGCTTCTGAGCTTCTGTCTGTCTCTCTCAGTCTCTCAGATTCCTCTGGATCCACCCCCCTCCTGGATCCCAGATTCTCTCCATCATCTCCTCCAACCGTGAGGTCTAACCGGCAGGGCAGGGGCGTGTGGGCGGACATGCTGGGTGCTGGCAGCATGCTCCGTCTGCTTGCGAGTAATGTGAGTACAGAGACGACCCCCTCCACCACCACCACCACCACCACCCCCCTCCACCCCAAAACACACACTCACATCACACGCTCCTAGAAAGAGATGGGCCATAGATGGAGGAGAGGCAGGCAGGCGCTCCTGCTGTGACTTGGCGCACCCCACTGGACAGCTGGAGACTTGGGGAGAGGAGACACTGCCAAACATGCCTGACGGAGCAGGGGAGTGCTGGAGGTGAGAGGCTGGGCGAGGCCTGAGGTGGCTCCCATACCTGCAGCTGATCACCCTCCCATCATCTGTAATTATCTACACTTCTATACCAGTGAGATAAAAATAAAGAGGGGCGGTGCAACACATACATGACAGCACACAGACACAGTTACAGTCATATTAATGATCCACTTACCAAGCAGTGGAAACGGCTGAGTTTGGATTGAATGCACCCAATTGTGTTCCTCTGATGGGGCAGTTGTATCTGCTATAATTGCTTTGATTGATATTGTTGTACAGCAGTAATAGGCTTAATGTGCTCCTGCATTGTCTCACTAATTCCAATTATATTGTGTAACAACAACAATTTACTCAAACTGTGAACAATCGTAATAAGTGAACCGCATGCAGCAATCTCTCTCTTGTCCTTTTATATGACTTTTATTTATGTAAGGCACAAAAAAAACGCAATGTTAACGTATGGCTGCAGCTAATGACCAGTGTTGGTGAGGTCTGCATTCTTTTACTCAATTTAAACGTCATGTTTGTTAAATATAGTAAATGGCAGAAAAAAAAAAAAAAAAAAAAAAAAAAATGCTTGTCATAAAATCACACAGCCCCAAGGTGACAGATCAGAGTTGCTTTTATAAATGTAGTTAACTTTGATATTCAAACAAAAAAGAAAAGGAAAAAAAAAAAACACAACCCTGAAATGTCTCACCTCTACCAGAGAATGATCTGAATTAGTCATTTCCGATCACATTTGTCACTAATGAACCTTCTGGGGATTTACAAAGTGATTAATGGACTGCGTTGGTAAACACTTGTTTTTTGAAGCACATCATTAATTTGAATACAGTATTTGTCGAAGGAGCATGTTTGAGTATATTATGTATAACTAAAATATCCAAAGCTGGATTTTAGGGTGTTAACACTTTATTTTCTGCCTCTCCAGGTCAAACAGTTTACGCACACAGTATGCAGATTAGCGCGAAGTGCTGCAGTCCAGATTAAGATTCTTCGTCATGATGCTGTTGAGTTGGAGCTATTTTACAGCTATAGCTTCTACTGCAGGATAGATTCCCTCCATGTTCGGAATAATACCGCTTTAATGTCATGAAAATCAAGCGAAGCCCCCTGCCACGCGGCTGTGTCCCATTTTCCTCCTCCTTCATTCTCAATCTATCTGCCTAATCTTGATTCATCAGTTACTGCAGCTTATTATGGAGCCTTGACAGCACGCTCGGCTTCTTGATAAATGACACTGCTCAGGCCAGATTCAAAATGTGAGGCTCAAGTGCCAATTATCTATGCAGACCTGGTTAATAAGGGGATCTCTTGTTAACTATCTGATCTCAGCATGAGCATCATTTGTCATGAAGGCCCGTGTTTACCTCAGAGACAGGGGTTCCAGAGACCTCCCCTGCCTAACATATGTAAAACCTGGATCTTTGTTCCTTTAATAACCTTTTATTAACAGCCTGACATCATGATTAAGTTTGGTCCAAACACGCGCACAATGAGGTACACAATTACCCTCACCCTCGCTCGCGGATCTGCGGCAGATCACAGTCAGAAAGAATAATGAATATTGAGCCGGCGTTTGATCCATTCCACATCGAAAGCCCCAATTTGCTCGAGCACCTGGAGCTGCGCCACTGCGTGCACTTTTTTTGAGGTGATGATGGATACTCATGGGAGCTTATTTCCATGAGCACATCTTCTCCTGATTTGTAGAGACGATAAGCGCTTTGACCTCAACTCATCATCACAGCTCATTAAAGCTTCGGTTTGTTCTACCTTGGAAAGAAGAAGTTGATTTTTAAGCAGCTCGTTTCAAAGCATTATGGCCCCTGACTGCTAAGAAGTTAAAAATGCTGTGTGTCTGTGTTTTTTTTGTTTTGTTTTTTTTCCCTCTCAGTTTTCATTCAGCAACTTCTTCGAGGTCTCAAGGTCTCCGATTAATAAACACTCGCTGTGGTCAGAAGTGCGGAACAGCTGAGGGAGGTGCTATGCCCCCTGTCCTCTCTGAAACCCAGCATTGCCATCCTGTCAGCCACATCGTGACGTCTGGCTCACAGGCTCACTGTGCGCTCTTCATGTGTATTCTCTTCCTGGGAAAGAAGCAAATAAAACGTTTTGCAGGTCTGCATAGCCGAGGGACTTTGTCTTCCATCAAGAAACACCTCTAGCTCGTAAGCACAGAAGTTGTAAAATACTTCCAGACAGCACCTGGAACATTCCTTTTAACCTTACATGTCCAGCCTGAAATGAAGAAGAAGAAAAAAAAAAGATTCTTTAAAATAAATAATTAATCAGTGTGTTTTCTATTATTGCTTGGATATGGAGTCAGTAGGAAGCCAGGTGGAGCGATCAGATCTTCGCAGCATCCCCACTTTCTGTCCCCCACAGAATGCTAGACTGTCTAGGCAGCATCTGCTGAGGAAAATAAAGCCCCTTTTCCTCCTCATGTAGAGAAGATCATTTGCATAATATCCCCCTCTGTAAGGTGAAAACAGAATAATAATTGGTTTGCCCTTTTCTCTCTGTGTGTTGTAAAACAGTTAGGAATTAATTTGAGGATAACTGTGCAATTAATTCTAAATGCTAAAGATGGTGTGGGGGCTTTGATTCGAAAGGAGGGGAAAGGATATACAGGCGGAGGTCACGAAACAAAGACTTTGTGTTCCTGCTGCTGCTGATTGAACTTCTTGTGCTGCATTTAGAGTGCATCTGAGGGTTTTCTGAATATTCGAGTGACGAACAGGGAACATGCCCATTTTCCTCCTTGCATTATTCCATTTCTAGTTTTTGTCCAAGCTTACCGTTTGTCTTGAACTGTGTTTATTTGATATTGTCAATGAATGAAAAATAATTCAGCAGGAAATTTTCTTTTTTAACATGAGAAGTCAGATTTTAACCTTGTGATAAAATGGTGCCAAGTCCACATGCATTAGCTTTAAAACTTACAAGCAGAAAATGTAATGAGTGCCTAGATGGATGTCATGTTTTTTTTTTTTGCACATTCTGTATTTAGATTCCAGGAGCGTGCTCCACCCGCCTCAGACAGGTGCCAATAACAGCCTCTGTGTGTACACTCTGAAGGTCAACAGCAAAAAGCGTAGTTTGACATGACAATTGAGTGGGTCTGACATTAGAGTTAATGAGATTTGACACAGGCACATATCTGTTGAGCTTCCATTAAGTCCAGCTGTGTGATACGGGGGACATACTTTTTGAAGTGCTGTAGCAGTGGCCTGGACGTGTCTACCTTCTGTAACTTGTCCTATTAGGAGTTCTAGCACCCATTCCCCGATACTTCCGCGGCAGAAAAAAAAAAAGAACACGCCTCGCCATGAGTCCCAATTACACCTAATGATGGCGAAAGGATGGAGCACATGCAGATTGTGCCGCAGTTTCTTTGTCACGCCAGGCACAAGGCGCGATCATTTATCACACCAGTCATATCCTGCACTCCTCCCTGAGCACAGACAATGAGTCCCGGCACATCATCCATGCTGTTATTTGTGTTTAACTGCCAGGAAAAGGAAAATAAAAGCCCAGTTACAAGGCGTTGCAGCAGCAAGGCTGTATCCTGTAAGTAACCGTGAGAGTCTTGAACATCAGGGAGGAAACACAGCCGCCCTCAAGTCCTCAGAATAGATCTCCCTTGACAAAGTCGACACACACACACCACCAGCCAAGCACCTTAAAGCCTTGTGTTTAGATAATTTTGTTTGTGATCAATTTTGCCTTTGAAATTCAAATCAGGCGACTGTTAGGTCTGCGTGTTACATGTTGAGAGGCGGAGGAGAGCTTAGTGTGAGATTTGGGAGGTGCTGTGTGAGTACACGTGCTGCCGCAGCAGAGAGGCGGCTTGACGCTTGTCAGTGGCTTTCTCCTAATCCTGGCCTGATCTTTGTGTTTGATCCGCAGCATGGTCCTGAGACAGCATGAGCAGCAGCTATTGCTGTAATTTAAAGTCAATATTGTACTCATGATCCCTCTCCCCGGGCTAGTCGAACCACCTCTCACCACGATGGAGAAAAGTCATCTCTGCTGCTTACTGGGAATCCTCAGCTTGAGTAGTCCTTGTTCTCTCTGATTCTCAGGAAGAAAAAAAATATCTGGCTGGTGCTTTGTGTTTGTTCCTGGGAAAAGAAAGTGTAAGGATTATATTTTCTGTTTCCTATTTGCTGGTATCTGTTCCTTTCCTGACAGCTGACATGAGTCTTTTCTAATCTTTAAGAAGAGAAATACACCAGTAGAATATGCTCTCATTACGTCTCGATTTTTAACGCATTTCATTATTTGTAAAAAGTTACCATTTGTGACCACTCTCCCAAACCCCATTAGAAATTGTTATTGACTGCAGGATGCAGCTAACTAGCCCCGAGTGACATCCATAGCTGTGATGATTCATCGAGAAGCACCATAATAGATCTGAGATTAGAAATGGTTGTTTCATCTACAAATCTCCGCCTGTGTTACTACACTGAGAGCTACATTCTCTATTCTGTTTGTGTGACATGAGGTATAAGGGTGGCTCAAGGGCCCCATTAAATCCATACATGTCATGATCTGCAACGTGTTACACTAAAACTTTCGACGAAATGCGTTGCTGACAAACGCTTTGATTGAGGCTACACGGAGCTGTAAATTTGAGAGCCAGGGTCAGTGAACTCTATAGATGGGGGTGAAATGTCAAAAATTGATTCCTTTAGTGGCCACAATTTGTTTTGATATAGTGCGAGCCTTTTATTATGATGCCGTTCTACTATCGAGTGTGGCGTTTCTGAAGGTTCTGGTTTCAACCAAAAACGCTTCTGACCGCACTGGTCACCATCTGAGGGGGGAAGGGACCAATCATGTCGATGTTTGTGGTGGTTTACATTCATTTAATAAAAGGTGAAAGGGCCTCGTCCTGTAGGAATACACTGAGTTGATAGGAGATTGTTTGGTTGATGAAGCAGTCCCTACATGTTAAAGCTCCATGTTAGCAATAAAGCATCCAATGTAGTTGATGAAGCAGACATCAAAATGTGAAATGCTCCTGTAAGTAATTGGAGAACAAACCACATTGGATTCAGATAGTCTCCACTATGAATAGCTTTTTTTTTGCAATAGTTGTTTTCTGAATCACTTTTATTTCTTAATACTGTCTATAAAAATATTTTATTATTTATTGTATTTTAATACAGTCAACTGAAATAAATCCATTAGCATGCAGAATTTATTACATCATTAACTTTAAAACTTCTATGAATCTTTTGGCATGACAACAAACTGAAAGTAGGAGTCGATCAATGCTAATAACACTGACTCACGCTAAAAACAACCTTCTTCTCCAAAAATCCAAATCCATGCTATTTATAACGCCGTGTCGCAGACTTGAACGAAACACAACTTGTTAAAGCTGCTGAAATAACCTCTTCAGAGCAGTCGAACCGGCTAGATATGCAAGCTGCATTAAAAGTGACTCCAGAATGATCTAGTTCAGAATATCTTCAGTTCCTTTACTTTCAGTGCTAGATGGAGGTTGTCACTGACACAGATCCACCATATTAAAGGGTTTACATGTGTACTGGTTTTACTTTGATCAGTAAACAACTCGATCAGACTATATTCTTGGCAACACTTTTAGCTTTAGTGTAACCATTTTTAATCTTTGTGATCTGAATTAAGTATGTTTATATTATAGTAACATCCCCATGTTTAATGTGTTATTTTTTAACATGCAGTATTTCTATTTTTAACACACTATCCGTTACTGTTAATCTTTTTGTATGTACATTTTCAATTATTCCCCTCAGCTTCTGGATGACCTCTGACTCTTCTTTTTTCAGTGCCAATTAAACCCTATTCCCCATTTAGCTGTTCTGCAAATCTGACCCTATAACACCAAATGATTTAAACCTACACCCGGCTGAATCTTGGACCTTGTATATGAAAACTGATTACACTTTCTGCGACACAAAGCTTTATCCATAACTGTGGACGCTGACAAACGCCAGTGCCCCACTTATAACTTAAATGACTAGTTTAGTTAACCTTTCCTGTTTAAGTCTAACACACTGTTATGACAGCAATAGTGCACTGCATAATTTCCCAGGCATTAGCATCAGTCATCGGCACGCCTGCTATAAATACACCTGACAGCAGAACAGTTTGGGAAGTGTTCTTCGCAGAATAGTGCGCAGGACTCCAGAGGTGAGCTACTCTGATAGCACAGCTCATGAAATATTTGCTGACTTCTATCACCTTTGGGACTACTGTTCTGATGGAGCCGATGATATGTGCCCCTATTAGTCTCTGAGGAGTTTTCCTAGCCCACTTTCACCCGATCCGTGCCAATTAAGTAGCAGTATTATGTATATTAGTTGGAGTCACTTGTACTTCCACGCAAAGGAATGCATATAGGGGAGGATGACAGTGGGATACCGTTGAATAATTAGAGTGAATTTTCAGAGCCCTGGAAACTCAATCATATGCTGCCAAATGCTAACTATTTTTAACCTATCTTTTCCTCCTCTTCTCCCCTCTCTTCAGCCTTTTTTTTGCTCCACTGCAGATATGAGGAGCAAACTCGTATCTGCATGCTGCTACTTTTTTCTACAGTAATGGTTCCAAGTCCAACTTTACTACAACCCTGAGTTCAATATTCTCTATTTGGGGCAACCTGTAAACTTTAAATACAATAACAGAATGTGATGATTTGGGAGATATTGAAACCTCATATTCAATTAAAACAGCTCAAAGACCAAATATCAAATGTTGTATTTGAGAAATGTCATTGATTTTTTTTTTTTTTTCCTATTTGAATTTGGTTGCAGGAATGTTTTAAAAAAAAGTTGGACCATGTGGTGTTTACCTTTTTGTTCTATCTCTTTTTCTCTGACAACACTTTCTGAGTGTTTTGCGAACTGAGACCAGTTTCTGTTATTTTGAAAGTGGACATTGTTACCATTGTTGCTTGATGTTGGATTTCAGCTGTTCAACAATTCACATTCAATTCATTTTTCAAGTGTGACAATTCGGACTGCCAGCAGGCCAGTTTATCAGCTGTCTTTTTTTTTTTTACTACGGAGCCATGCTGCTGTAATAGCTTCACAATGTGGTTTGGTACTGTCTTGCTGAAATAAGAAAGACATTCACTAAAAGAGAAGTCTGTTTTTTAGCTTCTGTTGCTTCAAAAGCTGTATGTATGGTTCAGCATTAATGTTTCCTTTCTAAAGGTGCAGGTTACTCATGCCATGTGCAGTAATACCATACCATCATGCTTGCTTTTGAACTGTTCTCTGATGGTGATCACAAAATGGATGGTGCCTCTCCCCTTTTGTCCAGAGAACACAATGTCCATTATTTCCAAGCAGAGATTCAAATTTGACTTTCCAGAACTCAGGACAGTTTTTTTTCCCCAATACACTTTGCCTCAGTTCATTTTAAATCAGCCTGGAACAAGAGAAGGCAACAGCATTTCTTCATCTGG
Organism: Symphodus melops; assembly: GCF_947650265.1. NCBI lineage: Eukaryota > Metazoa > Chordata > Actinopteri > Labriformes > Labridae > Symphodus > Symphodus melops. Next base: position 10,180,898 of record NC_136702.1, read on the forward strand.
TTATACAGTGTTCTCTTTACATGGTAGATATGAACTGTGTTCACAGACTATGGTTTTTGGAAGTATTCCTGATTCCATGCTGTGATATACTACTTTCTAAAGATTTGTTTGTTTTTTTTGGCTTTAATGCCTTTACTGACATGACAGTGGATAGAATTGGAAACCAGGAAGAGAGGGAGTGGGGAATGACATGGAGGTAGCCTCAGTGATGTCACCCACTGGTTTCTGAAGAGGCGTTATGAAGCCTAACTATGGCATTTCAGTCTTTGTTACCCCAGATGACTTCCTCAGACAGGGTCTAAGCTGGCTGCATGCTTTTGTTGGGCATGAATATTGATGATTGATCTGTAATTCCTGCAACCCAACTTGAAAAATTGGTTTAATGATACTTTGTGGCTATGAAAACAACTTTCATTCTTACGTTTAATTCTCATTTTGCCTCCATCAGTGATAAACAAGTAAATGGATCCCAAACACTACGCATGAAAAAACATTAATTGAACTCTTCAGACTTTCTGTAAACTCATTATGTCATGCTTGGCTTGTCATCCGTACAATACTCACAGCAATGGCCCCTTAGTCTTCTTTATGGAGCCAGGCGGTTTGTGGAAATATGGAGTGTCAGAAGCAGACCTCTAATCCTCACAGACACTTCCCACAGTCATCAGTATTCTAATGACTCACCACCGCCGTCCCTGGGTGTTTATTTTTAGAGATAGAGAGATTGATGAGATGCTCATATCATCCTTAACCACCAACTAATTAACTAATTAGGACATTCAAATGAAGACTTGCTCTGGATAATGCAGCGTGGCTTTGGCATGGGCAAACAGCGCTTGATACTAACTGCTTGACTCAGCTTCAGGGAGGTTGAGCATTTCTGGCTTTCACTCAAGGCTCATTGGTACCAAATAGTTCCTCTACATTATTGATGAGGTCCGATATTGATCAGACAAATTGGGTGACTACAACTGCAGAAGCCAAGTCACTGATGGTATCAACCCTAAATCTCTTAAATCCATTTATTTTCATGCTAATCAGAGTTACTCCCATAGGCTGTAAAACATGGACATACTGTCAGTGACTTCTGCGATTAGTTTATGAAGAGAAGTTTTGGGCCCAATAATGGCGGCCATGTATCAGAAAAACTGTCTTCTAGAGGTGGGGAAAAAATAGATGTATGTAAAAAATGAGATTCTTCTCTTCCAAGATTTAAAATTGATTCATAACTTTTTTTTAAGCTCTTTAACTTAATAGATTACCAAGTAGAGCAACAAGAAACTCAGCCAGTCTCACAGATGACGGGAGTAGATCCTGAACTAAGTACTAATTCATAAATAGACCTTGAATTCATAGATTCATGAATCCAAAATCGTTTGGAATATAAAATCGATTCTGAATTGGATCCTGACACCAAGAATCAGAATCGGAATCGAATCTTGGGACACCCAAAGATTCCCAGCTCTAGTATCGACATATAAGCAAAATATAGAAACATGGAAAGTGATCAAGTTCTCCTGGTGAATGGATAGCTGCAATGGGCCAATGATCTTGCTTGGTTTCTATTTACAGATTATCACGTGGGTGTACATGAAGAGTCCCTCCTTAAATCAATGATTTGTCATCAGACCCTGACCGCATCACCCTCTACTGTTCCCTTCATTCACTCAAGACGTTTCTTGATTTTCCAAGATCTGCGATGATTTTCAATCACGCTCCACTTACGCCGACTTTGAACTTTGATCTCACCTGCTCCAGAGGTGAGGATCTCCCTCTATCATCTTCTTTATTTATTTTTCTTAGCATTGACTCGTTCACCCTCTCACCTTGTTCTCACCATGTTCAGACTCTCTGTGGCAAGAGCAGTATCATTATCCATCTTTGTGCAGCCATTGTTAGCCCAGGCGTAATACGTCAGCATTCTGTGGACTTAATTGGAAGGCGATATGGATGATGGTTTATTGCCGTTGTAAGTCAGCATCTTAAAAAGGCTAACTTAAAGTGCAGCGAGGAGCCTTCTGACCAGCCCACACTCTCCTGATTATGATTGAAATGATGCACCGCTTTCCAAGCGTGTTTTGTTTTGTTTTTTCTTGTTTAAAAAAAAGAAGCTTTTGACACTTACAGTTCAGGGTTTAATCCCACACGGCTCTGTTTTAAAGGTTAATAATCCTTTTAATTAAAGGATAAGCCTGCTATTGAACACAAAATGTAATCACCAAAGGATTACCACAGAGATGACTATAGCCGTGGCAATTAGTCCTACAATTAAGGTTTTAGTGCTGGACAGAGATCTGAGAGCTGTGGTGATGTGTCATAAAATTCATAGAGTTGTTAGAACGCTCTGAGTATGTTGGTTGCTGTTTTACAGCGGCACGCCTGCATGTGCACTCGGGATGCTGGTGAAACATGGCGTCCCAGCGGATGGAGCGGCAACAGCTGTTCTTGCCCGAGCCTGGTGTTTTGCACAATATGATCGCTCCATCAGCACGCCCACTCTCCAAACAGACGCATCTGCATTCATCAAACACGCTTATCAATAAACAGGGCCACGCGACAAATAAATGATCTCTGAGAGGAAACAAAACAGCAAGCGTGGAAAAAAAAATGTCAGCCGTACACTTTAATCACTGATGTTGTTAATCAATAAAACAGCTTCATATCTTTTAATTAATGTTTTATTCGCAGCAAATGTTTACAGAATCTGTCTGCATATCCTTTGTTTTTTCCATTAATGACACCAGTCGGGGTTGGGGAATGGAGGTGGCAGCTGCTGATGACCCGTCACGATGGGGCACTTTGTTTGTAATTGCATTTTGTCACCTACAGAGGGTGTTAAGAATCCTTGTTAAAGGCTGGGGGGGGGGGGGGGAAATCTCACAGTAACAATTATTGTTGAGCAAATTACCAGGTAGGCAATATCTAAGCTGTCAGGAAAGGTTAGGAGAAATGAGAGGGGGAAGATGGACTATTCACACATTCATCATGGCCATAGTTGCCACTTCCAAATTGAAAATTGGGCGGAATGCATGCTTCATTTTCTCAAAATTTGAATGAGTTAGTTCTGATTATTGCTGTGATTGACAGAGAGGCCTGGATAAATAAATAGGAGGGTAATTCATTTCTGTGCGTGTCTTAGATCCATTCCCTTATCTCAATCCTCTGTGTTTTGGCCCTAACTATAACGGATGAATAAGGCGTGGCCTTGGGTGGCTGAGGATCAGACTGCCCACATGAACATGTGTGTGTTAACAGGCACGTGATGGACACACATGAACATGTATTAATAGATGTAATCTGGCCTTGGATGGTGTTGGGAGGATTTTCAACATTGGTGCTGGCTGCAATGGTACCGTTGCACCGCTTTGCCTCATGAGAGTTTCCCCTCTACCATCTGTCTCTTTTTAACTCCGTATATTACATTTACACCACGCGCTTGGAAATGTAGCTTCCTCCTTTTAATGGGAATGTGAGGCAACCATAAAATAAATATCCTCTCGTTCCTCTGGCAGTGGTGCTGTAGCCGAGCACATCGTCCGTGTTCATTTGCAACAGCATTGTCCTTTGAATTCCATTTATGGCGAGCTATAAATTGAATTATTGAAAAGCAATTGTTTGTTGCGTGAAGTCAGTGAAACAGTAAAGAGGTTAAAGTCAAAGAGTCATAAAAACAATAAGCAAGGGTGTGAAAAAAAATCCACTCCAATCAGGATTGGGTCAATATTTAGCCATTCACCATATCGCAGGATTTAATAGGACATGCTCCATGTGTATTTATAGATTGCAGATGTCTGCTGAAAGTGGCGAAAGGTTTAGGCTTTATTGATTCTGGATTTTTAAAAGTTTTACTCAGGAACCCACAGGTAAGTTTGAGTTTTAAGGAGGGGGGGAGGGGGGGGCTATGGGTATATTCTGGGACATGATCTAGTTTAGCAGGAAAAGTAGACCTGTATCTGAAAGCTTGCGCTGTGTCCTGTGGGTACAGTGGACAAGTCGGGCGGTAGGTCAGCTTACAGTTAAAGAAGTACCTTTTCTTTTTTATGAATCCCTGAAACAAAGATCAATATAGTGTTTGTGTGTACAGTAAGGAGCTGAAAAACCAAAGTCTCTGTACAGAATCTAATCGTGGTTATCATTTGATGAAGTTAAATTTAAAGAAAAGCAGATAATAACTTGTTGATTAACAGATCTACTATTGTTTTACAAATTTGGATATTAAATTGGATAATTCATGGCCCAAACGATTAACCTATAATGACACAAATGTAAAGTTGCAGCCCAGGTATATTCCCATATCAAGGTTGTATCGCCCCCCCTCTGTGCGCTCTAACCCCAGTGTCTCAGTTTAGAGTCATTTGCAAGCTGTGACCATTGTTGATTCAAGGTGAGACCTGATATTATTGCCATATAGGCTTGTGTTTTTATTGTTGTTATTTTCAAGAATGGGCCCATTTTGTCATTTAATTGAGGCTCATGGGCTCGGCTGCGAAACGGCACACATGGGAATAAGACGTCAAGTGGCTGAATTTCCACAGCCATTAACTGTTCCACACTCAATTAGAATGCATAGGATCCTGACATTTCATAACTTATGGGTCTCCAGGCTGATATAACACTTCGCCGCCCCCCACTCCTTGCTATAAAAGAAGCCACACTCTAAAGACACAGAGCCAGATACTTACATCCTCCGCGAGATTGAACTGATTTGTACATTTTTGCCGAGCAAAATCAGAGCGTGATAAAATGTATTCATGATGTGTGAAGAAGAAGAAAAAAAAACACCTCGTAGATGCGCTGAGTGTTGTTGCTGCTGTTTTTGTGTTAAAATATCATGCTGCTTTACACATACATACAGCAGATCCCTCTTTAGGAGCTACGTTGTCTTTAACCATCACTTTCATCTTCACCGTTCTCATATTTTCATCTCTGATAAATCATGTCCCAATGACCAGAAATGAAAAGGACGCAAATACATGCATGTCACAGCTGTAATGCAACATAAGCATAAAATATGAGCAGCAGCAAATTGAGCCGCTTAACATATCGTAGGATTGGTTGTGAGCCATTTCAGTAAAGGTGATGCTGAACATCAGAATTATGATGATAGAAATGCACTTTGATTGCTGATTAATTTTCTTTGGTGATCTCTCACCACCACTCTACCCCCAGTCTGAAAACAGACAGCTCCTATTTGCCAGGTAATTAATAACGGGCCGCTGAGGTAAGATTTAGTCATTATTTCTAATATGTTGTGTGATTGTAAAAAGCACCTTTTCCACCAGTAAGATTGCTTTCATTTGTGTCTTGTTATTTTTTAAAATGCTTTTCCAGAGCTTTAATTTATACAAAGTGTGAAGGCAAATTTCCATCAGTCATTTAATTTATAAAGAATCTGCTGCTACCTGGAGGCTTACCAATTAATTTGAATTGATTGCATTTATAATTCAGAATTTTATAAAAAGCCATATAATGCTTTTTTAATGCTGGACACGGGTGCTCCCTCAGCTGGGTTTTTTTTAAAAACTTATAATAGAGCATAAAACAGATCAGAAACAGTCTGATTCTTCATCACTCAAATCATGAACAGCAGCATATAATCGAGGTGACAAAGAGTCCTTACTCATCATGAAATGCCCAACATGGATTAGCAGCACAGCAAAGAACTTGAAGTAAGAGGTTGGGCTACAGATCACACTTTGGGCTCTCTGTTGGTGGCCAACCAATAAACTTAAAATAGGTGAGGCCCTTTGCCATGAACAACAAAGCGCCATCAGCCGTGCCTCCTATAGGTCACCGCTGCTGTGACTCTCCCCAATATGACAGATTAACGACAGCAGTTTGAGCCCTGCACTTTCGGCCGCCCACATTCTCAATTATGTCTGTCTTAATGTACACTGAACAGCCACAATTGCAGGGCCATGGACAGGGTAAACACCCGTGCAGGAAGCAGACTAGTGACAGGATAATAAAGTGCCATGATTGATTCAGCTTGCTGTGTGCCAGATCGCTTTATTGTGTGGGAGGAGTGCTACCAGATTGTGTTGGTTTCTGTGCTGAGTTATCTGTTGTCTCGGTCCAGGAGCCGAGCCGAGCCGAGGCAGGCTCAGTGATCATATGTAAATGTTTTATGTAAATGCCGTGCTTCCCTTTAACTGTTGTGTTGCGTGTGATGTTTCTCGTTTTTTTCCCACTAGAGCTAAAGGTCTGTATATTCATTTCACGTTTGAAAATGGATATATTGACAAGTGGTGGAGGAGGTGTACAGATATAACATTACACTGTAAAACGACTGGTACCTATAGTATCAAAAGGTTGAGAATAACTCAGGGATTGACATGGCGTCATGTTTCCTCTTAACATAAAGGAAGCAACTAGCATAGCTTTTCGATGAATGCAGAGAAGTCATAACTGAACTACCAATTCATCTCTAGTAAGTCCCAAACCAAAAACAATATTCACATTTTTTTGGGGGTGGTTTTAACACGTTCACTTGAGAGGACAGTAGATCCAGTTTTTTGTCCTAAACATTCGATATTTACATTGAAGAATTCCTGACCAGCTCATGTTTAGTGTATTCAGGGGGGGAAAGGAATGAAAGAATGAAAGTTTAACCAAACAAGTGTCAGGATAATTCAGATCTTAAATGCTTCCCTCTGGAATGAGGTGTAGAAGTTTCAAGTAGATTTTATTTAACACATCAGATCAGTACTCGAGCACTCGTACTTCGGTACATTCCACCGCTGCGTTTTCCAATAAAGTGACTGTGTCTTAATTCTGCTCCTTTGAGACTTTGATGTAGCACAAACCCGAGATGTTTCAGAAAATGTTCAAAAACAATGTGTTACCTCGCTGTTATGCTGCCAGCCGGCTGTTTGTCTGAACTCATACACTGGAGAGAGAGAGAGAGAGAGAGAGAGAGAGAGAGAGGGAGTTAATGCATATTAATGGGGCCTATAAAAGCAACTAATTGAGCATTCCGGATCTTGCTGAGTTGGGGATCTGTGAGTGACATTGTGCAGCTCCTGGACCTCCACCAGACCGCCTTTATTAGCTCTCTGAACTGGGCTGTAGGTCGGCCCATTAAAAGCAGGAAGGGGGCTCCTTCACTGAATATCTTTGTGACATTCTCATATTTGACACCCCAATCTGTGAACACTGCTTGGGAGACATTTGCAGCAGGCGTACCGCGTTGAACATCTCCTGAGTATGGAGACGTTATATAATGGATTGCCGTTTGGAAAAAGTTAATCCTGTTTTAAAGCGCTTTAATTGAACACAATAAAATGCAGCCATATGTGCCCTATAAAAATCAACAGTGTTCCATATGAGTGCTAAGTAAACATGCCTTGAGTATCAGCTTATGACTAACAAGCCCAGGGTTGGTAATGAAATGTTGTTGATGATTGAAATAAAGAATGCAGCTATTATTTTCATTTAGAGTGATTTTTTTGGGGGGGTATTAAATTAAGCTCAAGAGCGACATGTCGATGGAAAATAAGCTTTTACAAACCACTCATTATTTTAATGTGTCGTTTTGTTGTTGGACAGCCTACAAATTCAGGTACACACATTTTTTGTTCTTTATTGCTACTCACACGTTTCACTTTGGCGCTCCAACTGAAATAAACCAAACGAGACAGGAAAACACACCAAAGCCTGTAAAACAGTGAGTATAGGACGCTAATAATTCAACAGGGGGCAGCACACTTCTATTACAGATTGGCTTTTAAATCATATTTAATTGCTCTTTTGTGTGGAAGTGTGTAACTGCACTTTATCTGATGCTTCTAATATACAATGGTATGTTCACCATATACTGTCTGTCTATCAAATCCACCCGCCATATGCCGTCCTTAACAACCTTCTGTCTGCTAAAAGTGTCGTGCAAATCTCCGTTCGGCGTTATAATAAAAACAGACAACAGTGCATCCTGGTAATGGATCACAGTATGAGGTCAAGCATGTTTTCTTCTCCTGTCGTCAGCTCTGGGTGGCTTTTACTAAAATGTCATAAGCCGTTTGATTGTAAATCTTAGTGACCTTGAAGTCACCAGAAAAAAAAGCAGAGATCCGTAAACCAATCATCGCACGGCTGCCCCTGTCAGCCACGCTCCTGTTCACACAGTCGCCGCCTGAATTTCCTGATGTTAAACAGAGGCAGGAGAGGGGAATAAAGCTCGGTTAGAGCACAATGTCAGCTTCGACTTCATTCCAAATCAGCTATATATTGGCTTTGTGATGCTTTTGTTACAGAAATATGAAATATGAGTTCTCTGGGTATGTCTTATCATAGGTTAGATATTGTGGTGTTCGAGACTTAGTACAAAATAAAAAGTCTGGATAAAGACTAATGATTGTGCAAGCCTCAGCATTTCTTAGACCACTTCCAACTGCTCTGCTCACCGGCAGCACAAAGATCAGTGTTATTATGGATTTGTTAAGAAATCAATTTGGTGCATGCTAATGTCCTTTAAATCTTTCAGATAAGAAACACATTGCAATTCTCTGGGATGATTTCCAGCCATATAAAAGACCCCCCCCCATGTCTACTCCTACTGAGGATTATTGGAACATCAGCTTAAAAGCTCAAGGAAAAAAGGGATTTGAGCCACTCAGGTTAAAGGACTGAGGTATGTTTAATAAACCAAGTGACCTGGTTTCTGTTTTCACATGACTTTCCACTTGTTCTGCTGTTTGCTCAGGGAATAAACCTGCTACATATATCCTCTGAACCTCCGACAACCACCAAGACCATAAAGTGTAGTTTATCAGCAACCAAAAGCTATTTTCAGTAGCTAAACTCTGAAACACTTGCAGTTCCATAATCGTGATGTAATAGAGAAGAATGCAAACTACACTCACATGTTTCAGCAGCCTTAAGCAGACTTTACACATGTTGGAACTCTATAAATGAAACACGGACCTCAAAAGACAACTGCTGAAGGACAGATCAACTTAAGCCCCAACCCTGTTCAATGGACTCATCTTACATTTGTATTTACTTATAATAAACTTACTCGTAAACATATGTGTATTTTTCATCAGAACCCCCTGTATGGATACCTACCATTATATCGAAAGACGATGGTTTAATTCAAGCAAATCTACTGGAACACTCAGAAGCTAGTATCATCTGTTTAAGTCATTTGTGAAATACATTTATTTATGTTTGTCTCTTCCCACAGGGGCTCTGTCCTGAATAAGACCTACAGTAAAGCACTACTTTGTATTTTACTCATTGAGTTAAAAGTGGACTTAAATGCCCCGTCTTGATACCTAAAGATAGCACATCTGTACCGGGTTAAAGAGAGTGGAGGACAATAATAGCTGTTCATGCTGTCCTTGTAATTAATGTTACGAAAAACTTCAACAAGTGTGTGTGTATTTTTATTATGGTCTTCACATCAGATTTACAAGGGTTTGTGTTGCTGTTTTGTCTTTTCACTCAAACTACTTGGAATGAAAGCCCAGCCAGATGTTTCCATAAGAGCCTGTTTGATTATTATCGACTTTAATTAATACTTTCAGGATTATGAGCTGCCTTCTGTGATGTTTGGGAGAGTAAAAAATCAGAGGTAAAAAAACGCAGATGAACTGCAGCCCTCCAGGCTGTGTATCCTTGGTCCTGACAAAGAAACGAGTCTGAGTAGTTTCGTGCAGCAGCATCCAGGAATGGAGATTAGCATGGAGCCATCAGCGGCGCCGCAGTCCCTCCCTACCCTGCTTCTCCTGTCAGACCGCCTCCTCCCTGCTTGTCAGGAGCTCCGACGAGGAGCTGTAAAAACCTTTTCCCCTCTCCTTAACAACTGCAAAACAACACGCACACACCCTGGCTGAGGTGCCTGCTTTTCTGAGGCCTCTGACAGGACGTGCTGCAGGCACAAATTGTAATTCATAAAGGTTAAGGGGGTCAATGCCTTTTATTACCAGTCTGAGTGCATCCAGCTTGATGGGGTGGGCATGCAAATGGAATGTCTCAGTGTTCTATGCAAGAACTCAGACAGCCAGTGCGTGCGTGTCTCTGAATGGGAGGAAGTAAAAGGTGGGTAAAGGGTGGTGTGTGTGTGTGACTCTGAGAGTGTGTGTGTGTATGTGTGAGAGATCAGCTGCTCTCTCCACCTTCCACAGCCGTGTAGGACCACACAGCCGCTGCCCGGTTAATTAGACAGTATGACATTGACCTCAGGTAGTTAACGGCCACTTTGATATGTGTCGTCTCACAATTAATATATTGTAAATCTTCATGTTTTATCATGCGGTTAGCTCTGACCTATAAGTGGCTGCAAAACACGTGAGCCTACAATACATTCCAAGATTTCACATATTCAGTAACAACAATACAATATGAGCTGTGTGAAATGAAACAATAAAGAGTTGTCATGAAATAGTCTGGCTTTTTAATTCTGTCTTTGTGAATTAACAAAGCAGAAGGTAAGATTCAGAGATTGTGACCAAACCAGTGTAAACTATGATACAAATAATATTTAACAGTTTAGCAATGAAAAGGTTTTGTTTATTAACAAAATATTCTGCTCTGATTAATCTGCCACTAAATTGTAGAACAATGTTGTTAAGCAGTCCAAGTCTGATGCAGTTACCGTGACCCTGGCAACAAAAGGCTATGTCACATTAGACCCGATAGCACCCTCTGCTGGACCTTCAGTGAAATGACCTTGATTGCTACAAGCGTTCGCTATTATGTAGTATGAAATGGTTTGAGAATTTACTCTCAAATTGTTCATGAGGAGAGACAAAGTTGTACGTTATGATAACTTAGTCTGGTTTGAACAATGCATGTTTGAGCTTTTTCATGAGATCCAATTGGCCTTAAAAGATAGAACTTCTTAACAAACCACTGCTAAAATACAAACATGGACAAATAATAATAAACAAACCCAATTAAAACAGGGCAGAAAAGGGCACGGCAATAGATTAAAAAATAATTAAAAAACAACCTAATATTAGAAGAGGACTGGAAATAAATTCAAACTACACAAAGGGGTCCAGAACACGATCAGATAAAATATAATCCAACAGAAGAAAAATCATATAGGACTTGACGGAGCAAAAAAAACCCATTGATAATGAATAACGTAATAAAGCAACATAGAACAGAAAGCGACGGATCATGGTAGAAGAGAATAAAACTGATCAAAGTAGAATTAATCCAATAGAATTAGAGCTAATAGAAAATGATGTTTAAGAAGTGAACTGAGCAAATTAGAATGAGGCTGAACAGAACCAATGATGATACAACAGAATAGATCTATAAATACAGATACAAGAATCATGTAGAACAGAGTAGAAAAGAACAAGTGAAATACATTATAGTAGAGTAGAATACAAAAGAATTGATGGGAATGACGACCACAATAAAATAGGATATAATGGAGTACAGTGTAACACATTATAACATAAGATAGATTTGAATCAAAAAGAATACAACTAAATAGTAGATTAACTTGTGTTCAGCTGTTCTGTTTCTTTTCAGTACATTAGATCCATACTTGTTCTGTGTCTGCTCAGTAAGGTCAGGAGTGTGCGGTGTCAGTTCATAAAACTGAAAAGATCATACCTGAGGAGTCACTGGGACATTCCTCCCTTAAAGCCAGCCTGAGGAGTCCCTGTGCTCATTACCTCTCCATCACAGACCAGCTGCTGTGGAGTCATTCATCACGATTACAAATCCACCTGGTGCTGGTAGCCTACAGCTCCACCATCAACCTGTGAGAGGCACAGGCAGAGCTTGAGCCATCAGTCCCTCAGGGCGGGGAGTTAAATTCACACCACAACAGGTGATAGTGCTGGACAGTGGAAGGCAGGTTTTCTTTTGAGGGAAAAAACTAACTTTGAAGTCTCTGGCTGCAACAACATGTAGGCAGTGTAAATGATAGGGCTTTATTCTGTGCTGGGGCCAAGCTTAACCGTAACATCCAGAATACCTCAAACAGAAAATGCAAGCTAGAGTTTTTATATGAAAACTAAATGTCAGTTTGATTTTCAGTCTACCAGTTTACAAATGACGAAAAGACTAACAGAATGTCTTAAAATAGTTCTGGTTATGAAAAACTCAACTGACTTGCAGTTATTGTTTTTTTCTATATGTTGTATGATTGGTTTGACCCCAAGGTGCAGATTAGAATTTACATATCAGTAACATCATTGTTCCCACAGCTCAGCTGATGCCTACAGTCTCATTTCATGTAAAACATAATAAGGGCATGGTTATTGAGTTCATGGTAACTGTAAAAGTGATTTCCAAACCCATTAAGTAATAATAGCTCCCCCACAAAGTGCATTGTTAAAAAAAACACCCAATCAATCAGTCAATCTTTATTTTATAACACAAGTAAAGACGGTAGTTACATTCAAAGAACCAATTAGTGTTGACGACTCTACAGATACATTTGACCCTTTTTTCACAAAACAAATTCAGTAAATTATATGTTATAATTAATCCATACATACAGCAAACAAACTAACAAGTTTTAGTGGTTTGACATGTCATTCAACCTTAAAAGATTATGAAAGTTGAGAATGATCTTTTTAGACTTAAAACTGCTTTTTATTGTGAATGCAGTTTTGTTGAAATTAAATATTATTTAAACTTGTAAAATTAATTTATGTGTTGGTTTTGTTCCAGTTCTACGTTTAACCAACATCAAGGGAAATACCGAAACCACACACTTCATGTATTTGAGTGCCTGTGCCATTGCTCGAAAAGTGAAATGCGGAAACAGACAGCCTGCTCAGAACAAACAGTCCATTGACTTCAGAGACTCCATGAAGCCTCTGTGGAGCTATTTTAGGTGCTGCTGCACACATAGGCTCATAGCAGGAGTATGGACCTTTAAGACAATCACAAGTCTTAGAGTTAAGAAATGTATTTTGCAGCAGGTGATTTGTTTTAGTTTGATTGATTGTTCATTTGCTGGAAAACATGCCCTGCTTAGTCACAATATAAGATACCGGTACATACGTAGATTGCAACAAAGGATTTAGGTGGGTGACATTCATTTATTTTTGATATTATTACAATCCATGAAATGAACAAAAAAAACTATACATTGTCCATCAATCGGTTCCTCTCTGTGACACTAAACCCAAAAGTCATTACTTAAGGTGGCCATGTTTAAAAACTGATAATCATTCAAAAAATGATTAATAAGGTCCTAAAACGTCTGGGAACTATAGTTTTTCAGCTGACACTCAAACTGGACTAAATACTGTAATATTGTAATACAATGTGAATGCAACAACCAATGAACACAAACACAAACAGAAAACTCGTTACGTGAATGAACGTTGTCAACGTGTTCGTGTTCAATAAAGTTTCCGTGAAATGACCTTCCCTTGTCATCATCCGGGCCTTTGAATCCTCTACATACATCACATCGCGCATGCGCACTCTTCCACTGTGGTTCGACCTCTGCAGTCGGTAAGTGTGTTTGAATGAGACTGATAGCCTTAGAAATCTCTTTTCATCCTCTCTTCTAACTTCACGTTGCACCACAAAAGTGAGGATAGCATGCAGAGTGGATTTTAATGTACACGTGAATGCCTTTATTTTCTCTGTAGAGCATTTTTACACCCGTTTGACCTTAATTCTCTCCGGTCTAACTTCCTCAGAGAGACCCGGGCTTCAAGAAGATTTGACCGAATTTGTTGAAACTACCTGAAGCAGAAAATGTACGCCTGTGCAAAATTCGTGTCCACGCCGGCTCTGGTGAGTTTATTTCATCGGTGGGGTTTTTTGTGTGTCTGCAAGGGATTTCAGTCCTGCTTTCTTATTAGGAATCATGAATCTGATGGGCCTCTGATTGAACTTGACTGTATCTGACTGGCAAGGGTATCTGCAGTGTAGGCCAGCAGGCTAACGAGCTAATGCTAAAACACAAAGTAACATACCAAAAATGGTTGCAATACAGTATTATCGTTAACGAGTGCAGTGCATCTAACATGTATAAAAAACAGTGTCCCTGTCGGATCCTTTAGCTCTTTGCTGAAATGTTCATTTGAGGTAGCTAAGGTCATGTCTAGCTTGCATTAGCCGAATTTAGTACAGAGTTCACCTGAAAACCCCCTCACAGGGCCTTCAAGTAAATACACTATAGTAACTTCGTCATTTGACTACTCTGATTTAATATTTTTATTAAGTTAGTTGTCACTCTCCAAGGTCATATTTCAGTGTATAATGGCTTTTGAGAGCTAATTAATTGTAACTGTTTTTTCCCTTAAGCTTACTAGCAGTGTTTTTTTCTTTACTTTTAAAGTTTCAAAGACTAATAAATCTTAAGTTAACCAAGAATGACTTTGACAGCACAGTCTGTATTTGCAGAGCATTAAAGGCCACAGGTCAACCTGACCGGCAGTGAATAACACTGATGACATGAAGTGACATTCAAGGTGCCTTCCACTTTGTTATCGTCTGTAAAATGGGGAGAGTTACATGTGTCATGTCTGATTGAGCTTGGATCCAAAATTGTTTTTTGTCTGACGTTGCTGCAGGTCCGTGCTGGTTCCCGGGCTCTTTACAGACCCCTGTCTGCCTCTGTGCTGTCCAGGCCTGACATCCAAACAGAGGTAAGAAGACATTCAGTTCTCAAATAGGATTTATATTCCCAATCTGCCTGTAGTTTAGGCTAATTGCCTTTATCCGTTTGTTGTGTTGCTGAAAGGGTGACAGTGTGTCAGTAGTACTTGGGACAGCCAAAACAAGGACCTGAAAAATATAACTTCAATGTCGTCTTATTACTTTTTTTTTTACATACATTTTTATTGTGCTGATTTTATTTTTTCCTTTTTAATTAAAGAGCATTAAACATGATGACTTGTGACAGTTTTTCAGTAAAAAAGATAGGCTTAACAAAACAACCTTTAATTATTTGGAAAACTGAAATTAAGTTACTTGTTATTCAGTCTTTCCTTTTACTAATAGTGGTTGCATTTAACAGACAACTCATGATTCTGAAGATGGTATTCACAGTTTTTCTCTCCTGGTTACAGAGCGGTGTTGCTGTGATGCCACAGAGCCCTCTCAACCAGGTCACACTGAGGGGCTTCCAGACCAGTGCAGTCAGCAGGGATATTGACACTGCTGCCAAGTTCATCGGAGCTGGTGCTGCCACAGTTGGAGTAGCTGGGTCCGGAGCTGGTATTGGGACAGTGTTTGGCAGTCTCATTATTGGATATGCTAGGTTGGTTAACTTAAATTACAGAGATCCACTTTGATTGTTTTCCTTTTTTGTGATTTTTTTTTTTTCTTCTTCATTGAGGAATTAACATTTTGTCCTTGTTTGCAGGAACCCATCTCTGAAGCAGCAGCTGTTCTCATATGCTATCCTGGGATTCGCCCTGTCTGAAGCTATGGGACTGTTCTGTCTGATGGTTGCTTTCCTTATCCTGTTTGCTATGTAAAACTCTGCTGTACGACCACACTTTCATTACAGATGTGACTACATATTTTATTGTGGCTACCAAAATTGTTCCGTGTTGCTGTCATGGAAATGTACATTTTCAAGTCTTTCAGACGCTGTCAAAGTAAGCAAAACATGTATTGTACAAATGTAAGAAATTACTTGATTAAAATACATGTATTTGACTATTTAACGATGGCCGAACCTTTTGTCTGGAGTATCATGCAATCAAAGAAAGCAGTCAGGTTTCATGAATGTCATCTTTCCTGTAAAGCAGCTGCTAATACCTGCCATAAACCCGTATTCTTTCCTCAGAGCATCACGTGCAAGCTTTTAGGGGTCCACCTTAAGGAATTATTTGTTGCACAGCAGTTCAATAGTACTGTAATTAGGCAGCAAGTGAGCGTTTGCTTTTGTAAATGGCATTAATAAATATAGACGATTTAATTGAGCTATATGCTGGGTTGACTTTTTTTTAATGACTCAACTGAAAGTCCTAATAGATAATGGGCAGAAATGACCAACTATTTCAAAGTAGTAAAATGATGTTTGCTCTCGTTTAAGTAGTTTTTTGAAGTTATGTATTTCACAAGACAAAAGCACCCGTGCCTATTAAACATGATTAATTAAACCATTTTATACCAGGACTCTTAAATTAAGCCATTAATACTAACAAAGGATACTCAACAGAAGTAGTGTAAAGTTAAAGTGGTCTAAAGAGCTGAAGTAAGGTCTACTGAAACTGTTGATTGTGTCTAGCAGTTTTTTAAAATTCTAATACAAAGTCAATCCATGTATTTTACTCAATCTATCATTCATGGAGACTAAATTAACCCTGAATAGGTTAAATAAATATTTGATAAAACAAGGGTGACTCAGGTTTTGTGTACATTAATAACTTAAATATTCATACATTTTAAGCTAATGAAATGTTTAAGGTAAAGCTTGCAAACTATTTGGTTTTAGTTAAATCAGCGCGTTAACGTTTTAAAGGGATATTTAATTGCTGGTTATTATGCTGAAAATAAATGCGGATTGAAACGTCCTTCCTCGAGTAGTAAGTGACGTATACGGAAATAGACAGTGCTATCGCGATAGTATGGTACAGACGTGGGATTTTGGAAATCAAGGGTTGTGGCTGAGGGGGTAAGTGACCACAGAAACTGATAGCAAATGGATTATACACACTCGTAAAATGCATGATATCTGGCGGTGAGAGTGTGAAGTGTGCAGGTCCAATTAAACTCAGAAAAAAGGTTGACATCTCGTCTGTTTACAGTGGTATTCAAGTCCAAACATGGCGACGGTTTGTATGTTAACGCAGCGCTCAGGCTAATGTTGTTCCGTGGAAGTCACTGGAACAGATGCGCGCCGTGTATGTGTGATAACGGAGCATGTTGTGTGCTTTCTTACACAATCAATATATTTAAAACAAAAAGCAGCTGAGCGGTCATTGAAGGAAAACGCTCATCTGCGTGTTCGTACCAAAACAAAACAAACGAGATCTGAGCTGCTTTTATTTTGATATCGTGATGTAAACAACCTCAGCTGCCGCCCATCATCCATACGCTTTGTCCACATTTACAGCTGCAATTTCTCAGGATCTCTACAATACTACTACAGCAGTTTCTTACAAATGTATTTAATATAAGCTTCTTTAAGGAGTAAAAGTCCCAATATTAAAGTATACTTAACCTATTGCTCTATTGGTCTGATTTTGAAGTTTGTTTCCTCTGATTTTTCTGTCTTACTTTAGGGTGACATACCAGGAATCCCTTAATATGAGTGATGATAAACCTTTTCAATGTACTGCTCCTGGGTGTGGACAGGTACGTCATCTCTCTTCACGTTTATTGTGCCCTATACCCTGAAAATAGACCAACAGGTTCCCACAAATCACAGATGGTGCTGGTCAAAGTTTGAATTTAAAATAGCAAACACATTATAGCTTCATTTAAACCCTCTAAAAGGTAGGGCTGTATTTATATACAGTGCGTGACTAAATTGACTTTGTGCTTCAGTGATGTGGAATTTATTATTACTAACTACTCATGGTATGATTTTATGTCAGGTTAATTGGCATGAATGTTTTTTAGTTATTTGAGTCTATAACCAAAGGTCTTTTTTTTTTTTTTTTGAAATGGAACAGCTCATACAAAGCACCGCCAGCATCATTTTGAGTTGGAACTTCTGGGTGTAATTTGTCTTTGTTTTGCTTCATTGGCCCAATCAAACTAATGAACTAGAACATTTCAATCAGGACATTTTTGTCATTATTTAATTTATTTCATGACATCTTCATATTCTTGAGTTATCCTAAATGACTGTAAACAAATCTCTCAGCCTTATAATCAATTTCTTATTTGTTAATACAAATTTATATTTTTCTTGGCTTTTAGAAGCATAACATTCTGATGTAATCAAATCTAAGGACACATCATCACATGAAAAAAAAAAAGGACTTTTCAATGTTATTATCAGCAACAGCCCTGCAACTAAATCTTGAAAAAGTGTAGTTGACAGATTGAAGCCAATCTTATCTCATTGTTCTGTCTCTTCCCCTTTTGACTGCTCACAGAGGTTTACAAATGAGGATCACCTGGCTGTCCACAAACACAAGCATGAGATGACACTGAAGTTTGGCCCAGCGAGGACAGACACTGTCATCATTGCTGGTGAGCACTCTTGAAGTTTACACGCGTTGATGTGAATGGCGCTCTCCATCACAGACTTTGTGCTAAAGATTTCCCTCTGCTGCAGACCAAACCCCGACACCCACTCGCTTTTTGAAGAACTGTGAGGAGGTTGGACTCTTCAATGAACTTGCTAGTCCATTCGACCATGACTTCAAAAAAGCAACAGAGGATGAAATTAAAAAGGTTGTTGTACAATTCACGTCTACAGATTATTTCTCTTTGTGACACAGTGAGCCCCTTATGGAGAAAATCTCTTCTTATTTTGCTGTAGTTACCGTTGGACTTGTCGCCTCTTGCAACGCCTATCATACGCAACAACAAAATTGAGGTGCCGACAGCAATGGAGGCACATCGAGACAGCCCTCTGCCTCACCCTGAATCTACCACGAGTGATGACAAGGTAAGGCCTTTTCAGTAAGCTTTGTCTGGTATTTATAGTAATCACAGAGTTTAAAAGGGTGACTCTCTCTCTCTATTTAAAAATGAACCTGAAATTAAAGTTTTAATGGAATGAATATGAATTTAGTCAGTAATCCGATAATTTGCTTGTTGTAATGTGACTTGAAGATGTTACTTGTGGATCGTTATGTAAAATAATACTAACAGTGCCTACAAAAACTATTATGAATAGACACTCAGTGGAAATATTGGACGACTTAAAGTTCTATTTTGTAAATCTCCTTTAACCCTATTTTGTAGTGCAGTTTACAGTGAAATCTGGCCAGCATTTGATCAGTTAGATTAAATCTCTTGTTCACTGAACAATTCCTGCAGCTAAGGTTTTGTATGATGTTTTCAGGAAATATCTTTGCAGCCAGCCTCACTGCCAACATCCACTATAGTCCATCCTGCATCCCTCCAAGTTCCCAATGTACTTCTAGCAACCTCAGAGGCTAGTGTTGTAATACAGCAAGCTCTCCCATCACCAACATCTAGCTCTGTTATTACCCAAGTCCCATCCACTAATAGGCCTCTAGTGTAAGTAACTCAAATGTCCATTTAATGAAAAATCATAGTCATCTCTTATTTTTTGATCATTTATATTTGTGCCGTTTTGTTTGTGTTAGCTCATATTTTCACAAGGCATGTGCTTGTTTTTGTTTTTGCACTCAGTAATTTTTCACAATCAACCTCAGCATTGCTCAGATATGGACTTGTAGCTCTAGCTAAAAAAAACCCAAAACATACAAGGAGAGTATCACAGGATTTGTTCCAGCACAGGCCTGTTTAACCATGGCACTTTATAATGACCTTGTACCAAAATACAAATGTATTGAGCCTATTGACTTATTTTTATACAAAGGTACAATCGGATAAAATCATTTCTACTTACATCATCCATGTCCTACATTCTGGCTCCAGTATAAGCCTCCTTGTTCACACTTGAATAAAACTCCTGAAAAACACCTAAAGTTTCAGGCAGAGCTCCGTGTGGGAACAAAAACAGCCAAATCATTCACTCAGACTTCTTCTGTAGTTGTTTCTGTCAGCGCTGTGATATTTTTGCCGAGTGTGCTGATGTGATACGATCCAGTCACCTGGAGTGAGTGCGAGGGGCTGGTGTGGTTTATTCTCTTAAGATTGGAACATGCAAACAACCTGATCAGGCGGATTGAATAAATGTTTGAAAATCCAATGTGTTTAACCAAACCAAGGTCCATATCTGGGTAACACTGATGTCACTTAGTGGGTTTAATATGACAACAAAATGTGTTCTGTAGTTATAGTGTAAGTTGAACCTTTTACACAACCAGTGTATTTTAAGTTGGCTTTTCTTTTAGTTACACTTTGTTTCCACAAGTTCTGATGCCTGATATGACATAATGTTGGTGTATTTGTATCCATACCCGCCTCTGATTTGTAGCGTACTGATATAAGTGTCACTCACAAAGTTCATTTGTTGTGTTCCTCACTGGGATGTGTTTTCTGTCCCCCTCAGCCCAGTATCTGGAACCTTCCCCGTGCTCTTACAGCTGCCTAACGGTCAGACCATGCCGGTCGCTATACCTGCATCAATTACAAGCTCAAGTGTACATATTCCCACTACGATCCCTGTGAGTGACAATGTTGTTTTTTCCACTTTGTATGAGTGTAAAGGTGAATTTTGAAATGTGACTTCCCGGTGATGAATGTGATCGTTTGGTGACGGATCAGAAGTGTCGATGCATTCAAGCGAGCCACTCACTCTACTGATCGGGAAGTCGTGACCATGAACATTGATTATGAAGTGTTTGTTCACTGCACACTTTAACATCACAGTGTACGTATTAGCTGTTCAATCACTTCACACCATCTTTAAGTGCAGATAGAGTCAAACAGTTCTCATTGAAAATAATGCAGTTGTTTGATATTAATGATAGCACCTCATTAATATTGGCCTAAAAAATGAGCTTCTATCGCCAAAGTCTCCAAATTTAGTCGCAGATCTTGAACTTTCATTCCTTTGACGAAGCTCCTAAATTAGTCAGTGGCGAGTTGGCGAACTCTCTGAATGTTCCCAACAAGTAGCTCAAACTTGTGGCCCGTCAAGCTTGTGTGCAGACTTGTGTGTACGTCACGTACAAGCATCAAAATCCCTGCAGACCACCTTCGCTTCTTTGATCATTCTCTTCACTCTGCGGCCTTCCTTCTGATCCTTCCTCATCCAGTTAATCTGTGTCAACGTGCCGTACTCCGGAGTTAGCGGCGAAGGAACCGTGAGGCGTCGTTGTTCAGTGATTGCTGTTTTCAAGGTCAACAGAGAAGCTAGCTAATGAACCGGAGTATTTTCTCCTCCAGTCGCGTAACATAGATTATCGTTGTAGTCCTGTGTGCAAAATAACAAAACTGCTGGACTGTGTCGAATTACTGCATGCTCCAATGGGCACAAGTGAACCTTTTCTTAGTTACATTTCAAATTTAAAACAATTAATCTTCATGTGAATTAAATTAAAGCCCATCTAAAGTGACATTCAGACTACACTTTGCTGTAGCGACGGCATTAATACCACATATTTCCTTCAGACTATTTACGACTTTGGTACCTCAGATTTGGCAGCCAATGCAAAGCTTTGGAGGTTGATCGAAATAATGGAGTTTGGAGTACGACTGTGGCAAAGACACAGTGTTTGGCTGAGTCTCAGCGGGCTCCTGTCCAGGATCCGTCACTGCTATTTGTCCTTGTACAATTACAATCAGCACTCTTGATTCCTAGCAGAGGAGATAGATGATGCCGCTCCTGTGTTTTGCAAACCAGTTACAACTCATGAAAGTGTCTAATGTTGCAAATTAGTTGTCAATGAAGGTCCTTTTTGCTGTTGTTTTTGAACTCCCCAGTGTGGAAGCTTGTCGTGTAAAGTCCTGATTGTCTGTGTGGAACAGTGAGCAGCAGATGATTATCTCCTGATAGCAGCACAGCAGGGGAAAAAAAACCTTCCTCCTTCCAAATCTGTAGGGACTGGGAAAGCTGGTGACGAGTAAAGGAGGGCCGAAGTAGATGGAGAACATGAGCCACCAGTGGGCCTCTCTTTCCCTCGATCTTCTCCACACACACACCCCCCCCCCCCTCCCTCTCTTTCCCTCCCTCTCTCCCTCGTTCTCATTGTCAGTTGCAGTGAGAGGAGGCCTGGCTCTGGCCTTCCAACTTGTGTCTCTCCATCCCTCTCTTC